>NW_027185386.1:1311138-1813638 GCF_022577435.1 Embiotoca jacksoni | reverse complement strand
TGGTTCCACTTTTACAAAACGTGCTGATCGTTTGCTGCTTTGAACTTCTTTGGTTTTTGGATTTTCAGTCGACCAAAACGGGTAATTTGGAGACGTCACCTTTTACTTTTGAAAACCGGGAGCGAATTTAAAAGTTCGAGATTTCTGTTTTGTCTTTCAGCGTGTGTGTCCCCCGCCCCCCCCCCCCCCCAAAAAAAAAAAAAAAAAAAAAAAAAAACTTATTACTAAACTGCATATGAACGGAGTTTGCAGACGACACGGTTGCACATCCTCACGAATCCACCACAGCAGATCAAATCTGCACAACAACATTTATACACACACACAACAATGACACAGCACTGAGGTGGTGGTGGTGGGGGGTGGGGTGGGGTGGGGTGGGGGGAACCGGACAGAGGGCTGCACCGGCATCTTTTTTAAGCATTGCACAAAATGTTTTTACCTCAGGATAAGCTAACTGAAACTCACAAACTGGAACACAGTGCTACTCACCTCTCAGCAGGCAAGACGTTTCGTTTCTAACTCAACCAGCAGGCTCGTCGTCCTCTTTGCAAACGCGGCTTTCTACGAGCGGATTTTTGTTGTTGTTGTTGTTGTTTTAAGCCGAGACCCCGATGATAAAAAAAAAATAAAAAATACGACCCTACTGTTGTTCTTCATGGAAACTACTGTATTATATATATATGTAGACATATACTGTATAACACATTTTACACTATATAAACACACAGAGGAAGATGTTCTGTAAAAGCACCCAGGCGTTAGGATGTGTAGAGCGCAGACGCCTCGTAGTCCAAATACAGTCGTTGCATTGGCTTCTGTAACAACTCGTGAGGTGGAGTTCAAAAGAAAATGTCCGTGTAGCTCCTGTTAGCCGGCGAGACTTCAGCGCAGCTACGGAAATACGACTCAAAAAGCTACCGCCAATAATATTTACTTTACATGTACTCACAGAAGTGTTTGTGGTCTCAAAAAGAAATCTGTTTGTTTGCACTATATATATATATATTATTTTTTTTTTAAATCCTTTCTGAGATGTAACATTTATATATATAAAAAAAAGAAGTATCATATACAGCTAGTTATGTTTAGTCAAGATGTTAAAATGCTATAGAGTAATGTTGTATATCAAAAAAAAAAAAAGTAAAAGAAGATTAACGCATTATCTCACGAGTCAAAAGGAAATCTTTATGTGGGTAAAAACATTGTTCTTCCTTTTCTATGCTCGTACGTACGCTCTGCACCATCTGGAGTTTTTTTTATGAGAGTGAAAACAAACTTTGAATATTATTTTTACCATTTTTGAAAGGGGAGAAGTGGTTGGTGCATTTGTGGGAGTTTCTCATGCGAACTCTGCAGCCGAGTACATGTGTGGGTGTTCAGTTAGTGACCACGATTAGTGAGCTACACTGGAATGAAATAGAGGTTTTCTTTCTTTTTTTTTCTTGTTTTCAGATCTGAATGTGTGTGCCTATGTGCTCTCTCTCTATATATATATGCATTTGAATGTTTGTGTTGGAGTGTGTGAGGGAGGAGAAAGAGAGAGAAGTGGTTGCAGTTTGCCAACGTTACAGTAAGCTAACAGTTTTACGTGACTTCACTCTACGTCCTTGTAATAACATCTCAATAAATGCGCTCACTTAAAGTCATGATGGACTGTTTTGGATTTGTGGAGTTAAAGATTTGATCTCCTTTAGATAAACTGCACATGCTAATGCTTTCACATGAATATACCGAGATGGCAAAAGGTGCTTTGTCAGTGTTAATCTAAAATAATATATAGATAAAGTATGACATTTTTAATAAAAAAAAATTTAAAAAAATTTAAAAAAAAATCATAGAACATCATTCAGCCCAAGAACACGATGGTAGAATTTATTGTCAGAGTCAATTCGATCAATAAAGCATTGAAGTCGTGTATCAAGCATTCATGAACTGATCTGAGTTTCCACTTTTCACATCAAATAGGACAGAACCGATATTTCCCCTTCGGGATTAATAAAGTAACTATCTATCTATCTATCTATTCATTATTGACGGATTCTCTTGAATTCATAATTTCATAAAAACTTGAGAACAATAACATCAAACTCAAAATATATCATGTTTTTTAAAGAGATGTCAACGATCAGTAGTTTCATTGGCAAAATCTAAAGTAAAAACATTCATTTTTCAAGTCAATTTTATTAATATAATGACTCATAAGTCATCTCGGAGAACTTTTGTTTTCAGGACATGTCTGAAGATTCAGTAACTGATTTGTTTCATCTGTGGCACCATTAATAAATATAGCAGTGTCATCTGCATAGCGTTGGAGATTTATGTTAATATTGTCCAAAGGAAACATGTATAACCTGAAAATTAAAGGTCCGAGTACAGAACCCTGTGGAACACCTAACATTTGTTTGCATGGAAAAGTCATCGTAGACATTGACAAATTTAAATTGCTTTACAGTCATCAGAGGCTGATGCTGATGCTGATGCGCTAGTTTGCTTTTTGAGTAATTAGACTTAAAGCATTAGCATGTGCAAAGCAATTAATAAAAAAAACGGAGATATGCCTGTGAAAGCACATCAAACATCCCATTGTGAGGGTCCATTAGCGACTAATGCTTTTTGCTTTTTCTGATATCACATTTGTTTTTACGTGTTATTACTGGGACACGTTGGAGTGTTGTCATCAGGAATTTCTCTGCACGGGTTTGTCTACAGTTTACAGTTCAAATTAGCATCGTTTAACTGTTTCGGTGTCAGCTTATCAAGGCTTAAATGTTAAAGATATAACTTATTAATAAGTGGCAGTCAGTATTTTTGGAGGTCTGAGCTGTTTTATTATGCTTACAGTAAGTCAAGAGTAATTTAAATGTGAATTTATAATAAAAATACTTTTGTTTTTTTGTTTGCTTTTGTTGTATTCCAGAACCAGCTTAATATGCAACCAGACCTCTACTTACTCCAAACATTTGTTCGTACTGATTAATAGTAGTATTGATATACATTTTACATATCAGCGGATAAAATACTCTTCATCCATACGTACGTATTAAATAAGCCCTGATAAGCTGGCAGGTGAATTTATTAATCCACCTAAAATATTTGTACAAAAGAAAACTAAGCAAAAAAGTGACAGTACTTGTAAATACATTTAAATGTATATATACACACACTATATCACGATTCTCTGAGTAACTGTTTTATATGTATTCCTATATGAAGTGGGGTTATCTGTGTATTTTCAATTCAGCTGAACTTGTTCTTGAATTCCATGTAATTTCTATAATGAGAATATATTGTCTTTTCTTTTGGATTCATTTCATAGTTAAAAGTATACTATTATGAGCCTCTTTTCTTTACTCATGAATTATTTTTGTTGTCAATATGTGACATATAAGTAATCTCTGATTGTTTTCTGAGTGTCAGAATAAAGCAGTTATAAGAACATCATGTCTGTCTGCACACACGGATGTTGTTGTTGTCAACATAATCTGATTTTTTTTTTTTTTTTTTTTTCCCCTGCGTTATTTGTTTCGGGGGGAAAAAAGAAGCCTTTTCTCGGTTCCTCCTGGTTGTTTCTGTCCGTACAGATAGTCGCAAATAAAGCGTAACGCAATGCAACTCAAGAAATCATTATCACAAGCAAACGGCAGAAAATCATACTTTTGTAACACCGATCAAAATGTCTCGTCGTTCAGCACCAAAACTTCGCAAAATGTGACGTTAAGACGTCTTATTTTAGCTCCTTTCAAACTAAATTTGCGTCGGAGGCGTATCGTGTGCAGCCGTGAGGCGTTCAGGGAACATCCGTCAACTGTAGTTACAAAAACCAACCTGGGTTACACTCTCCCCCTCTGAGCTGCATTGAAAGTACAGATTTGTACTGCAATGTGTGACACGATTATTTTATTTCTTAAAATGGATTTTTTTTTAATTCAATACAAATCAGTTCAAATGAGCCGGAGATCCAAACGGAAAAAGAAGCTTTCACGTCGAGCAATTTGAAAACTTTTAATCGTTGTAAGCACCACGAACTAAATCCCGCCGTATCTTAAGATGCGGGTAAATAAACCCGCAGCGATCTGCACGGCTCGGAAACACCAGGTACGAGTCGTCTTCGGAGACGCTGCGATGCCTGAACTCGGCCTCTCCTGGATCCCGCACGTCGGCGGGTGATTAATATATTTGTGTCTTGACAGCGAGGACTATATGTAGCTCCGTCCCTGAGCTGGAAGGCTGCGCGTGGATATTTTTGCCCTCCGGGTCCCCAAGCGAGCGCTCGGTGAATCCGAGGTATAGAATCGGACGGAGGGAAGGAGCTCCGGGCCGGGCGGAGGAAGGGTGGAGGCTGATAGAGCACGCCACTCGTTTCACTGTCTGTCTCTCTGTGTTGAAGGTTTTTTTTTTAGGGGTGGGTTGTGGTGGTGGGGGAGGAGGGGGGGGAGAGGGGGAGGGGAGGGCGGAGTAACGCACTACAAAGGCGTTTTTTGAAAATTAAAGCCTCATCTTCTTTCATTTATTTATTTTTTTCATCAGAGGCTCGGCGGAGCTGCCGGAGATCACTCCGAATTAGCGAGCATCTGTCGTGACGAGGGTCCTGGGACGCTCGCCTCGCCTCGCCTGCCCCCCGACACCCACACGCCCCCCCACCCCTCTCTCCCTTCCTCCCCCGCCTCCATCCGGCCCCATTACGCTGAGACTTTTCACTTCTGCCGATCTCCACTTGTGTGATTACAGCTCGCTCTGATCTCTAGTCTGCGGAGAGCAGTCGCTGGAAGTGGTGGCGGCGGCGCAGCCTCCTTTTATGCCACATTTACACGAAGCGGGACGAAGTCTGAATGAAGCCGTTGTCTCTCTGCTCTCAAACTTTCTGACTTTTAAACGCTGTTGTTTTTCCTTTTCGGGTGTTTTGACTCTGGCGTTGAGCTTCTCCTCCTTGTAACACTGCACAGAACAATGTTAGGGACCTTTAAAAGAAAGTTTGTGTTGTTTACTCCGTACATTATCCCATATGTTTACTTGTATTTGTGTTATTCCAAAGAACTATTTTCCTAGCCGATACTTTCTGTGACAAGATCCTCACTCCTATAAAAAAAAAAAAACACGTACTTAGAGAGAAATAAAGTTACAGCGCAGACTTTCTTTTTTTTTTTTTTTTTTTCTTTCAGAGCACCTCTCGTTGTGTATTATGTATTTACCAGTCTCCCCGCTTCTCTTCCCTGTTTCCAGTAAATACAAAATGAAGAGCTGTACTCAGTATTGATGGACATCACAGATGAAAACAATGAAGAGAGGAGAACTAGCTTTAAGAAAATAACACAAGAAGAAGACGAAGAAGAAAAAGGAGAAGAAGAAGAAGAAGGAGTCCCTCTACTGAGGCTGGCGAGGGAAGACGGGAGGCGTACAAAGTGGCGCCGAGGCAGCGGTGTCAAAACCAGCCACAAAACTTGACCGACGGAGCGAGCCAGTTTCCACCAGGGACCACCTTTTTGCCGGGTAGAAAAAAAAAATAAAAAAAGACAGAGAGAGAGAGAGAGAGAGAGAGAGAGAGAAGGAAAAGTGTCCCGTTATTATAAAACATTTTATTTTTCTATACTTTTGTGATTTACAATGGTAAAAAAAAAAACAACAACTAAAAAGTGTGTATAAAGCAGTATATATGTACAAATCTGTTTTTATGTTTTTTGGTAAGGGAGATGAACAGTTGGCCCTTGATGCTGATTCTGTGGTATGCAGGAAGGAGGAGGGAGGAGCCTCCCCCCCCTCCCCATAACCCCCCTCCCCTCCCCCTCCTCTCTCTATGGCACACTGCTCTGTCGCCGAGGTCGTGTACAAAAAAAAACAAAAAGAAAACAAGAAAGGTGGCAGGGAGAGCTCGGCATCCAGGCAGAAGCACTTTCTACGCTGTACTTCCTGCGTGGGCGGAGTCAGAGGTCAGCCTCACAGCTCCGCCTCCTTCCTTCCAAAACCTCCCGGACCTCCTTCCTCACCACCGTCCTTCCTTCCTTCCTTCTTCGGGCCGGTGATGACGCTCTTCCCTCCTCGTTTGTGGCGTCACTGGCCCCCCGCCCCCGCCCCTCCCGCAGCGCCTACTGCTAGCAGCGTCCCCCTCGTGGATACTGTCGTGATGTCACTTCCTCCTCCTGGCAGCACCATTGGGCATCCCCGCCCTTCCCCAATGGGCAGCATCCACTGGTTTACAGCGTTGGGGAGTGGGCGGGGTGAGCCACGGCGGGACGCACGGGACGGTACCCCCCCAAAAGCCGAAGCCTCCCCGTCTGCTGCCTCTCCGCGCCCCAGCAGAGGTCCCGGACCGAGGACTAGTTCGAGGGAAACTTTCACTCACCTGCCAGACGCCGAGCCCGAGCCTTCGCGTCACTCTGCGCCGTCGAACTATCAGAACAACGCGATAAGAAAAAAAAAGGTGCGTACAAACTACCAAGGATGCACGTTTTCCACCTGACGAGAATAACTCATCGAACGTCCATGTAACAAATTGAATTATAATCGAAATAATCCCATTGTACTACATCAGCAGGTGCATAACCAAAACACAAGCCTGAGGCATATAGACTATGTCGCTAGATAAAACATTATAGAAATACAGTAGTGCCCATCCAACGGTATCAAGGAACGAGGGCTGAAATATGTCAATTTCTTTTCTGTCAATGTATTCTGAGAATATTTATTTGTGTTTATTTATTTATTTATTTATTTATTTATTTTGCAGCACTGAAAACTTTTAAACAGGAAAAAAAATATTTAATTTTGGTGGAAGCAAAACCTTAAGTCTTTATATCAGGAGAGTCACTGTAAACGTGTTTAATCAAGAATGTTGGTTCAGTTTTTGAATGTATTTTAATGTCTAGGGTGTCCAATAAGTATGTATTCTTTTTTCTGTATATAAATATATATACATATCTATTATATGGGCTGTGGTGATGTCAGGGAATAAGAGGGGGTGGGCAGGAGAGCCCCTGGCCCCCCGAAACATAGATATCAGACCCCTCCCCCCACCACCACCACCACCACCACCCCCTCCAACTAAATATGTCCCTGATATTTACTGTAACATGTGATCATGTGTTATATGATTGAAAGTGTGATGGTGATAGTGTGAACTGATCTCCCTCTTCCCTCCCCCACGCCCCCACCCCCCCCACCCGAAACCCACCTTTTACCGCGCAAACAAACAAACAAACAAACAAACACACACACAAACACACACGATAGCGTTCAGAACAAAACATCACATGCTACTTTTAGACACCTCAGAAAAAGAGAAGCAGTAATTCATCGGCGCCACGGAGACTTGCTAATTAGCGCAAGGTGTTGCGGGTGTCAGATAAAAAGTTTATGAATATTGATTTTTTTTTTTTCTTTTTCTTTTCTTACTCGAACCAAAGTATGATTTGAAACACACAAGTCTCGGTGCTCTTTGATCAGGAGACAGCGGGACTCGGCGGTGATGACGGAGCCCGGATGTGTATTGACGTGACCCAGATTTTATTCGCTCATCACTGCTGAGGAAGAGCTCGCTGCTCTCCTGCTAATATATATATATATATATATATACATATATATATATATATATATATATATATATGTATATATATCTAACGAGCTTCACCGACGAAGCTTCCAGCTCCCTGCGAGCAGCCTCGGTTTACGAACCGCTGCTCCCACGCTGACCGCGGTGGGCGGGCGGTTTTATTGCATATTGGCCCCCCGAGAAGAAACTTTATTTATTTTTTTTCCTCTCCTTCCTATCAGAGGCGAGCAGGTTTCGGGTGAAGCACAACTTCGTTTGAGAGTTCAGGGTACGCCGCTACTTCGCTGGTAGTGGTTTTGTGTGAATTATTCGAAGAGGGTACGACTCGGTTTAAAGCTCCTGACTTCCTGTACAAAAAAAAACAAAAAAAAAAACTTGCAGTGTGTACTGTTAATATCCTGTACAGTAAAAAAAAAAAAAAAAAAAAAAAATCTCACCTCACACTTCTCGATTAACTTCATCTTATTTCAGGTTAAAAAAAAAAAAGAAAACAAAAAAAAGAAGAAGAAACATGTTCTGAATCAGGGCTCCTACCCACACGACCTCTGTTCATCTGTAGACAGCTTCTCATATATTAACAAAGAGTATTTATATCATGGCAACTAACTGTTGTGAAGTCTAATTGGGGTAAAGTCGGTTCTTCTGTCCTCCCATGCAGCGATCACACGCAGGCTTCAGCATCCTCATACCTGTAGGTTTGTTTCCATTCATCTGGCCTACGCACACGCACAACGTGGTGGGTCGGAAACAACCGAGGAGCCGGCTGGAGTTTTAGTTTGGCGGGGGGGTGGGGGGCTTCCTGCGAGGGAGCTTCCCCGAATGTTTGGTTTTAATGCGCACGAGATAAAGACAACCACAGTTTTTTATTTTTTATTTTCTGCTTTGTGAACGTTACGGTTCGGATCTTCTCCACTGAATTATCTATGCATTTAAGCAACAAAAACACTTGATGTCAGGCACATTTTGGGAGGAAAGCACTGTTATCTATTTATTCTAGTTCTAGTTTTATTATGTAATTTCATTTTGTCAACAAATCTCACGAGAAGACAAAAAAAAAAACCCAACTGTTTTTTTTTTTTTTTCTCTGACTTCTTTTGTAATATCTTGAACTGCATCTCATCTTTTCTGTGTTTGATGTCAAAGGTCAACGAGTAGCATTTCTATTGGACGGACACGTCAGATGTGAAGCTGACAAATTTTAACTCAAGAGCAGAGGTTTAAAAAAAAAAACAACCCAACGTGTCATTATTCCTCATTGTTTCTATGATTATTAGCTGTAGTAGTTGTAGTACTAGTCGTATGGGACTGCGTGCAATGTTGACGTTTTGATTATTGTACCGAAGTTAGCTCGAAGCTCATTTTCACCTGCAGTTTTCTAACAGTTTACAATTAAAACAAAGATGTTGTGCTGCATTTTACATGTAAGACAGGACACGTATGACACTAAGTGCATCACTTCCTCTTTAATATTTATTTCAATGTGGAAGCAGCTTTTCAGCTTTTTGTAGAAACTTGGGGGGAAAAAAATGCATTAAAGCTGCAGTAATTAGTATTTTGGATACATTTTGAATTTGTTTAGGTTATCTGGAGGCAGCAGACTTTATAAAAACTACAAAAAAAAGAGAGTTTTAATAGACTGTATGTGGTAAAAAAATAGTCAGAGTCCCATCCTGCTTACAGGTGAGCTCCTGTGTTAGCAGCTTTCATTGCATGAAGGTATTCTGTTGTATTATTTCATTGAACAGCTACAACTTCAATGGTCACAGCTCCCTTTTGAAGGTGCTCAGTTCCTAAAGCATCATGGGAGGTGAAGTTTAATACTGAAAAACAAAAGAAAATCTGATTTTATTGCCTTAGAATCATCTTCTTTTGATCCATTATCAACGTTAAAAATGTGAAATTATTTAATGTACTTATTTAGATGTTGACTGCTGCTTTAGCTCCAGTGGGTGCAGTACAGATTTAAAAGAAAATGTTTTTATTTTTAGATGTTTTGTTTTTTTTGTCCACTTTTCAGTTTAGAACTGTGGCAGTTTGTCGCTGCTCGTTAATCTCTGAACCTCCAGCCGGCTCCTCATTGGTGGGATGGAGCGGGGGGGCGGGGTTAAGGTGACCCTCCCTTCCTTCCTTCAGATGCCTTCAGTATAAATGAACTGGTCCTGATCTTCCTGAGCACAACTGCTTGAGCTGTGACACTAGCAGGATGCTCCCCCCCTCCCCCCTCTCTGAGAGCCCCCCCCCCTCCTGCTTCCCCCACCCCGACTCCTACGATCCTGCCCCTCCAACTCCCCCCCCACCCCACCCCCCCCCACCCCACCCCACCCCCAGCCTTCTGGTATATGAGTCGACTGGCCCCTTTTGTATTCCTGGTGTTCTGTACATAATAGCCCCCCCTTACCTCGACCCCCCCCCCTCCCCCTCCAGCTGTCCTTTAAAGGGGGAAAAAGATGTAAAAAAAAAAAAAAAGAAATTACAAAAAAAAAAAAAAAAACATCCTCTGACTCCCCGAAATCTTGTATTTTGTTCTAATAATGACAAAATTTATTTATAAGGATTTTTTAAAATCTATCTCTTTCTCCTTTTTGTAAATGTTCCAGTTAAATAAAGTTTAAAAATGTTAAAAAATTAAATGGATATATTGAAAGGTTAAAAAAATGTCTCTAGAAGTCCCCGCCCCCTCCTCTGGCTCTGTACTCTGAACTTTGTGTTTTTGTTTTTTCTCTTTCTGTATGCTTCTCTTTACGTGCTTCAGATGAAGAGTTCTATTTATTATGACATTAACGTTATTATAATTATGACTAATTATTAATATTATCATCATCCTCATCATCCTCATTATTATCATTAATAAACTTGTCTACTTCAGCTCGCGGAGTCTCGGTGCTGGTTTTTTTTTTGTGGTGACTGATGAGCGGCCGACCGCTAACGCTACGAATCCCACGACGCCACACCTGTGAGACGGGACCAGGTGGAAACGGGGGGGCGGGGCCACTCACGCAGACCCATTTGTCTTCTGCCGCCCCCCCCCCCCCCTCCACACCCGGCCCCTCCGGGACCACAAGATGGAGAGCACCTGTCTGTCGCCGAGGCCGCCATTTACCCAACCGGAGAAAGACAAACTCTGAGACCCCGAAAGCCTGCGAGCGGGGAAATATAGACGAGCTCCTTCGGGGACGGAGGCAGGAGAAACCAAAACACACAAATGTAAATACTTCAAAAGATCAGCGCCTCTCCATCATTGTTGACTTTGTCTAATCCTTTGAGCCTCGACAAACAATGGGAGATGGGATTTTTTTTTTGTCACAACAAAAAAAAAAAAAGAGACAGAAATTGAAAATCCCGAAAACATTGTTGTTATTTGTGTCACATCAAACCGCTCAACGTGGCCCGTAGACTTCTTTCTGGAGGTGAACGTGCTCGGCATGCCGTGGTTTCAATGTCAAGAGTTTTTGTTAATCTGAACTAACACGTTGAAGACGTGCCCCAGTTCCAGACGACTTCCTGAAGATGAACATTACGTACAGTAAAGATAATGTCTCCATTTAAATAAGTTACAGCAACTCAAAGTCCTGTTTGATGTGTTAAAACCCACATCAACACGTTGTTGACATTTAATGATGCAAACAGTCACGAAGATGGAAAAGAAGACGGAAAAGTCCAGAACGCCGACGTCCAGACGACAGCACGAGTGTTTCTGCTTTGGTGTTTAACAGCATTGAAACACGTGTTTTTCGTGTGTCGTCGGTTGGACGGCAGCGGCAGATGTTTGAGTCCTCGAACTCACCGGATGTAGAAGTTCTCTGCTCCTTTTCCGCTATCTGTTTGTTAACGTTTGCAAAATCGCCGTCGCTTCAGCAAACAACAACAACAACAACAACAACCTCGGAGCAGCAACCTGCACTCTGAAGATGTTGAGTTTGGATCGGCTTTCTGGAGGGCTCGCCTCCCAGTGTCACACCGAAATAGGTTCATGGTACCATTTCGCAACTGTCTTTGCATCCCGGACGTAACGCCACCAAAGACGACTGCGACTGCTTTAAAGAAATATGAACGATCCCCGAGTGCAGCCGGACGATCGTCCAGCGCCGGAGACGAGTGGAGACGTGGCTGAAGTTACCGACCGGTCGGCCAAACGCAGCGACTTCCTGAATCCCTTTCATATTTAAACGTTCATCTCCTCTTGAACATAAGGGTTGCGGTGGCAACAGGAAGAGAAGAGACGTCTGTGTTCCCCGGCAGCTTCCTCCAGCTCGCCCCGGGCATCCCGAGCCGTTTCCACGCCAACTGGAAGATGAAATCTCTCCAGCAGGTTTCTCGGGGCTTTTTCCCAGAAGGTGACCAAAGGGGGCGTTTGAATCAGCTGCCCGGACCACCTCTACTGGCTTTTTGAATTTTGAAATATGCTTCAGTGAAATAAAGTAGCTTTATTGGCTTTTGATTAAAACTTGAAACGTCACCACGACGACCATTCGTGGCTGCGACTTGCTCTACTTTTCTGTTTCACAGGGACTCATCCGGTAGCTGTAATGTCATCTCTCTGCCACTTGGTGGCAGCGTCTGTCTGTCTCAGCGCGGTCCTGCGAGGCGAATCCTTCATTCGACACCGGCAGCAGCTCTCAGCTCTGCCCTCCACCCGTCGGCCTGGCCGTCTCCACCCGTCACAGCAGCCGCCACCTGATCCGCCTCGTCAGTGAAATATTATCTCCCCGTTTTATTCAGACATGTAACGCTTGATTAAGGTCAAATGGGGATCTAAAATATGATAAAAGCATCTGTTGGGCCCGAATAGAAGCTGTCACCCCAACCACAGCAATTGACCATAATCACACAATTATGAAGCGATGAGACACTTTGGCTTTATGGGGAGGGTGCTTTGCTAAAACGGCCCCACGTAAAACCCCATCTGTACAAATGGGCCTTGGATTTGAGCCAAAGCAGCGGCTAAAAGTCCCGATATATCAAGTCACGGCACATCTAGCAGAGGGGAGCGCGGAGCGGCTGACAGAACGGCGAGTCCGCCGGTGCTGAAGGAAAAAAACACGACTCAAATATTTGTGGGCGCCGCCGGCCTCGATGGCCGCGGAGCTTTCCTCATGTCCTCATGTCCTCATGTCCTCCTGGTGGCAAACAAAATCAAAAGATAATTCAGGAGTCAAGTGAGTCCAGAAAGGTTTCTGACAGTTTACTTCCTTAATCTGTTTGATGTAATATATAAATATATATTTATTTATTATATTTATTTATTTATATTTTTATATTTATAAATACTATAGTCTGACTTTTTTATCACTTTATGACTTTTTTATATTTTGGACAATATGGTATGTCTTAAGTATTTTTAATTTTTTTCATGTAAGTCAGACAAGCATGCAATAATTGCATCAAAATGCTGTTGTTACTTAAATGTAATGTTTTACATAATAAACTACATTCATAAGTTAGTCATCCATGTTATGGAAGACAAACTTTAGTTTTGTTGCACATAGAAAGTCCGAGATGGGAATCAAACCCAAGACTTTTAGACTGCGAGACGATACAACTAACAGCTGCACCACAATGCAAGTTTCCTTAACTTGAACGAAAGTCATACTTATATCGTCAGAAATATGAAAGATATATATCATGCTATAGTATGACTTTTTTTTTTTATCATATTTTAGACGACATGTTATAGTGTGACTTTTTTATCATATTTTAGACGACATGTTATAGTTTGACTTTTTCATCATATTTTAGACGACATGCTATAGTGTGACTTTTTTTTATCAT
The DNA here is from genome assembly GCF_022577435.1 of Embiotoca jacksoni. Classification (NCBI taxonomy): domain Eukaryota; kingdom Metazoa; phylum Chordata; class Actinopteri; family Embiotocidae; genus Embiotoca; species Embiotoca jacksoni. The sequence continues at coordinate 1,800,323 of NW_027185386.1, read as the reverse complement.
ATTTTAGACGACATGCTATAGTATGACTTTTTGATCATATTTTAGTCGACATGCTATAGTGTGACTTTTTTTTATCATATTTTAGACGACATGCTATAGTATGACTTTTTTATCGTATTTTAGACGACATGCTATAGTTTGACTTTTTTTATCATATTTTAGACGACATGTTATAGTGTGACTTTTTTTTATCGTATTTAAGACGACATGCTATAGTATGACTTTTTGATCATATTTTAGTCGACATGCTATAGTGTGACTTTTTTTATCATATTATAGACGACATGCTATAGTTTGACTTTTTTATCATATTATAGACGACATGCTATAGTTTGACTTTTTTATCATATTATAGACGACATGCTATTGTTTGACTTTTTTATCATATTTTAGACGACATGTTATAGTGTGACTTTTTGATCATATTTTAGACGACATGCTATAGTATGACTTTTTGATCATATTTTAGTCGACATGCTATAGTGTGACTTTTTTTTATCATATTTTAGACGACATGCTATAGTATGACTTTTTTTTATCATATTTTAGACGACATGCTATAGTATGACTTTTTGATCATATTTTAGTCGACATGCTATAGTGTGACTTTTTTTTTATCATATTTTAGACGACATGCTATAGTTTGACTTTTTTTATCATATTATAGACGACATGCTATAGTTTGACTTTTTTATCATATTATAGACGACATGCTATAGTGTGACTTTTTTTTATCATATTTTAGATGACATGCTATAGTATGACTTTTTGATCATATTTTAGTCGACATGCTATAGTGTGACTTTTTTTTATCATATTTTAGACGACATGCTATAGTATGACTTTTTGATCATATTTTAGTCGACATGCTATAGTGTGACTTTTTTTTATCATATTTTAGACGACATGCTATAGTTTGACTTTTTTTATCATATTATAGACGACATGCTATAGTTTGACTTTTTTATCATATTATAGACGACATGCTATAGTGTGACTTTTTTTTATCATATTTTAGACGACATGCTATAGTATGACTTTTTGATCATATTTTAGTCGACATGCTATAGTGTGACTTTTTTTTATCATATTTTAGACGACATGCTATAGTATGACTTTTTTATCGTATTTTAGACGACATGCTATAGTTTGACTTTTTTTATCATATTTTAGACGACATGTTATAGTGTGACTTTTTTTTATCGTATTTAAGACGACATGCTATAGTATGACTTTTTGATCATATTTTAGTCGACATGCTATAGTGTGACTTTTTTTATCATATTATAGACGACATGCTATAGTTTGACTTTTTTATCATATTATAGACGACATGCTATAGTTTGACTTTTTTATCATATTATAGACGACATGCTATTGTTTGACTTTTTTATCATATTTTAGACGACATGTTATAGTGTGACTTTTTGATCATATTTTAGACGACATGCTATAGTATGACTTTTTGATCATATTTTAGTCGACATGCTATAGTGTGACTTTTTTTTATCATATTTTAGACGACATGCTATAGTATGACTTTTTTTTATCATATTTTAGACGACATGCTATAGTATGACTTTTTGATCATATTTTAGTCGACATGCTATAGTGTGACTTTTTTTTATCATATTTTAGACGACATGCTATAGTTTGACTTTTTTTATCATATTATAGACGACATGCTATAGTTTGACTTTTTTATCATATTATAGACGACATGCTATAGTGTGACTTTTTTTTATCATATTTTAGATGACATGCTATAGTTTGACTTTTTGATCATATTTTAGACGACATGCTATAGTATGACTTTTTTATCATATTTTAGACGACATGTTATAGTGTGACTTTTTTTTATCATATTTTAGACGACATGCTATAGTATGACTTTTTGATCATATTTTAGTCGACATGCTATAGTGTGACTTTTTTTTATCATATTTTAGACGACATGCTATAGTATGACTTTTTTATCGTATTTTAGACGACATGCTATAGTTTGACTTTTTTTATCATATTTTAGACGACATGTTATAGTGTGACTTTTTTTTATCGTATTTAAGACGACATGCTATAGTATGACTTTTTGATCATATTTTAGTCGACATGCTATAGTGTGACTTTTTTTTATCATATTTTAGACGACATGCTATAGTATGACTTTTTTATCGTATTTTAGACGACATGCTATAGTTTGACTTTTTTTATCATATTTTAGACGACATGTTATAGTGTGACTTTTTTTTATCATATTTTAGACGACATGCTGTAGTAAGACTTTTTTTTATCATATTTTAGACGACATGCTATAGTATGACTTTTTTTTATCATATTTTAGACGACATGCTATAGTATGACTTTTTTTTATCATATTTTAGACGACATGCTATAGTATGACTTTTTTATCATATTTTAGACGACATGTTATAGTGTGACTTTTTTTTATCATATTTTAGACGACATGCTGTAGTAAGACTTTTTTTTATCATATTTTAGACGACATGCTATAGTATGACTTTTTTTTATCATATTTTAGACGACATGCTATAGTATGACTTTTTTTTATCATATTTTAGACGACATGCTATAGTATGACTTTTTTATCATATTTAAGACGACATGCTATAGTATGACTTTTTGATCATATTTTAGTCGACATGCTATAGTTTGACTTTTTTTATCATATTTAAGACGACATGCTATAGTGTGACTTTTTTTTATCATATTTTAGACGACATGCTATAGTATGACTTTTTTATCGTATTTTAGACGACATGCTATAGTATGACTTTTTTTTATCATATTTTAGATGACATGCTATAGTGTGACTTTTTTTTTATCATATTTTAGACGACATGCTATAGTATGACTTTTTTATCGTATTTTAGACGACATGCTATAGTATGACTTTTTGATCATATTTTAGTCGACATGCTATAGTATGACTTTTTGATCATATTTTAGAAGACATGTTATAGTATGACTTTTTTATCATATTTTAGACGACATGCTATAGTATGACTTTTTTATCATATTTTAGACGACATGTTATAGTATGACTTTTTTATCATATTTTCGACGACATGCTATAGTATGACTTTTTTATCATATTTTAGAAGACATGTTATAGTATGACATTTTTATCATATTTTAGACGACATGTTATAGTATGACTTTTTCATCATATTTTAGACGACATGCTATAGTATGACTTTTTGATCATATTTTAGTCGACATGCTATAGTATGACTTTTTGATCATATTTTAGAAGACATGTTATAGTATGACTTTTTTATCATATTTTAGACGACATGTTATAGTATGACTTTTTTATCATATTTTAGACGACATGCTATAGTATGACTTTTTTATCATATTTTAGACGACATGCTATAGTATGACTTTTTTATCATATTTTAGACGACATGTTATAGTATGACTTTTTTATCATATTTTAGACGACATGCTATAGTATGACTTTTTTATCATATTTAAGACGACATGCTATAGTATGACTTTTTGATCATATTTTAGTCGACATGCTATAGTATGACTTTTTTATCGTATTTTAGACGACATGCTATAGTATGACTTTTTGATCATATTTTAGTGGACATGCTATAGTTTGACTTTTTTTATCATATTTAAGACGACATGCTGTAGTATGACTTTTTGATCATATTTTAGTCGACATGCTATAGTATGACTTTTTGATCATATTTTAGAAGACATGTTATAGTATGACTTTTTTATCATATTTTAGACGACATGCTATAGTATGACTTTTTTATCATATTTTAGACGACATGTTATAGTATGACTTTTTTATCATATTATAGACGACATGCTATAGTATGACTTTTTGATCATATTTTAGTCGACATACTACAGTATGACTTTTTTATCATATTTTAGACGACATGTTATAGTATGACTTTTTTATCATATTTTAGACGACATGCTACAGTATGACTTTTTGATCATATTTTAGACGACATGCTATAGTATGACTTTTTTATCATATTTTAGACGACATGTTATAGTATGACTTTTTTATCATATTTTAGACGACATGCTATAGTATGACTTTTTTATCATATTTTAGACGACATGTTATAGTATGACTTTTTTATCATATTTTCGACGACATGCTATAGTATGACATTTTCATCATATTTTAGACGACATGCTATAGTATGACTTTTTGATCATATTTTAGTCGACATGCTATAGTATGACTTTTTGATCATATTTTAGAAGACATGTTATAGTATGACTTTTTTATCATATTTTAGACGACATGCTATAGTATGACTTTTTTATCATATTTTAGACGACATGCTATAGTATGACTTTTTTATCATATTTTAGACGACATGCTATAGTATGACTTTTTTATCATATTTTAGACGACATGTTATAGTATGACTTTTTTATCATATTTAAGACGACATGCTATAGTATGACTTTTTGATCATATTTTAGTCGACATGCTATAGTATGACTTTTTTATCGTATTTTAGACGACATGCTATAGTATGACTTTTTGATCATATTTTAGTCGACATGCTATAGTTTGACTTTTTTTATCATATTTAAGACGACATGCTATAGTGTGACTTTTTTATCATATTTTAGACGACATGCTATAGTATGACTTTTTTTTATCATATTTTAGACGACATGCTATAGTATGACTTTTTTATCGTATTTTAGACGACATGCTATAGTATGACTTTTTGATCATATTTTAGTCGACATGCTATAGTTTGACTTTTTTTTATCATATTTAAGACGACATGCTATAGTGTGACTTTTTTTTTATCATATTATAGACGACATGCTATAGTGTGACTTTTTGATCATATTTTAGACGACATGCTATAGTATGACTTTTTGATCATATTTTAGTCGACATGCTATAGTTTGACTTTTTTTATCATATTTAAGACGACATGCTATAGTGTGACTTTTTTTTTATCATATTATAGACGACATGCTATAGTGTGACTTTTTGATCATATTTTAGACGACATGTTATAGTATGACTTTTTTTTATCATATTATAGACGACATGCTATAGTGTGACTTTTTGATCATATTTTAGACGACATGCTATAGTGTGACTTTTTTATCATATTTTAGACGGCATGCTATAGTATGACTTTTTTATCATATTTTAGACGACATGTTATAGTGTGACTTTTTTTATCATATTTTAGACGACATGCTGTAGTATGACTTTTTTTAATCATATTTTAGACGACATGCTATAGTATGACTTTTTTATCGTATTTTAGACGACATGCTATAGTATGACTTTTTGATCATATTTTAGTCGACATGCTATAGTATGACTTTTTTTAATCATATTTTAGACGACATGCTATAGTATGACTTTTTATCGTATTTTAGACGACATGCTATAGTATGACTTTTTGATCATATTTTAGTCGACATGCTATAGTATGACTTTTTTTTATCATATTTTAGACGACATGCTATAGTATGACTTTTTTATCATATTTAAGACGACATGCTATAGTATGACTTTTTGATCATATTTTAGACGACATGCTATAGTATGACTTTTTTTAATCATATTTTAGACGACATGCTATAGTATGACTTTTTTATCGTATTTTAGACGACATGCTATAGTATGACTTTTTGATCATATTTTAGAAGACATGTTATAGTATGACTTTTTTATCATATTTTAGATGACATGCTATAGTATGACTTTTTTTATCATATTTTAGACGACATGCTATAGTATGACTTTTTTTTATCATATTATAGACGACATGCTATAGTATGACTTTTTTATCATATTATAGACGACATGCTATAGTAAGACTTTTTTATCATATTTTAGACGACGTGTTATAGTATGACTTTTTGATCATATTTTAGACGAAATGCTATAGTGTGACTTTTTTATCATATTTTAGACGACATGCTATAGTATGACTTTTTTATCATATTTTAGACGACATGTTATAGTGTGACTTTTTTTATCATATTTTAGACGACATGCTGTAGTATGACATTTTTTTCATATTTTAGACGACATGTTATAGTATGACTTTTTTTTATCATATTTTAGACGACATGTTATAGTATGACTTTTTTATCATATTTAAGACGACATGCTATAGTGTGACTTTTTTTATCATATTTTAGACGACATGCTATAGTGTGACTTTTTTATCATATTTTAGACGACATGCTATAGTATGACTTTTTTATCATATTTCAGACGACATGCTATAGTATGACTTTTTGATCATATTTAAGACGACATGCTATAGTATGACTTTTTGATCATATTTTAGTCGACATGCTATAGTGTGACTTTTTTTTATCATATTTAAGACGACATGCTATAGTGTGACTTTTTTTTATCATATTATAGATGACATGCTATAGTATGACTTTTTTTATCATATTTAAGACGACATGCTATAGTGTGACTTTTTTTATCATATTTAAGACGACATGCTATAGTGTGACTTTTTTTTATCATATTATAGACGACATGCTATAGTATGACTTTTTCTTATCATATTATAGACGACATGCTATAGTTTGACTTTTTTTTATCATATTTAAGACGACATGCTATAGTGTGACTTTTTTTATCATATTATAGACGACATGCTATAGTATGACTTTTTGATCATATTTTAGTCGACATGCTATAGTATGACTTTTTGATCATATTTTAGACGACATGTTATATTATGACTTTTTTATCGTATTTTAGACGACATGCTATAGTATGACTTTTTTATCATATTTTAGACGACATGTTATAGTATGACTTTTTTATCATATTTTAGACGACATGCTATAGTATGACTTTTTTATCATATTTTAGACGACATGCTATAGTATGACTTTTTTATCATATTTTAGATGACATACTATAGTATGACTTTTTTATCATATTTCAGACGACATGCTATAGTATGACTTTTTTTATCATATTTTAGACGACATGCTATAGTATGACTTTTTGATCATATTTTAGACGACATGCTATAGTATGACTTTTTTATCATATTTCAGACGACATGCTATAGTGTGACTTTTTTTTTTATCATATTTTAGACGACATGTTATAGTGTGACTTTTTTATCATATTTTAGACATGTTATAGTATGACTTTTTTATCATATTTAAGACGACATGCTATAGTTTGACTTTTTCATCATATTTTAGACGACATGTTATAGTATGACTTTTTGATCATATTTCAGACGACATGCTATAGTATGACTTTTTTTTATCATATTTTAGACGACATGCTATAGTATGACTTTTTGATCATATTTTAGTCGACATGCTATAGTGTGACTTTTTGATCATATTTTAGTCGACATGCTATAGTGTGACTTTTTTTTTATCATATTTTAGACGACATGCCATAGTATGACTTTATTATCGTATTTTAGACGACATGCTATAGTATGACTTTTTGATCATATTTTAGTCGACATGCTATAGTTTGACTTTTTTTTATCATATTTTAGACGACATGCCATAGTATGACTTTTTTATCGTATTTTAGACGACATGCTATAGTTTGACTTTTTTTTTATCATATTTAAGACGACATGCTATAGTGTGACTTTTTTTTATCATATTATAGACGACATGCTATAGTATGACTTTTTGATCATATTTTAGTCGACATGCTATAGTTTGACTTTTTTTTATCATATTTTAGACGACATGCCATAGTATGACTTTTTTATCGTATTTTAGACGACATGCTATAGTGTGACTTTTTTTTATCATATTATAGACGACATGCTATAGTTTGACTTTTTTTATCATATTTAAGACGACATGCTATAGTGTGACTTTTTTTATCATATTTAAGACGACATGCCATAGTATGACTTTTTTATCGTATTTTAGACGACATGCTATAGTATGACTTTTTGATCATATTTTAGTCGACATGCTATAGTTTGACTTTTTTTTATCATATTTTAGACGACATGCCATAGTATGACTTTTTTATCGTATTTTAGACGACATGCTATAGTTTGACTTTTTTTTATCATATTTAAGACGACATGCTATAGTGTGACTTTTTTTTATCATATTTTAGACGACATGCTATAGTTTGACTTTTTTTATCATATTTAAAACGACATGCTATAGTGTGACTTTTTTTTATCATATTTTAGACGACATGCTATAGTTTGACTTTTTTTATCATATTTAAGACGACATGCTATAGTGTGACTTTTTTTATCATATTATAGACGACATGCTATAGTATGACTTTTTGATCATATTTTAGTCGACATGCTATAGTATGACTTTTTGATCATATTTTAGACGACATGTTATATTATGACTTTTTCATCATATTTTAGACGACATGCTATAGTATGACTTTTTTATCATATTTTAGATGACATACTATAGTATGACTTTTTTATCATATTTCAGACGACATGCTATAGTATGACTTTTTTATCATATTTCAAGACGACATGCTATAGTGTGACTTTTTTTTAATCATATTTTAGACGACATGTTATAGTGTGACTTTTTTATCATATTTTAGACATGTTATAGTATGACTTTTTTATCATACTTAAGACGACATGCTATAGTTTGACTTTTTCATCATATTTTAGACGACATGCTATAGTTTGACTTTTTCATCATATTTTAGACGACATGTTATAGTATGACTTTTTTTTTTCATATTTCAGACGACATGCTATAGTATGACTTTTTTTTATCATATTTTAGACGACATGCTATAGTATGACTTTTTTATCATATTTTAGACGACATGCTATAGTATGACTTTTTGATCATATTTTAGTCGACATGCTATAGTTTGACTTTTTTTATCATATTTAAGACGACATGCTATAGTGTGACTTTTTTTTATCATATTATAGACGACATGCTATAGTATGACTTTTTGATCATATTTTAGTCGACATGCTATAGTATGACTTTTTGATCATATTTTAGAAGACATGTTATAGTATGACTTTTTTATCATATTTTAGATGACATGCTATAGTATGACTTTTTTATCATATTTTAGACGACATGTTATAGTATGACTTTTTTATCATATTTTAGACGACATGCTATAGTATGACTTTTTTATCATATTTTAGACGACATGTTATAGTATGACTTTTTTATCATATTTTAGACGACATGCTATTGTATGACATTTTTATCATATTTTAGACGACATGTTATGGTATGACTTTTTTTTATCATATTTTAGACGACATGCTATAGTATGACTTTTTTATCATATTTTAGACGACATGCTATAGTATGACTTTTTTATCATATTATAGACGACATGCTATAGTATGACTTTTTTATCATATTATAGACGACATGCTATTGTTTGACGTTTTCATCATATTTTAGACGACTTGCTATAGTATGACTTTTTTTTTTCATATTTTAGACGACATGCTATAGTATGACTTTTTTATCATATTATAGACGACATGCTATAGTTTGACTTTTTTTATCATATTTTAGACGACATGCTATAGTATGACTTTTTTATCATATTTTAGACGACATACTATAGTATGACATTTTTATCATATTTTAGACGACATGTTATGGTATGACTTTTTGATCATATTTTAGTCGACATGCTATAGTGTGACTTTTTTTTATCATATTTTAGACGACATGCTATAGTATGACTTTTTTATCATATTTTAGACGACATGCTATAGTATGACTTTTTTATCATATTTTAGACGACATGCTATAGTATGACTTTTTTTTTTATCATATTTCAGACGACATGCTATAGTGTGACTTTTTTTTTTATCATATTTTAGACGACATGTTATAGTGTGACTTTTTTATCATATTTTAGACGACATGTTATAGTATGACTTTTTTATCATATTTAAGACGACATGCTATAGTTTGACTTTTTCATCATATTTTAGACGACATGCTATAGTTTGACTTTTTCATCATATTTAAGACGACATGCTATAGTATGACTTTTTGATCATATTTTAGTCGACATGCTATAGTATGACTTTTTTATCGTATTTTAGACGACATGCTATAGTATGACTTTTTGATCATATTTTAGTCGACATGCTATAGTTTGACTTTTTTTATCATATTTAAGACGACATGCTATAGTGTGACTTTTTTATCATATTTTAGACGACATGCTATAGTATGACTTTTTTTTATCATATTTTAGACGACATGCTATAGTATGACTTTTTTATCGTATTTTAGACGACATGCTATAGTATGACTTTTTGATCATATTTTAGTCGACATGCTATAGTTTGACTTTTTTTTATCATATTTAAGACGACATGCTATAGTGTGACTTTTTTTTTATCATATTATAGACGACATGCTATAGTGTGACTTTTTGATCATATTTTAGACGACATGTTATAGTATGACTTTTTGATCATATTTTAGACGACATGCTATAGTGTGACTTTTTTATCATATTTTAGACGGCATGCTATAGTATGACTTTTTTATCATATTTTAGACGACATGTTATAGTGTGACTTTTTTTATCATATTTTAGACGACATGCTGTAGTATGACTTTTTTTAATCATATTTTAGACGACATGCTATAGTATGACTTTTTTATCGTATTTTAGACGACATGCTATAGTATGACTTTTTGATCATATTTTAGTCGACATGCTATAGTATGACTTTTTTTAATCATATTTTAGACGACATGCTATAGTATGACTTTTTTATCGTATTTTAGACGACATGCTATAGTATGACTTTTTGATCATATTTTAGTCGACATGCTATAGTATGACTTTTTTTTTATCATATTTTAGACGACATGCTATAGTATGACTTTTTTATCATATTTAAGACGACATGCTATAGTATGACTTTTTGATCATATTTTAGACGACATGCTATAGTATGACTTTTTTTAATCATATTTTAGACGACATGCTATAGTATGACTTTTTTATCGTATTTTAGACGACATGCTATAGTATGACTTTTTGATCATATTTTAGAAGACATGTTATAGTATGACTTTTTTATCATATTTTAGATGACATGCTATAGTATGACTTTTTTTATCATATTTTAGACGACATGCTATAGTATGACTTTTTTTTATCATATTATAGACGACATGCTATAGTATGACTTTTTTATCATATTATAGACGACATGCTATAGTAAGACTTTTTCATCATATTTTAGACGACGTGTTATAGTATGACTTTTTGATCATATTTTAGACGAAATGCTATAGTGTGACTTTTTTATCATATTTTAGACGACATGCTATAGTATGACTTTTTTATCATATTTTAGACGACATGTTATAGTGTGACTTTTTTTATCATATTTTAGACGACATGCTGTAGTATGACATTTTTTTCATATTTTAGACGACATGTTATAGTATGACTTTTTTTTATCATATTTTAGACGACATGTTATAGTATGACTTTTTTATCATATTTAAGACGACATGCTATAGTGTGACTTTTTTTATCATATTTTAGACGACATGCTATAGTGTGACTTTTTTATCATATTTTAGACGACATGCTATAGTATGACTTTTTTATCATATTTCAGACGACATGCTATAGTATGACTTTTTGATCATATTTAAGACGACATGCTATAGTATGACTTTTTGATCATATTTTAGTCGACATGCTATAGTGTGACTTTTTTTTATCATATTTAAGACGACATGCTATAGTGTGACTTTTTTTTTTATCATATTATAGATGACATGCTATAGTATGACTTTTTTTATCATATTTAAGACGACATGCTATAGTGTGACTTTTTTTATCATATTTAAGACGACATGCTATAGTGTGACTTTTTTTTATCATATTATAGACGACATGCTATAGTATGACTTTTTCTTATCATATTATAGACGACATGCTATAGTTTGACTTTTTTTATCATATTTAAGACGACATGCTATAGTGTGACTTTTTTTATCATATTATAGACGACATGCTATAGTATGACTTTTTGATCATATTTTAGTCGACATGCTATAGTATGACTTTTTGATCATATTTTAGACGACATGTTATATTATGACTTTTTTATCGTATTTTAGACGACATGCTATAGTATGACTTTTTTATCATATTTTAGACGACATGTTATAGTATGACTTTTTTATCATATTTTAGACGACATGCTATAGTATGACTTTTTTATCATATTTTAGACGACATGATATAGTATGACTTTTTTATCATATTTTAGATGACATACTATAGTATGACTTTTTTATCATATTTCAGACGACATGCTATAGTATGACTTTTTTATCATATTTTAGACGACATGCTATAGTATGACTTTTTGATCATATTTTAGACGACATGCTATAGTATGACTTTTTTATCATATTTCAGACGACATGCTATAGTGTGACTTTTTTTTTTATCATATTTTAGACGACATGTTATAGTGTGACTTTTTTATCATATTTTAGACATGTTATAGTATGACTTTTTTATCATATTTAAGACGACATGCTATAGTTTGACTTTTTCATCATATTTTAGACGACATGTTATAGTATGACTTTTTGATCATATTTCAGACGACATGCTATAGTATGACTTTTTTTTATCATATTTTAGACGACATGCTATAGTATGACTTTTTGATCATATTTTAGTCGACATGCTATAGTGTGACTTTTTGATCATATTTTAGTCGACATGCTATAGTGTGACTTTTTTTTTATCATATTTTAGAGACGACATGCCATAGTATGACTTTATTATCGTATTTTAGACGACATGCTATAGTATGACTTTTTGATCATATTTTAGTCGACATGCTATAGTTAGACTTTTTTTTATCATATTTTAGACGACATGCCATAGTATGACTTTTTTATCGTATTTTAGACGACATGCTATAGTTTGACTTTTTTTTTATCATATTTAAGACGACATGCTATAGTGTGACTTTTTTTTATCATATTATAGACGACATGCTATAGTATGACTTTTTGATCATATTTTAGTCGACATGCTATAGTTTGACTTTTTTTTATCATATTTTAGACGACATGCCATAGTATGACTTTTTTATCGTATTTTAGACGACATGCTATAGTGTGACTTTTTTTTATCATATTATAGACGACATGCTATAGTTTGACTTTTTTTATCATATTTAAGACGACATGCTATAGTGTGACTTTTTTTATCATATTTAAGACGACATGCCATAGTATGACTTTTTTATCGTATTTTAGACGACATGCTATAGTATGACTTTTTGATCATATTTTAGTCGACATGCTATAGTTTGACTTTTTTTTATCATATTTTAGACGACATGCCATAGTATGACTTTTTTATCGTATTTTAGACGACATGCTATAGTTTGACTTTTTTTTATCATATTTAAGACGACATGCTATAGTGTGACTTTTTTTTATCATATTTTAGACGACATGCTATAGTTTGACTTTTTTTATCATATTTAAAACGACATGCTATAGTGTGACTTTTTTTTATCATATTTTAGACGACATGCTATAGTTTGACTTTTTTTATCATATTTAAGACGACATGCTATAGTGTGACTTTTTTTATCATATTATAGACGACATGCTATAGTATGACTTTTTGATCATATTTTAGTCGACATGCTATAGTATGACTTTTTGATCATATTTTAGACGACATGTTATATTATGACTTTTTCATCATATTTTAGACGACATGCTATAGTATGACTTTTTTTATCATATTTTAGATGACATACTATAGTATGACTTTTTTATCATATTTCAGACGACATGCTATAGTATGACTTTTTTATCATATTTCAAGACGACATGCTATAGTGTGACTTTTTTTTAATCATATTTTAGACGACATGTTATAGTGTGACTTTTTTATCATATTTCAAGACGACATGCTATAGTGTGACTTTTTTTTAATCATATTTTAGACGACATGCTATAGTTTGACTTTTTCATCATATTTTAGACGACATGCTATAGTTTGACTTTTTCATCATATTTTAGACGACATGTTATAGTATGACTTTTTTTTTCATATTTCAGACGACATGCTATAGTATGACTTTTTTTTATCATATTTTAGACGACATGCTATAGTATGACTTTTTTATCATATTTTAGACGACATGCTATAGTATGACTTTTTGATCATATTTTAGTCGACATGCTATAGTTTGACTTTTTTTATCATATTTAAGACGACATGCTATAGTGTGACTTTTTTTTATCATATTATAGACGACATGCTATAGTATGACTTTTTGATCATATTTTAGTCGACATGCTATAGTATGACTTTTTGATCATATTTTAGAAGACATGTTATAGTATGACTTTTTTATCATATTTTAGATGACATGCTATAGTATGACTTTTTTATCATATTTTAGACGACATGTTATAGTATGACTTTTTTATCATATTTTAGACGACATGCTATAGTATGACTTTTTTATCATATTTTAGACGACATGTTATAGTATGACTTTTTTATCATATTTTAGACGACATGCTATAGTATGACATTTTTATCATATTTTAGACGACATGTTATGGTATGACTTTTTTTTATCATATTTTAGACGACATGCTATAGTATGACTTTTTTATCATATTTTAGACGACATGCTATAGTATGACTTTTTTATCATATTTTAGACGACATACTATAGTATGACTTTTTTTTATCAAATTTTAGACGACATGCTATAGTATGACTTTTTTTTTTATCATATTTCAGACGACATGCTATAGTGTGACTTTTTTTTTTATCATATTTTAGACGACATGTTATAGTGTGACTTTTTCATCATATTTTAGACGACATGCTATAGTTTGACTTTTTCATCATATTTTAGACGACATGCTATAGTATGACTTTTTTTTTCATATTTCAGACGACATGCTATAGTATGACTTTTTTATCATATTATAGACGACATGCTATAGTATGACTTTTTATCATATTATAGACGACATGCTATTGTTTGACGTTTTCATCATATTTTAGACGACTTGCTATAGTATGACTTTTTTTTTTCATATTTTAGACGACATGCTATAGTATGACTTTTTTATCATATTATAGACGACATGCTATAGTTTGACTTTTTTTATCATATTTTAGACGACATGCTATAGTATGACTTTTTTATCATATTTTAGACGACATACTATAGTATGACATTTTTATCATATTTTAGACGACATGTTATGGTATGACTTTTTGATCATATTTTAGTCGACATGCTATAGTGTGACTTTTTTTTATCATATTTTAGACGACATGCTATAGTATGACTTTTTTATCATATTTTAGACGACATGCTATAGTATGACTTTTTTTTTTTTATCATATTTCAGACGACATGCTATAGTGTGACTTTTTTTTTTATCATATTTTAGACGACATGTTATAGTGTGACTTTTTTATCATATTTTAGACGACATGTTATAGTATGACTTTTTTATCATATTTAAGACGACATGCTATAGTTTGACTTTTTCATCATATTTTAGACGACATGCTATAGTTTGACTTTTTCATCATATTTTAGACGACATGCTATAGTATGACTTTTTTTTTCATATTTCAGACGACATGCTATAGTATGACTTTTTTATCATATTATAGACGACATGCTATAGTATGACTTTTTTATCATATTATAGACGACATGCTATTGTTTGACGTTTTCATCATATTTTAGACGACTTGCTATAGTATGACTTTTTTTATCATATTATAGACGACATGCTATAGTATGACTTTTTTTATCATATTATAGACGACATGCTATAGTTTGACTTTTTTTATCATATTTTAGATAACATACTATAGTATGACTTTTTTTTTTCATATTTTAGACGACATGCTATAGTATGACTTTTTTATCATATTATAGACGACATGCTATAGTTTGACTTTTTTTATCATATTTTAGACGACATGCTATAGTATGACTTTTTTTTATCATATTATAGACGACATGCTATAGTATGACTTTTTTATCATATTATAGACGACATGCTATAGTAAGACTTTTTTATCATATTTTAGACGACATGTTATAGTATGACTTTTTGATCATATTTTAGACGAAATGCTATAGTGTGACTTTTTTTTTATCATATTTTAGACGACATGCTATAGTGTGACTTTTTTATCATATTTTAGACGACATGCTGTAGTATGACATTTTTATCATATTTTAGACGACATGTTATAGTATGACTTTTTTTTATCATATTTTAGACGACATGCTATAGTATGACTTTTTTATCATATTTTAGACGACATGCTGTAGTATGACATTTTTTTCATATTTTAGACGACATGCTATAGTATGACTTTTTTTTATCATATTTTAGACGACATGCTATAGTATGACTTTTTTATCATATTTAAGACGACATGCTATAGTGTGACTTTTTTTTATCATATTTTAGACGACATGCTATAGTGTGACTTTTTTATCATATTTTAGACGACATGCTATAGTATGACTTTTTTATCATATTTCAGACGACATGCTATAGTATGACTTTTTTATCATATTTTAGACGACATACTATAGTATGACTTTTTTATCGTATTTTAGACGACATGCTATAGTATGACTTTTTGATCATATTTTAGTCGACATGCTATAGTGTGACTTTTTTTTATCATATTTTAGACGACATGCTATAGTATGACTTTTTTATCATATTTTAGACGACATGCTATAGTATGACTTTTTTTATCATATTTTAGACGACATACTATAGTATGACTTTTTTTTATCATATTTTAGACGACATGCTATAGTATGACTTTTTTTTTTATCATATTTCAGACGACATGCTATAGTGTGACTTTTTTTTTTATCATATTTTAGACGACATGTTATAGTGTGACTTTTTTATCATATTTTAGACGACATGTTATAGTATGACTTTTTTATCATATTTAAGACGACATGCTATAGTTTGACTTTTTCATCATATTTTAGACGACATGCTATAGTTTGACTTTTTCATCATATTTTAGACGACATGCTATAGTATGACTTTTTTTTTCATATTTCAGACGACATGCTATAGTATGATTTTTTTTATCATATTATAGACGACATGCTATAGTATGACTTTTTTATCATATTATAGACGACATGCTATAGTTTGACTTTTTTTATCATATTTTAGACGACATGCTATAGTATGACTTTTTTTTTATCATATTATAGACGACATGCTATAGTATGACTTTTTTATCATATTATAGACGACATGCTATAGTAAGACTTTTTTATCATATTTTAGACGACATGTTATAGTCTGACTTTTTGATCATATTTTAGACGAAATGCTATAGTGTGACTTTTTTTTATCATATTTTAGACGACATGCTATAGTGTGACTTTTTTATCATATTTTAGACGACATGCTGTAGTATGACATTTTTATCATATTTTAGACGACATGTTATAGTATGACTTTTTTTTTATCATATTTTAGACGACATGCTATAGTATGACTTTTTTTTATCATATTTTAGACGACATGCTGTAGTATGACATTTTTTTCATATTTTAGACGACATGTTATAGTATGACTTTTTTTTATCATATTTTAGACGACATGCTATAGTATGACTTTTTTTTTTATCATATTTAAGACGACATGCTATAGTGTGACTTTTTTTATCATATTTTAGACGACATGCTATAGTGTGACTTTTTTATCATATTTTAGACGACATGCTATAGTATGACTTTTTTATCATATTTCAGACGACATGCTATAGTATGACTTTTTAATCATATTTGAGACGACATGCTATAGTATGACTTTTTGATCATATTTAAGACGACATGCTATAGTATGACTTTTTTTATCATATTTTAGACGACATACTATAGTATGACTTTTTTATCGTATTTTAGACGACATGCTATAGTATGACTTTTTGATCATATTTTAGTCGACATGCTATAGTGTGACTTTTTTTTATCATATTTTAGACGACATGCCATAGTATGACTTTTTTATCGTATTTTAGACGACATGCTATAGTATGACTTTTTGATCATATTTTAGTCGACATGCTATAGTTTGACTTTTTTTTATCATATTTAAGACGACATGCTATAGTGTGACTTTTTTTTATCATATTATAGACGACTTGCTATAGTTTGACTTTTTCATCATATTTTAGACGACTTGCTATAGTTTTGACTTTTTCATCATATTTTAGACGACATGCTATAGTATGACTTTTTGATCATATTTTAGAAGACATGCTATAGTATGACTTTTTTATCATATTTTAGACGACATGTTATAGTATGACTTTTTTATCATATTTTAGACGACATGCTATAGTATGACTTTTTTATCATATTTTAGACGACATGCTATAGTATGACATTTTTATCATGTTTTAGACGACATGTTATAGTATGACTTTTTTTTATCATATTTTAGACGACATGCTATAGTATGACTTTTTTATCATATTTTAGACGACATGCTATAGTGTGACTTTTTTTATCATATTTTAGACGACATGTTATAGTATGACTTTTTTTATCATATTTTAGACGACATGCTATAGTATGACTTTTTTTATCATATTTAATACGACATGCTATAGTGTGACTTTTTTTTATCATATTTTAGACGACATGCTATAGTATGACTTTTTTTTATCATATTTTAGACGACATGCTATAGTATGACTTTTTTTTTCATATTTCAGACGACATGCTATAGTATGACTTTTTGATCATATTTAAGACGACATGCTATAGTATGACTTTTTTATCATATTATAGACGACATGCTATAGTATGACTTTTTTATCATATTTTAGATGACATACTATAGTATGACTTTTTTCATCATATTTTAGACGACATGCTATAGTTTGACTTTTTCATCATATTTTAGACGACATGCTATAGTATGACTTTTTTATCATATTATAGACGACATGCTATAGTTTGACTTTTTCATCATATTTTAGATGACATACTATAGTTTGACTTTTTCATCATATTTTAGACGACATGCTATAGTTTGACTTTTTCATCATATTTTAGACGACATGCTATAGTATGACTTTTTTATCATATTTTAGATGACATACTATAGTATGACTTTTTTATCATATTTCAGACGACATGCCTATAGTATGACTTTTTGATCATATTTTAGACGACATGCTATAGTATGACTTTTTTTATCATATTTTAGACGACATGCTATAGTATGACTTTTTTATCATATTATAGACGACATGTTATAGTATGACTTTTTTATCATATTTAAGACGACATGCTATAGTTTGACTTTTTCATCATATTTTAGACGACATGCTATAGTTTGACTTTTTCATCATATTTTAGACGACATGCTATAGTATGACTTTTTTATCATATTTTAGACGACATGCTATAGTATGACTTTTTTATCATATTTTAGACGACATGCTATAGTGTCACTTTTTTTTATCATATTTTAGACGACATGTTATAGTGTGACTTTTTTATCATATTTTAGACGACATGCTATAGTTTGACTTTTTTGTCATATTTAAGACGACATGCTATAGTTTGACTTTTTCATCATATTTTAGACGACATGTTATAGTATGACTTTTTTTTTTCATATTTCAGACGACATGCTATAGTATGACTTTTTGATCATATTTAAGACGACATGCTATAGTATGACTTTTTGATCATATTTAAGACGACATGCTATAGTGTGACTTTTTTTTTATCATATTTTAGATGACATGCTATAGTATGACTTTTTTGATCATATTTTAGTCGACATGCTATAGTGTGACTTTTTTTTTATCATATTTTAGACGACATGCCATAGTATGACTTTTTTATCGTATTTTAGACGACATGCCATAGTATGACTTTTTTATCGTATTTTAGACGACATGCTATAGTATGACTTTTTGATCATATTTTAGTCGACATGCTATAGTTTGACTTTTTTTTATCATATTTTAGACGACATGCCATAGTATGACTTTTTTATCGTATTTTAGACGACATGCTATAGTTTGACTTTTTTTTTATCATATTTAAGACGACATGCTATAGTGTGACTTTTTTTTATCATATTATAGACGACATGCTATAGTATGACTTTTTGATCATATTTTAGTCGACATGCTATAGTTTGACTTTTTTTTATCATATTTTAGACGACATGCCATAGTATGACTTTTTTATCGTATTTTAGACGACATGCTATAGTTTGACTTTTTCATCATATTTTAGACGACATGCTATAGTATGACTTTTTTATCATATTTTAGATGACATACTATAGTATGACTTTTTTATCATATTTCAGACGACATGCTATAGTATGACTTTTTGATCATATTTTAGACGACATGCTATAGTATGACTTTTTTTTATCATGATTTTAGACGACATGCTATAGTATGACTTTTTTATCATATTATAGACGACATGTTATAGTATGACTTTTTTATCATATTTAAGACGACATGCTATAGTTTGACTTTTTCATCATATTTTAGACGACATGCTATAGTTTGACTTTTTCATCATATTTTAGACGACATGCTATAGTATGACTTTTTTATCATATTTTAGACGACATGCTATAGTA
Organism: Embiotoca jacksoni; assembly: GCF_022577435.1. Lineage (NCBI taxonomy): Eukaryota > Metazoa > Chordata > Actinopteri > Embiotocidae > Embiotoca > Embiotoca jacksoni. Next base: position 1,779,593 of record NW_027185386.1, on the reverse strand, counting down.
TGACTTTTTTATCATATTTTAGACGACATGCTATAGTGTCACTTTTTTTTATCATATTTTAGACGACATGTTATAGTGTGACTTTTTTATCATATTTTAGACGACATGCTATAGTTTGACTTTTTTGTCATATTTAAGACGACATGCTATAGTTTGACTTTTTCATCATATTTTAGACGACATGTTATAGTATGACTTTTTTTTTCATATTTCAGACGACATGCTATAGTATGACTTTTTGATCATATTTCAGACGACATGCTATAGTATGACTTTTTTATCGTATTTTAGACGACATGCTATAGTTTGACTTTTTTTTATCATATTTAAGACGACATGCTATAGTGTGACTTTTTTTTATCATATTATAGACGACATGTTATAGTATGACTTTTTTATCATATTTAAGACGACATGCTATAGTTTGACTTTTTTATCATATTTAAGACGACATGCTATAGTTTGACTTTTTCATCATATTTTAGACGACATGCTATAGTTTGACTTTTTCATCATATTTTAGACGACATGCTATAGTATGGACTTTTTTATCATATTTTAGACGACATGCTATAGTATGACTTTTTTATCATATTTTAGACGACATGCTATAGTGTCACTTTTTTTTATCATATTTTAGACGACATGCTATAGTATGACTTTTTTTTATCATATTTTAGACGACATGCTGTAGTATGACATTTTTTTCATATTTTAGACGACATGTTATAGTATGACTTTTTTTTATCATATTTTAGACGACATGCTATAGTATGACTTTTTTTTTATCATATTTAAGACGACATGCTATAGTGTGACTTTTTTTATCATATTTTAGACGACATGCTATAGTGTGACTTTTTTATCATATTTTAGACGACATGCTATAGTATGACTTTTTTATCATATTTCAGACGACATGCTATAGTATGACTTTTTAATCATATTTAAGACGACATGCTATAGTATGACTTTTTGATCATATTTAAGACGACATGCTATAGTATGACTTTTTTTATCATATTTTTAGACGACATACTATAGTATGACTTTTTTATCGTATTTTAGACGACATGCTATAGTATGACTTTTTGATCATATTTTAGTCGACATGCTATAGTGTGACTTTTTTTTATCATATTTTAGACGACATGCTATAGTATGACTTTTTGATCATATTTTAGTCGACATGCTATAGTTTGACTTTTTTTTATCATATTTAAGACGACATGCTATAGTGTGACTTTTTTTTATCATATTATAGACGACTTGCTATAGTTTGACTTTTTCATCATATTTTAGACGACTTGCTATAGTTTGACTTTTTCATCATATTTTAGACGACATGCTATAGTATGACTTTTTGATCATATTTTAGAAGACATGCTATAGTATGACTTTTTTATCATATTTTAGACGACATGTTATAGTATGACTTTTTTATCATATTTTAGACGACATGCTATAGTATGACTTTTTTATCATATTTTAGACGACATGCATAGTATGACATTTTTATCATGTTTTAGACGACATGTTATAGTATGACTTTTTTTTATCATATTTTAGACGACATGCTATAGTATGACTTTTTTATCATATTTTAGACGACATGCTATAGTGTGACTTTTTTTATCATATTTTAGACGACATGTTATAGTATGACTTTTTTTATCATATTTTAGACGACATGCTATAGTATGACTTTTTTTATCATATTTAATACGACATGCTATAGTGTGACTTTTTTTTATCATATTTTAGACGACATGCTATAGTATGACTTTTTTTTATCATATTTTAGACGACATGCTATAGTATGACTTTTTTTTTCATATTTCAGACGACATGCTATAGTATGACTTTTTGATCATATTTAAGACGACATGCTATAGTATGACTTTTTTATCATATTATAGACGACATGCTATAGTATGACTTTTTTATCATATTTTAGATGACATACTATAGTATGACTTTTTCATCATATTTTAGACGACATGCTATAGTTTGACTTTTTCATCATATTTTAGACGACATGCTATAGTATGACTTTTTTATCATATTATAGACGACATGCTATAGTTTGACTTTTTCATCATAATTTTAGATGACATACTATAGTTTGACTTTTTCATCATATTTTAGACGACATGCTATAGTTTGACTTTTTCATCATATTTTAGACGACATGCTATAGTATGACTTTTTTATCATATTTTAGATGACATACTATAGTATGACTTTTTTATCATATTTCAGACGACATGCTATAGTATGACTTTTTGATCATATTTTAGACGACATGTTATAGTATGACTTTTTTATCATATTTAAGACGACATGCTATAGTTTGACTTTTTCATCATATTTTAGACGACATGCTATAGTTTGACTTTTTCATCATATTTTAGACGACATGCTATAGTATGACTTTTTTATCATATTTTAGACGACATGCTATAGTATGACTTTTTTATCATATTTTAGACGACATGCTATAGTGTCACTTTTTTTTATCATATTTTAGACGACATGTTATAGTGTGACTTTTTTATCATATTTTAGACGACATGCTATAGTTTGACTTTTTTGTCATATTTAAGACGACATGCTATAGTTTGACTTTTTCATCATATTTTAGACGACATGTTATAGTGTGACTTTTTTTTTCATATTTCAGACGACATGCTATAGTATGACTTTTTGATCATATTTAAGACGACATGCTATAGTATGACTTTTTGATCATATTTAAGACGACATGCTATAGTGTGACTTTTTTTTTATCATATTTTAGATGACATGCTATAGTATGACTTTTTGATCATATTTTAGTCGACATGCTATAGTGTGACTTTTTTTTTATCATATTTTAGACGACATGCCATAGTATGACTTTTTTATCGTATTTTAGACGACATGCCATAGTATGACTTTTTTATCGTATTTTAGACGACATGCTATAGTATGACTTTTTGATCATATTTTAGTCGACATGCTATAGTTTGACTTTTTTTTATCATATTTTAGACGACATGCCATAGTATGACTTTTTTATCGTATTTTAGACGACATGCTATAGTTTGACTTTTTTTTATCATATTTAAGACGACATGCTATAGTGTGACTTTTTTTTATCATATTATAGACGACATGCTATAGTATGACTTTTTGATCATATTTTAGTCGACATGCTATAGTTTGACTTTTTTTTATCATATTTTAGACGACATGCCATAGTATGACTTTTTTATCGTATTTTAGACGACATGCTATAGTTTGACTTTTTCATCATATTTTAGACGACATGCTATAGTATGACTTTTTTATCATATTTTAGATGACATACTATAGTATGACTTTTTTATCATATTTCAGACGACATGCTATAGTATGACTTTTTGATTATATTTTAGACGACATGCTATAGTATGACTTTTTTTTATCATATTTTAGACGACATGCTATAGTATGACTTTTTTATCATATTATAGACGACATGTTATAGTATGACTTTTTTATCATATTTAAGACGACATGCTATAGTTTGACTTTTTCATCATATTTTAGACGACATGCTATAGTTTGACTTTTTCATCATATTTTAGACGACATGCTATAGTATGACTTTTTTATCATATTTTAGACGACATGCTATAGTATGACTTTTTTATCATATTTTAGACGACATGCTATAGTGTCACTTTTTTTTATCATATTTTAGACGACATGTTATAGTGTGACTTTTTTATCATATTTTAGACGACATGCTATAGTTTGACTTTTTTGTCATATTTAAGACGACATGCTATAGTTTGACTTTTTCATCATATTTTAGACGACATGTTATAGTATGACTTTTTTATCATATTTTAGACGACATGCTATAGTATGACTTTTTTATCATATTTTAGACGACATGCTATAGTATGACATTTTTATCATGTTTTAGACGACATGTTATAGTATGACTTTTTTTTATCATATTTTAGACGACATGCTATAGTATGACTTTTTTATCATATTTTAGACGACATGCTATAGTGTGACTTTTTTTATCATATTTTAGACGACATGTTATAGTATGACTTTTTTTATCATATTTTAGACGACATGCTATAGTATGACTTTTTTTATCATATTTAATACGACATGCTATAGTGTGACTTTTTTTTATCATATTTTAGACGACATGCTATAGTATGACTTTTTTTTATCATATTTTAGACGACATGCTATAGTATGACTTTTTTTTTTCATATTTCAGACGACATGCTATAGTATGACTTTTTGATCATATTTAAGACGACATGCTATAGTATGACTTTTTTATCATATTATAGACGACATGCTATAGTATGACTTTTTTATCATATTTTAGATGACATACTATAGTATGACTTTTTCATCATATTTTAGACGACATGCTATAGTTTGACTTTTTCATCATATTTTAGACGACATGCTATAGTATGACTTTTTTATCATATTATAGACGACATGCTATAGTTTGACTTTTTCATCATATTTTAGATGACATACTATAGTTTGACTTTTTCATCATATTTTAGACGACATGCTATAGTTTGACTTTTTCATCATATTTTAGACGACATGCTATAGTATGACTTTTTTATCATATTTTAGACGACATACTATAGTATGACTTTTTTATCATATTTCAGACGACATGCTATAGTATGACTTTTTGATCATATTTTAGACGACATGCTATAGTATGACTTTTTTTTATCATATTTTAGACGACATGCTATAGTATGACTTTTTTATCATATTATAGACGACATGTTATAGTATGACTTTTTTATCATATTTAAGACGACATGCTATAGTTTGACTTTTTCATCATATTTTAGACGACATGCTATAGTTTGACTTTTTCATCATATTTTAGACGACATGCTATAGTATGACTTTTTTATCATATTTTAGACGACATGCTATAGTATGACTTTTTTATCATATTTTAGACGACATGCTATAGTGTCACTTTTTTTTATCATATTTTAGACGACATGTTATAGTGTGACTTTTTTATCATATTTTAGACGACATGCTATAGTTTGACTTTTTTGTCATATTTAAGACGACATGCTATAGTTTGACTTTTTCATCATATTTTAGACGACATGTTATAGTATGACTTTTTTTTTCATATTTCAGACGACATGCTATAGTATGACTTTTTGATCATATTTAAGACGACATGCTATAGTATGACTTTTTGATCATATTTAAGACGACATGCTATAGTGTGACTTTTTTTTTATCATATTTTAGATGACATGCTATAGTATGACTTTTTGATCATATTTTAGTCGACATGCTATAGTGTGACTTTTTTTTTATCATATTTTAGACGACATGCCATAGTATGACTTTTTTATCGTATTTTAGACGACATGCCATAGTATGACTTTTTTATCGTATTTTAGACGACATGCTATAGTATGACTTTTTGATCATATTTTAGTCGACATGCTATAGTTTGACTTTTTTTTTATCATATTTTAGACGACATGCCATAGTATGACTTTTTTATCGTATTTTAGACGACATGCTATAGTTTGACTTTTTTTTATCATATTTAAGACGACATGCTATAGTGTGACTTTTTTTTATCATATTATAGACGACATGCTATAGTATGACTTTTTGATCATATTTTAGTCGACATGCTATAGTTTGACTTTTTTTTATCATATTTTAGACGACATGCCATAGTATGACTTTTTTATCGTATTTTAGACGACATGCTATAGTTTGACTTTTTCATCATATTTTAGACGACATGCTATAGTATGACTTTTTTATCATATTTTAGATGACATACTATAGTATGACTTTTTTATCATATTTCAGACGACATGCTATAGTATGACTTTTTGATTATATTTTAGACGACATGCTATAGTATGACTTTTTTTTATCATATTTTAGACGACATGCTATAGTATGACTTTTTTATCATATTATAGACGACATGTTATAGTATGACTTTTTTATCATATTTAAGACGACATGCTATAGTTTGACTTTTTCATCATATTTTAGTCGACATGCTATAGTGTGACTTTTTTTTTATCATATTTTAGACGACATGCCATAGTATGACTTTTTTATCGTATTTTAGACGACATGCCATAGTATGACTTTTTTATCGTATTTTAGACGACATGCTATAGTATGACTTTTTGATCATATTTTAGTCGACATGCTATAGTTTGACTTTTTTTTATCATATTTTAGACGACATGCCATAGTATGACTTTTTTATCGTATTTTAGACGACATGCTATAGTTTGACTTTTTTTTATCATATTTAAGACGACATGCTATAGTGTGACTTTTTTTTATCATATTATAGACGACATGCTATAGTATGACTTTTTGATCATATTTTAGTCGACATGCTATAGTTTGACTTTTTTTTATCATATTTTAGACGACATGCCATAGTATGACTTTTTTATCGTATTTTAGACGACATGCTATAGTTTGACTTTTTCATCATATTTTAGACGACATGCTATAGTATGACTTTTTTATCATATTTTAGATGACATACTATAGTATGACTTTTTTATCATATTTCAGACGACATGCTATAGTATGACTTTTTGATTATATTTTAGACGACATGCTATAGTATGACTTTTTTTTATCATATTTTAGACGACATGCTATAGTATGACTTTTTTATCATATTATAGACGACATGTTATAGTATGACTTTTTTATCATATTTAAGACGACATGCTATAGTTTGACTTTTTCATCATATTTTAGACGACATGCTATAGTTTGACTTTTTCATCATATTTTAGACGACATGCTATAGTATGACTTTTTTATCATATTTTAGACGACATGCTATAGTATGACTTTTTTATCATATTTTAGACGACATGCTATAGTGTCACTTTTTTTTATCATATTTTAGACGACATGTTATAGTGTGACTTTTTTATCATATTTTAGACGACATGCTATAGTTTGACTTTTTTGTCATATTTAAGACGACATGCTATAGTTTGACTTTTTCATCATATTTTAGACGACATGTTATAGTATGACTTTTTTTTTCATATTTCAGACGACATGCTATAGTATGACTTTTTGATCATATTTAAGACGACATGCTATAGTATGACTTTTTGATCATATTTAAGACGACATGCTATAGTGTGACTTTTTTTTTATCATATTTTAGATGACATGCTATAGTATGACTTTTTGATCATATTTTAGTCGACATGCTATAGTGTGACTTTTTTTTTATCATATTTTAGACGACATGCCATAGTATGACTTTTTTATCGTATTTTAGACGACATGCCATAGTATGACTTTTTTATCGTATTTTAGACGACATGCTATAGTATGACTTTTTGATCATATTTTAGTCGACATGCTATAGTTTGACTTTTTTTTATCATATTTTAGACGACATGCCATAGTATGACTTTTTTATCGTATTTTAGACGACATGCTATAGTTTGACTTTTTTTTATCATATTTAAGACGACATGCTATAGTGTGACTTTTTTTTATCATATTATAGACGACATGCTATAGTATGACTTTTTGATCATATTTTAGTCGACATGCTATAGTTTGACTTTTTTTTATCATATTTTAGACGACATGCCATAGTATGACTTTTTTATCGTATTTTAGACGACATGCTATAGTGTCACTTTTTTTTATCATATTTTAGACGACATGTTATAGTGTGACTTTTTTATCATATTTTAGACGACATGCTATAGTTTGACTTTTTTGTCATATTTAAGACGACATGCTATAGTTTGACTTTTTCATCATATTTTAGACGACATGTTATAGTATGACTTTTTTATCATATTTTAGACGACATGCTATAGTATGACTTTTTTATCATATTTTAGACGACATGCTATAGTATGACATTTTTATCATGTTTTAGACGACATGTTATAGTATGACTTTTTTTTATCATATTTTAGACGACATGCTATAGTATGACTTTTTTATCATATTTTAGACGACATGCTATAGTGTGACTTTTTTTATCATATTTTAGACGACATGTTATAGTATGACTTTTTTTATCATATTTTAGACGACATGCTATAGTATGACTTTTTTTATCATATTTAATACGACATGCTATAGTGTGACTTTTTTTTATCATATTTTAGACGACATGCTATAGTATGACTTTTTTTTATCATATTTTAGACGACATGCTATAGTATGACTTTTTTTTTCATATTTCAGACGACATGCTATAGTATGACTTTTTGATCATATTTAAGACGACATGCTATAGTATGACTTTTTTATCATATTATAGACGACATGCTATAGTATGACTTTTTTATCATATTTTAGATGACATACTATAGTATGACTTTTTCATCATATTTTAGACGACATGCTATAGTTTGACTTTTTCATCATATTTTAGACGACATGCTATAGTATGACTTTTTTATCATATTATAGACGACATGCTATAGTTTGACTTTTTCATCATATTTTAGATGACATACTATAGTTTGACTTTTTCATCATATTTTAGACGACATGCTATAGTTTGACTTTTTCATCATATTTTAGACGACATGCTATAGTATGACTTTTTTATCATATTTTAGATGACATACTATAGTATGACTTTTTTATCATATTTCAGACGACATGCTATAGTATGACTTTTTGATCATATTTTAGACGACATGCTATAGTATGACTTTTTTTTATCATATTTTAGACGACATGCTATAGTATGACTTTTTTATCATATTATAGACGACATGTTATAGTATGACTTTTTTATCATATTTAAGACGACATGCTATAGTTTGACTTTTTCATCATATTTTAGACGACATGCTATAGTTTGACTTTTTCATCATATTTTAGACGACATGCTATAGTATGACTTTTTTATCATATTTTAGACGACATGCTATAGTATGACTTTTTTATCATATTTTAGACGACATGCTATAGTGTCACTTTTTTTTATCATATTTTAGACGACATGTTATAGTGTGACTTTTTTATCATATTTAATACGACATGCTATAGTGTGACTTTTTTTTATCATATTTTAGACGACATGCTATAGTATGACTTTTTTTTATCATATTTTAGACGACATGCTATAGTATGACTTTTTTTTTCATATTTCAGACGACATGCTATAGTATGACTTTTTGATCATATTTAAGACGACATGCTATAGTATGACTTTTTTATCATATTATAGACGACATGCTATAGTATGACTTTTTTATCATATTTTAGATGACATACTATAGTATGACTTTTTCATCATATTTTAGACGACATGCTATAGTTTGACTTTTTCATCATATTTTAGACGACATGCTATAGTATGACTTTTTTATCATATTATAGACGACATGCTATAGTTTGACTTTTTCATCATATTTTAGATGACATACTATAGTTTGACTTTTTCATCATATTTTAGACGACATGCTATAGTTTGACTTTTTCATCATATTTTAGACGACATGCTATAGTATGACTTTTTTATCATATTTTAGATGACATACTATAGTATGACTTTTTTATCATATTTCAGACGACATGCTATAGTATGACTTTTTGATCATATTTTAGACGACATGCTATAGTATGACTTTTTTTTATCATATTTTAGACGACATGCTATAGTATGACTTTTTTATCATATTATAGACGACATGTTATAGTATGACTTTTTTATCATATTTAAGACGACATGCTATAGTTTGACTTTTTCATCATATTTTAGACGACATGCTATAGTTTGACTTTTTCATCATATTTTAGACGACATGCTATAGTATGACTTTTTTATCATATTTTAGACGACATGCTATAGTATGACTTTTTTATCATATTTTAGACGACATGCTATAGTGTCACTTTTTTTTATCATATTTTAGACGACATGTTATAGTGTGACTTTTTTATCATATTTTAGACGACATGCTATAGTTTGACTTTTTTGTCATATTTAAGACGACATGCTATAGTTTGACTTTTTCATCATATTTTAGACGACATGTTATAGTGTGACTTTTTTTTTCATATTTCAGACGACATGCTATAGTATGACTTTTTGATCATATTTAAGACGACATGCTATAGTATGACTTTTTGATCATATTTAAGACGACATGCTATAGTGTGACTTTTTTTTTATCATATTTTAGATGACATGCTATAGTATGACTTTTTGATCATATTTTAGTCGACATGCTATAGTGTGACTTTTTTTTTATCATATTTTAGACGACATGCCATAGTATGACTTTTTTATCGTATTTTAGACGACATGCCATAGTATGACTTTTTTATCGTATTTTAGACGACATGCTATAGTATGACTTTTTGATCATATTTTAGTCGACATGCTATAGTTTGACTTTTTTTTATCATATTTTAGACGACATGCCATAGTATGACTTTTTTATCGTATTTTAGACGACATGCTATAGTTTGACTTTTTTTTATCATATTTAAGACGACATGCTATAGTGTGACTTTTTTTTATCATATTATAGACGACATGCTATAGTATGACTTTTTGATCATATTTTAGTCGACATGCTATAGTTTGACTTTTTTTTATCATATTTTAGACGACATGCCATAGTATGACTTTTTTATCGTATTTTAGACGACATGCTATAGTTTGACTTTTTCATCATATTTTAGACGACATGCTATAGTATGACTTTTTTATCATATTTTAGATGACATACTATAGTATGACTTTTTTATCATATTTCAGACGACATGCTATAGTATGACTTTTTGATTATATTTTAGACGACATGCTATAGTATGACTTTTTTTTATCATATTTTAGACGACATGCTATAGTATGACTTTTTTATCATATTATAGACGACATGTTATAGTATGACTTTTTTATCATATTTAAGACGACATGCTATAGTTTGACTTTTTCATCATATTTTAGACGACATGCTATAGTTTGACTTTTTCATCATATTTTAGACGACATGCTATAGTATGACTTTTTTATCATATTTTAGACGACATGCTATAGTATGACTTTTTTATCATATTTTAGACGACATGCTATAGTGTCACTTTTTTTTATCATATTTTAGACGACATGTTATAGTGTGACTTTTTTATCATATTTTAGACGACATGCTATAGTTTGACTTTTTTGTCATATTTAAGACGACATGCTATAGTTTGACTTTTTCATCATATTTTAGACGACATGTTATAGTATGACTTTTTTATCATATTTTAGACGACATGCTATAGTATGACTTTTTTATCATATTTTAGACGACATGCTATAGTATGACATTTTTATCATGTTTTAGACGACATGTTATAGTATGACTTTTTTTTATCATATTTTAGACGACATGCTATAGTATGACTTTTTTATCATATTTTAGACGACATGCTATAGTGTGACTTTTTTTATCATATTTTAGACGACATGTTATAGTATGACTTTTTTTATCATATTTTAGACGACATGCTATAGTATGACTTTTTTTTATCATATTTAATACGACATGCTATAGTGTGACTTTTTTTTATCATATTTTAGACGACATGCTATAGTATGACTTTTTTTTATCATATTTTAGACGACATGCTATAGTATGACTTTTTTTTTCATATTTCAGACGACATGCTATAGTATGACTTTTTGATCATATTTAAAACGACATGCTATAGTATGACTTTTTTATCATATTATAGACGACATGCTATAGTATGACTTTTTTTATCATATTTTAGATGACATACTATAGTATGACTTTTTCATCATATTTTAGACGACATGCTATAGTTTGACTTTTTCATCATATTTTAGACGACATGCTATAGTATGACTTTTTTATCATATTATAGACGACATGCTATAGTTTGACTTTTTCATCATATTTTAGATGACATACTATAGTTTGACTTTTTCATCATATTTTAGACGACATGCTATAGTTTGACTTTTTCATCATATTTTAGACGACATGCTATAGTATGACTTTTTTATCATATTTTAGATGACATACTATAGTATGACTTTTTTATCATATTTCAGACGACATGCTATAGTATGACTTTTTGATCATATTTTAGACGACATGCTATAGTATGACTTTTTTTTATCATATTTTAGACGACATGCTATAGTATGACTTTTTTATCATATTATAGACGACATGTTATAGTATGACTTTTTTATCATATTTAAGACGACATGCTATAGTTTGACTTTTTCATCATATTTTAGACGACATGCTATAGTTTGACTTTTTCATCATATTTTAGACGACATGCTATAGTATGACTTTTTTATCATATTTTAGACGACATGCTATAGTATGACTTTTTTATCATATTTTAGACGACATGCTATAGTGTCACTTTTTTTTATCATATTTTAGACGACATGTTATAGTGTGACTTTTTTATCATATTTTAGACGACATGCTATAGTTTGACTTTTTTGTCATATTTAAGACGACATGCTATAGTTTGACTTTTTCATCATATTTTAGACGACATGTTATAGTATGACTTTTTTTTTCATATTTCAGACGACATGCTATAGTATGACTTTTTGATCATATTTAAGACGACATGCTATAGTATGACTTTTTGATCATATTTAAGACGACATGCTATAGTGTGACTTTTTTTTTATCATATTTTAGATGACATGCTATAGTATGACTTTTTGATCATATTTTAGTCGACATGCTATAGTGTGACTTTTTTTTTATCATATTTTAGACGACATGCCATAGTATGACTTTTTTATCGTATTTTAGACGACATGCCATAGTATGACTTTTTTATCGTATTTTAGACGACATGCTATAGTATGACTTTTTGATCATATTTTAGTCGACATGCTATAGTTTGACTTTTTTTTATCATATTTTAGACGACATGCCATAGTATGACTTTTTTATCGTATTTTAGACGACATGCTATAGTTTGACTTTTTTTTATCATATTTAAGACGACATGCTATAGTGTGACTTTTTTTTATCATATTATAGACGACATGCTATAGTATGACTTTTTGATCATATTTTAGTCGACATGCTATAGTTTGACTTTTTTTTATCATATTTTAGACGACATGCCATAGTATGACTTTTTTATCGTATTTTAGACGACATGCTATAGTTTGACTTTTTCATCATATTTTAGACGACATGCTATAGTATGACTTTTTTATCATATTTTAGATGACATACTATAGTATGACTTTTTTATCATATTTCAGACGACATGCTATAGTATGACTTTTTGATTATATTTTAGACGACATGCTATAGTATGACTTTTTTTTATCATATTTTAGACGACATGCTATAGTATGACTTTTTTATCATATTATAGACGACATGTTATAGTATGACTTTTTTATCATATTTAAGACGACATGCTATAGTTTGACTTTTTCATCATATTTTAGACGACATGCTATAGTTTGACTTTTTCATCATATTTTAGACGACATGCTATAGTATGACTTTTTTATCATATTTTAGACGACATGCTATAGTATGACTTTTTTATCATATTTTAGACGACATGCTATAGTGTCACTTTTTTTTATCATATTTTAGACGACATGTTATAGTGTGACTTTTTTATCATATTTTAGACGACATGCTATAGTTTGACTTTTTTGTCATATTTAAGACGACATGCTATAGTTTGACTTTTTCATCATATTTTAGACGACATGTTATAGTATGACTTTTTTTTTCATATTTCAGACGACATGCTATAGTATGACTTTTTGATCATATTTAAGACGACATGCTATAGTATGACTTTTTGATCATATTTAAGACGACATGCTATAGTGTGACTTTTTTTTTATCATATTTTAGATGACATGCTATAGTATGACTTTTTGATCATATTTTAGTCGACATGCTATAGTGTGACTTTTTTTTTATCATATTTTAGACGACATGCCATAGTATGACTTTTTTATCGTATTTTAGACGACATGCCATAGTATGACTTTTTTATCGTATTTTAGACGACATGCTATAGTATGACTTTTTGATCATATTTTAGTCGACATGCTATAGTTTGACTTTTTTTTATCATATTTTAGACGACATGCCATAGTATGACTTTTTTATCGTATTTTAGACGACATGCTATAGTTTGACTTTTTTTTATCATATTTAAGACGACATGCTATAGTGTGACTTTTTTTTATCATATTATAGACGACATGCTATAGTATGACTTTTTGATCATATTTTAGTCGACATGCTATAGTTTGACTTTTTTTTATCATATTTTAGACGACATGCCATAGTATGACTTTTTTATCGTATTTTAGACGACATGCTATAGTGTCACTTTTTTTTATCATATTTTAGACGACATGTTATAGTGTGACTTTTTTATCATATTTTAGACGACATGCTATAGTTTGACTTTTTTTGTCATATTTAAGACGACATGCTATAGTTTGACTTTTTCATCATATTTTAGACGACATGTTATAGTATGACTTTTTTATCATATTTTAGACGACATGCTATAGTATGACTTTTTTATCATATTTTAGACGACATGCTATAGTATGACATTTTTATCATGTTTTAGACGACATGTTATAGTATGACTTTTTTTTATCATATTTTAGACGACATGCTATAGTATGACTTTTTTATCATATTTTAGACGACATGCTATAGTGTGACTTTTTTTATCATATTTTAGACGACATGTTATAGTATGACTTTTTTTATCATATTTTAGACGACATGCTATAGTATGACTTTTTTTATCATATTTAATACGACATGCTATAGTGTGACTTTTTTTTATCATATTTTAGACGACATGCTATAGTATGACTTTTTTTTATCATATTTTAGACGACATGCTATAGTATGACTTTTTTTTTCATATTTCAGACGACATGCTATAGTATGACTTTTTGATCATATTTAAGACGACATGCTATAGTATGACTTTTTTATCATATTATAGACGACATGCTATAGTATGACTTTTTTATCATATTTTAGATGACATACTATAGTATGACTTTTTCATCATATTTTAGACGACATGCTATAGTTTGACTTTTTCATCATATTTTAGACGACATGCTATAGTATGACTTTTTTATCATATTATAGACGACATGCTATAGTTTGACTTTTTCATCATATTTTAGATGACATACTATAGTTTGACTTTTTCATCATATTTTAGACGACATGCTATAGTTTGACTTTTTCATCATATTTTAGACGACATGCTATAGTATGACTTTTTTATCATATTTTAGATGACATACTATAGTATGACTTTTTTATCATATTTCAGACGACATGCTATAGTATGACTTTTTGATCATATTTTAGACGACATGCTATAGTATGACTTTTTTTTATCATATTTTAGACGACATGCTATAGTATGACTTTTTTTATCATATTATAGACGACATGTTATAGTATGACTTTTTTATCATATTTAAGACGACATGCTATAGTTTGACTTTTTCATCATATTTTAGACGACATGCTATAGTTTGACTTTTTCATCATATTTTAGACGACATGCTATAGTATGACTTTTTTATCATATTTTAGACGACATGCTATAGTATGACTTTTTTATCATATTTTAGACGACATGCTATAGTGTCACTTTTTTTTATCATATTTTAGACGACATGTTATAGTGTGACTTTTTTATCATATTTTAGACGACATGCTATAGTTTGACTTTTTTGTCATATTTAAGACGACATGCTATAGTTTGACTTTTTCATCATATTTTAGACGACATGTTATAGTATGACTTTTTTTTTCATATTTCAGACGACATGCTATAGTATGACTTTTTGATCATATTTAAGACGACATGCTATAGTATGACTTTTTGATCATATTTAAGACGACATGCTATAGTGTGACTTTTTTTTTTATCATATTTTAGATGACATGCTATAGTATGACTTTTTGATCATATTTTAGTCGACATGCTATAGTGTGACTTTTTTTTTTATCATATTTTAGACGACATGCCATAGTATGACTTTTTTATCGTATTTTAGACGACATGCCATAGTATGACTTTTTTATCGTATTTTAGACGACATGCTATAGTATGACTTTTTGATCATATTTTAGTCGACATGCTATAGTTTGACTTTTTTTTATCATATTTTAGACGACATGCCATAGTATGACTTTTTTATCGTATTTTAGACGACATGCTATAGTTTGACTTTTTTTTATCATATTTAAGACGACATGCTATAGTGTGACTTTTTTTTATCATATTATAGACGACATGCTATAGTATGACTTTTTGATCATATTTTAGTCGACATGCTATAGTTTGACTTTTTTTTATCATATTTTAGACGACATGCCATAGTATGACTTTTTTATCGTATTTTAGACGACATGCTATAGTTTGACTTTTTCATCATATTTTAGACGACATGCTATAGTATGACTTTTTTATCATATTTTAGATGACATACTATAGTATGACTTTTTTATCATATTTCAGACGACATGCTATAGTATGACTTTTTGATTATATTTTAGACGACATGCTATAGTATGACTTTTTTTTATCATATTTTAGACGACATGCTATAGTATGACTTTTTTATCATATTATAGACGACATGTTATAGTATGACTTTTTTATCATATTTAAGACGACATGCTATAGTTTGACTTTTTCATCATATTTTAGACGACATGCTATAGTTTGACTTTTTCATCATATTTTAGACGACATGCTATAGTATGACTTTTTTATCATATTTTAGACGACATGCTATAGTATGACTTTTTGATCATATTTTAGAAGACATGCTATAGTATGACTTTTTATCATATTTTAGACGACATGTTATAGTATGACTTTTTTATCATATTTTAGACGACATGCTATAGTATGACTTTTTTATCATATTTTAGACGACATGCTATAGTATGACATTTTTATCATGTTTTAGACAACATGTTATAGTATGACTTTTTTTTATCATATTATAGACGACATGTTATAGTATGACTTTTTTATCATATTTTAGACGACATGTTATAGTAATGACTTTTTTTATCATATTTTAGACGACATGCTATAGTATGACTTTTTTTATCATATTAATACGACATGCTATAGTGTGACTTTTTTTTATCATATTTTAGACGACATGCTATAGTATGACTTTTTTTTATCATATTTTAGACGACATGCTATAGTATGACTTTTTTTTTCATATTTCAGACGACATGCTATAGTATGACTTTTTGATCATATTTTAAGACGACATGCTATAGTATGACTTTTTTTATCATATTATAGACGACATGCTATAGTATGACTTTTTTATCATATTTTAGATGACATACTATAGTATGACTTTTTCATCATATTTTAGACGACATGCTATAGTTTGACTTTTTCATCATATTTTAGACGACATGCTATAGTATGACTTTTTTATCATATTATAGACGACATGCTATAGTTTGACTTTTTCATCATATTTTAGATGACATACTATAGTTTGACTTTTTCATCATATTTTAGACGACATGCTATAGTTTGACTTTTTATCATATTTTAGACGACATGCTATAGTATGACTTTTTTATCATATTTTAGACGACATGCTATAGTATGACATTTTTATCATGTTTTAGACAACATGTTATAGTATGACTTTTTTTTTATCATATTATAGACGACATGTTATAGTATGACTTTTTTATCATATTTTAGACGACATGTTATAGTATGACTTTTTTTATCATATTTTAGACGACATGCTATAGTATGACTTTTTTTATCATATTTAATACGACATGCTATAGTGTGACTTTTTTTTATCATATTTTAGACGACATGCTATAGTATGACTTTTTTTTATCATATTTTAGACGACATGCTATAGTATGACTTTTTTTTTCATATTTCAGACGACATGCTATAGTATGACTTTTTGATCATATTTAAGACGACATGCTATAGTATGACTTTTTTATCATATTATAGACGACATGCTATAGTATGACTTTTTTATCATATTTTAGATGACATACTATAGTATGACTTTTTCATCATATTTTAGACGACATGCTATAGTTTGACTTTTTCATCATATTTTAGACGACATGCTATAGTATGACTTTTTTATCATATTATAGACGACATGCTATAGTTTGACTTTTTCATCATATTTTAGATGACATACTATAGTTTGACTTTTTCATCATATTTTAGACGACATGCTATAGTTTGACTTTTTCATCATATTTTAGACGACATGCTATAGTATGACTTTTTTATCATATTTTAGATGACATACTATAGTATGACTTTTTTATCATATTTCAGACGACATGCTATAGTATGACTTTTTGATCATATTTTAGACGACATGCTATAGTATGACTTTTTTTTATCATATTTTAGACGACATGCTATAGTATGACTTTTTTATCATATTATAGACGACATGTTATAGTATGACTTTTTTATCATATTTAAGACGACATGCTATAGTTTGACTTTTTCATCATATTTTAGACGACATGCTATAGTTTGACTTTTTCATCATATTTTAGACGACATGCTATAGTATGACTTTTTTATCATATTTTAGACGACATGCTATAGTATGACTTTTTTATCATATTTTAGACGACATGCTATAGTGTCACTTTTTTTTATCATATTTTAGACGACATGTTATAGTGTGACTTTTTTATCATATTTTAGACGACATGCTATAGTTTGACTTTTTTGTCATATTTAAGACGACATGCTATAGTTTGACTTTTTCATCATATTTTAGACGACATGTTATAGTATGACTTTTTTTTTTCATATTTCAGACGACATGCTATAGTATGACTTTTTGATCATATTTAAGACGACATGCTATAGTATGACTTTTTGATCATATTTAAGACGACATGCTATAGTGTGACTTTTTTTTTATCATATTTTAGATGACATGCTATAGTATGACTTTTTGATCATATTTTAGTCGACATGCTATAGTGTGACTTTTTTTTTATCATATTTTAGACGACATGCCATAGTATGACTTTTTTATCGTATTTTAGACGACATGCCATAGTATGACTTTTTTATCGTATTTTAGACGACATGCTATAGTATGACTTTTTGATCATATTTTAGTCGACATGCTATAGTTTGACTTTTTTTTATCATATTTTAGACGACATGCCATAGTATGACTTTTTTATCGTATTTTAGACGACATGCTATAGTTTGACTTTTTTTTATCATATTTAAGACGACATGCTATAGTGTGACTTATTTTTATCATATTATAGACGACATGCTATAGTATGACTTTTTGATCATATTTTAGTCGACATGCTATAGTTTGACTTTTTTTTATCATATTTTAGACGACATGCCATAGTATGACTTTTTTATCGTATTTTAGACGACATGCTATAGTTTGACTTTTTCATCATATTTTAGACGACATGCTATAGTATGACTTTTTTATCATATTTTAGATGACATACTATAGTATGACTTTTTTATCATATTTCAGACGACATGCTATAGTATGACTTTTTGATCATATTTTAGACGACATGCTATAGTATGACTTTTTTTTATCATATTTTAGACGACATGCTATAGTATGACTTTTTTATCATATTATAGACGACATGTTATAGTATGACTTTTTTATCATATTTAAGACGACATGCTATAGTTTGACTTTTTCATCATATTTTAGACGACATGCTATAGTTTGACTTTTTCATCATATTTTAGACGACATGCTATAGTATGACTTTTTTATCATATTTTAGACGACATGCTATAGTATGACTTTTTTATCATATTTTAGACGACATGCTATAGTGTCACTTTTTTTTATCATATTTTAGACGACATGTTATAGTGTGACTTTTTTATCATATTTTAGACGACATGCTATAGTTTGACTTTTTTGTCATATTTAAGACGACATGCTATAGTTTGACTTTTTCATCATATTTTAGACGACATGTTATAGTATGACTTTTTTTTCATATTTCAGACGACATGCTATAGTATGACTTTTTGATCATATTTCAGACGACATGCTATAGTATGACTTTTTTATCGTATTTTAGACGACATGCTATAGTTTGACTTTTTTTTATCATATTTAAGACGACATGCTATAGTGTGACTTTTTTTTATCATATTATAGACGACATGCTATAGTATGACTTTTTGATCATATTTTAGTCGACATGCTATAGTTTGACTTTTTTTTATCATATTTTGGACGACATGCCATAGTATGACTTTTTTATCGTATTTTAGACGACATGCTATAGTTTGACTTTTTCATCATATTTTAGACGACATGCTATAGTATGACTTTTTTATCATATTTTAGATGACATACTATAGTATGACTTTTTTATCATATTTCAGACGACATGCTATAGTATGACTTTTTGATCATATTTTAGACGACATGCTATAGTATGACTTTTTTTTATCATATTTTAGACGACATGCTATAGTATGACTTTTTTATCATATTATAGACGACATGTTATAGTATGACTTTTTTATCATATTTAAGACGACATGCTATAGTTTGACTTTTTCATCATATTTTAGACGACATGCTATAGTTTGACTTTTTCATCATATTTTAGACGACATGCTATAGTATGACTTTTTTATCATATTTTAGACGACATGCTATAGTATGACTTTTTTATCATATTTTAGACGACATGCTATAGTGTCACTTTTTTTTATCATATTTTAGACGACATGTTATAGTGTGACTTTTTTATCATATTTTAGACGACATGCTATAGTTTGACTTTTTTGTCATATTTAAGACGACATGCTATAGTTTGACTTTTTCATCATATTTTAGACGACATGTTATAGTATGACTTTTTTTTTCATATTTCAGACGACATGCTATAGTATGACTTTTTGATCATATTTAAGACGACATGCTATAGTATGACTTTTTGATCATATTTAAGACGACATGCTATAGTGTGACTTTTTTTTTATCATATTTTAGATGACATGCTATAGTATGACTTTTTGATCATATTTTAGTCGACATGCTATAGTGTGACTTTTTTTTTTATCATATTTTAGACGACATGCCATAGTATGACTTTTTTATCGTATTTTAGACGACATGCTATAGTATGACTTTTTGATCATATTTTAGTCGACATGCTATAGTTTGACTTTTTTTTTATCATATTTTAGACGACATGCCATAGTATGACTTTTTTATCGTATTTTAGACGACATGCTATAGTTTGACTTTTTTTTATCATATTTAAGACGACATGCTATAGTGTGACTTTTTTTTATCATATTATAGACGACATGCTATAGTATGACTTTTTGATCATATTTTAGTCGACATGCTATAGTTTGACTTTTTTTTATCATATTTTAGACGACATGCCATAGTATGACTTTTTTATCGTATTTTAGACGACATGCTATAGTTTGACTTTTTTTTATCATATTTAAGACGACATGCTATAGTGTGACTTTTTTTTATCATATTTTAGACGACATGCTATAGTTTGACTTTTTTTATCATATTTAAGACGACATGCTATAGTGTGACTTTTTTTATCATATTATAGACGACATGCTATAGTTTGACTTTTTTTATCATATTTAAGACGACATGCTATAGTGTGACTTTTTTTATCATATTATAGACGACATGCTATAGTATGACTTTTTGATCATATTTTAGTCGACATGCTATAGTATGACTTTTTGATCATATTTTAGACGACATGTTATATTATGACTTTTTTATCGTATTTTAGACGACATGCTATAGTATGACTTTTTTATCATATTTTAGACGACATGTTATAGTATGACTTTTTTATCATATTTTAGACGACATGCTATAGTATGACATTTTTATCATATTTTAGACGACATGTTATAGTATGACTTTTTTTATCATATTTTAGACGACATGCTATAGTATGACTTTTTTATCATATTTTAGACGACATGCTATAGTTTGACTTTTTCATCATATTTTAGACGACATGCTATAGTGTGACTTTTTTTTATCATATTTTAGACGACATGCTATAGTGTGACTTTTTTATCATATTTTAGACGACATGCTATAGTATGACTTTTTTATCATATTTCAGACGACATGCTCTAGTATGACTTTTTGATCATATTTAAGACGACATGCTATAGTATGACTTTTTGATCATATTTAAGACGACATGCTATAGTATGACTTTTTTATCATATTTTAGACGACATACTATAGTATGACTTTTTTATCGTATTTTAGACGACATGCTATAGTATGACTTTTTGATCATATTTTAGTCGACATGCTATAGTGTGACTTTTTTTTATCATATTTTAGACGACATGCCATAGTATGACTTTTTTATCGTATTTTAGACGACATGCTATAGTATGACTTTTTGATCATATTTTAGTCGACATGCTATAGTTTGACTTTTTTTTATCATATTTAAGACGACATGCTATAGTGTGACTTTTTTTTATCATATTATAGACGACTTGGTATAGTTTGACTTTTTCATCATATTTTAGACGACATGCTATAGTATGACTTTTTGATCATATTTTAGTCGACATGCTATAGTATGACTTTTTGATCATATTTTAGAAGACATTTTATAGTATGACTTTTTTATCATATTTTAGACGACATGCTATAGTATGACTTTTTTATCATATTTTAGACGACATGTTATAGTATGACTTTTTTATCATATTTTAGACGACATGCTATAGTATGACTTTTTTATCATATTTTAGACGACATGCTATAGTATGACATTTTTATCATGTTTTAGACGACATGTTATAGTATGACTTTTTTTATCATATTTTAGACGACATGCTATAGTATGACTTTTTTATCATATTTAATACGACATGCTATAGTGTGACTTTTTTTATCATATTTTAGACGACATGCTATAGTATGACTTTTTTATCATATTTTAGACGACATGTTATAGTATGACTTTTTTTTATCATATTTTAGACGACATGCTACAGTATGACATTTTTATCATGTTTTAGACGACATGTTATAGTATGACTTTTTTTATCATATTTTAGACGACATGCTATAGTATGACTTTTTTTTATCATATTTTAGACGACATGCTATAGTATGACTTTTTTATCATATTATAGACGACATGCTATAGTATGACTTTTTTATCATATTTTAGATGACATACTATAGTATGACTTTTTCATCATATTTTAGACGACATGCTATAGTATGACTTTTTTATCATATTATTGACGACATGCTATAGTATGACTTTTTTATCATATTATAGACGACATGCTATAGTTTGACTTTTTCATCATATTTTAGATGACATACTATAGTTTGACTTTTTCATCATATTTTAGACGACATGCTATAGTTTGACTTTTTCATCATATTTTAGACGACATGCTATAGTTTGACTTTTTCATCATATTTTAGATGACATACTATAGTTTGACTTTTTCATCATATTTTAGACGACATGCTATAGTTTGACTTTTTCATCATATTTTAGACGACATGCTATAGTATGACATTTTTATCATATTTCAGACGACATGCTATAGTATGACTTTTTGATCATATTTTAGACGACATGCTATAGTATGACTTTTTTATCATATTTTAGATGACATACTATAGTATGACTTTTTTTATCATATTTCAGACGACATGCTATAGTATGACTTTTTGATCATATTTTAGACGACATGCTATAGTATGACTTTTTTATCATATTTCAGACGACATGCTATAGTATGACTTTTTGATCATATTTTAGACGACATGCTATAGAATGACTTTTTTATCATATTTTAGATGACATACTATAGTATGACTTTTTTATCATATTTCAGACGACATGCTATAGTATGACTTTTTGATCATATTTTAGACGACATGCTATAGTATGACTTTTTTATCATATTTCAGACGACATGCTATAGTATGACTTTTTGATCATATTTTAGACGACATGCTATAGTATGACTTTTTTTTATCATATTTTAGACGACATGCTATAGTATGACTTTTTTATCATATTATAGACGACATGTTATAGTATGACTTTTTTTATCATATTTAAGACGACATGCTATAGTTTGACTTTTTCATCATATTTTAGACGACATGCTATAGTTTGACTTTTTCATCATATTTTAGACGACATGCTATAGTATGACTTTTTTATCATATTTTAGACGACATGCTATAGTATGACTTTTTTATCATATTTTAGACGACATGCTATAGTATGACATTTTTATCATATTTTAGACGACATGTTATAGTATGACTTTTTTTTATCATATTTTAGACGACATGCTATAGTATGACTTTTTTATCATATTATAGACGACATGCTATAGTTTGACTTTTTCATCATATTTTAGACGACATGCTATAGTATGACTTTTTGATCATATTTTAGACGACATGTTATAGTATGACTTTTTTATCATATTTTAGACGACATGCTATAGTATGACATTTTTATCATATTTTAGACGACATGTTATAGTATGACTTTTTTTATCATATTTTAGACGACATGCTATAGTATGACTTTTTTATCATATTTTAGACAACATGCTATAGTTTGACTTTTTCATCATATTTCAGACGACATGCTATAGTATGACTTTTTGATCATATGACTTTTTGATCATATTTAAGACGACATGCTATAGTATGACTTTTTGATCATATTTTAGTCGACATGCTATAGTGTGACTTTTTTTTTATCATATTTTAGACGACATGCCATAGTATGACTTTTTTATCGTATTTTAGACGACATGCTATAGTATGACTTTTTGATCATATTTTAGTCGACATGCTATAGTTTGACTTTTTTTTTATCATATTTTAGACGACATGCCATAGTATGACTTTTTTATCGTATTTTAGACGACATGCTATAGTTTGACTTTTTTTTATCATATTTAAGACGACATGCTATAGTGTGACTTTTTTTTATCATATTTTAGACGACATGCTATAGTTTGACTTTTTTTATCATATTTAAGACGACATGCTATAGTGTGACTTTTTTTTATCATATTATAGACGACATGCTATAGTTTGACTTTTTTTTATCATATTTAAGACGACATGCTATAGTGTGACTTTTTTTATCATATTATAGACGACATGCTATAGTATGACTTTTTGATCATATTTTAGTCGACATGCTATAGTATGACTTTTTGATCATATTTTAGACGACATGTTATATTATGACTTTTTTATCGTATTTTAGACGACATGCTATAGTATGACTTTTTTATCATATTTTAGACGACATGTTATAGTATGACTTTTTTATCATATTTTAGACGACATGCTATAGTATGACATTTTTATCATATTTTAGACGACATGTTATAGTATGACTTTTTTTATCATATTTTAGACGACATGCTATAGTATGACTTTTTTATCATATTTTAGACGACATGCTATAGTTTGACTTTTTCATCATATTTTAGACGACATGCTATAGTATGACTTTTTTATCATATTTTAGACGACATACTATAGTATGACTTTTTTATCATATTTCAGACGACATGCTATAGTATGACTTTTTTATCATATTTTAGACGACATGCTATAGTATGACTTTTTGATCATATTTTAGACGACATGCTATAGTATGACTTTTTTATCATGTTTCAGACGACATGCTATAGTGTGACTTTTTTTTTTTATCATATTTTAGACGACATGTTATAGTGTGACTTTTTTATCATATTTTAGACATGTTATAGTATGACTTTTTTATCATATTTAAGACGACATGCTATAGTTTGACTTTTTCATCATATTTTAGACGACATGCTATAGTTTGACTTTTTCATCATATTTTAGACGACATGCTATAGTATGACTTTTTGATCATATTTTAGTCGACATGCTATAGTATGACTTTTTGATCATATTTTAGAAGACATGTTATAGTATGACTTTTTTATCATATTTTAGACGACATGCTATAGTATGACTTTTTTATCATATTTTAGACGACATGTTATAGTATGACTTTTTTATCATATTTTAGACAACATGCTATAGTATGACATTTTTATCATATTTTAGACGACATGTTATGGTATGACTTTTTTTTATCATATTTTAGACGACATGCTATAGTATGACTTTTTTATCATATTTTAGACGACATGCTATAGTATGACTTTTTTATCATATTTTAGACGACATACTATAGTATGACTTTTTTTATCATATTTTAGACGACATGCTATAGTATGACTTTTTTTTTTATCATATTTCAGACGACATGTTATAGTGTGACTTTTTTTTATCATATTTTAGACGACATGCTATAGTATGACTTTTTTTTTCATATTTCAGACGACATGCTATAGTATGACTTTTTTATCATATTATAGACGACATGCTATAGTATGACTTTTTTATCATATTATAGACGACATGCTATTGTTTGACGTTTTCATCATATTTTAGACGACTTGCTATAGTATGACTTTTTTTTTTCATATTTTAGACGACATGCTATAGTATGACTTTTTTATCATATTATAGACGACATGCTATAGTTTGACTTTTTTTATCATATTTTAGACGACATGCTATAGTATGACTTTTTTTTATCATATTATAGACGACATGCTATAGTATGACTTTTTTATCATATTATAGACGACATGCTATAGTAAGACTTTTTTATCATATTTTAGACGACATGTTATAGTATGACTTTTTGATCATATTTTAGACGAATGCTATAGTGTGACTTTTTTTTTATCATATTTTAGACGACATGCTATAGTGTGACTTTTTTATCATATTTTAGACGACATGCTGTAGTATGACATTTTTATCATATTTTAGACATGTTATAGTATGACTTTTTTTTATCATATTTTAGACGACATGCTATAGTATGACTTTTTTATCATATTTTAGACGACATGCTGTAGTATGACATTTTTTTCATATTTTAGACGACATGTTATAGTATGACTTTTTTTTATCATATTTTAGACGACATGCTATAGTATGACTTTTTTATCATATTTAAGACGACATGCTATAGTGTGACTTTTTTTATCATATTTTAGACGACATGCTATAGTGTGACTTTTTTATCATATTTTAGACGACATGCTATAGTATGACTTTTTTATCATATTTAAGACGACATGCTATAGTGTGACTTTTTTTATCATATTTTAGACGACATGCTATAGTGTGACTTTTTTATCATATTTTAGACGACATGCTATAGTATGACTTTTTTATCATATTTCAGACGACATGCTATAGTATGACTTTTTGATCATATTTAAGACGACATGCTATAGTATGACTTTTTGATCATATTTAAGACGACATGCTATAGTATGACTTTTTTTTATCATATTTAAGACGACATGCCATAGTATGACTTTTTTATCGTATTTTAGACGACATGCTATAGTTTGACTTTTTCATCATATTTTAGATGACATACTATAGTTTGACTTTTTCATCATATTTTAGACGACATGCTATAGTTTGACTTTTTCATCATATTTTAGACGACATGCTATAGTATGACTTTTTTATCATATTTTAGATGACATACTATAGTATGACTTTTTTATCATATTTCAGACGACATGCTATAGTATGACTTTTTGATCATATTTTAGACGACATGCTATGGTATGACTTTTTTTTATCATATTTTAGACGACATGCTATAGTATGACTTTTTTATCATATTATAGACGACATGTTATAGTATGACTTTTTTATCATATTTAAGACGACATGCTATAGTTTGACTTTTTCATCATATTTTAGACGACATGCTATAGTTTGACTTTTTTTATCATATTTAAGACGACATGCTATAGTGTGACTTTTTTTTATCATATTATAGACGACATGCTATAGTATGACTTTTTGATCATATTTTAGTCGACATGCTATAGTATGACTTTTTGATCATATTTTAGAAGACATGTTATAGTATGACTTTTTTATCATATTTTAGACGACATGCTATAGTATGACTTTTTTATCATATTTTAGACGACATGTTATAGTATGACTTTTTTATCATATTTTAGACAACATGCTATAGTATGACATTTTTATCATATTTTAGACGACATGTTATGGTATGACTTTTTTTTATCATATTTTAGACGACATGCTATAGTATGACTTTTTTATCATATTTTAGACGACATGCTATAGTATGACTTTTTTATCATATTTTAGACGACATACTATAGTATGACTTTTTTTTATCATATTTTAGACGACATGCTATAGTATGACTTTTTTTTTTTATCATATTTCAGACGACATGCTATAGTGTGACTTTTTTTTATCATATTTTAGACGACATGCTATAGTATGACTTTTTTTTTCATATTTCAGACGACATGCTATAGTATGACTTTTTTATCATATTATAGACGACATGCTATAGTATGACTTTTTTATCATATTATAGACGACATGCTATTGTTTGACGTTTTCATCATATTTTAGACGACTTGCTATAGTATGACTTTTTTTTTTCATATTTTAGACGACATGCTATAGTATGACTTTTTTATCATATTATAGACGACATGCTATAGTTTGACTTTTTTTATCATATTTTAGACGACATGCTATAGTATGACTTTTTTTTATCATATTATAGACGACATGCTATAGTATGACTTTTTTATCATATTATAGAAGACATGCTATAGTAAGACTTTTTTATCATATTTTAGACGACATGTTATAGTATGACTTTTTGATCATATTTTAGACGAAATGCTATAGTGTGACTTTTTTTTATCATATTTTAGACGACATGCTATAGTGTGACTTTTTTATCATATTTTAGACGACATGCTGTAGTATGACATTTTTATCATATTTTAGACGACATGTTATAGTATGACTTTTTTTTATCATATTTTAGACGACATGCTATAGTATGACTTTTTTATCATATTTTAGACGACATGCTGTAGTATGACATTTTTTTCATATTTTAGACGACATGTTATAGTATGACTTTTTTTTATCATATTTTAGACGACATGCTATAGTATGACTTTTTTATCATATTTAAGACGACATGCTATAGTGTGACTTTTTTTTATCATATTTTAGACGACATGCTATAGTGTGACTTTTTTATCATATTTTAGACGACATGCTATAGTATGACTTTTTTATCATATTTAAGACGATATGCTATAGTGTGACTTTTTTTTATCATATTTTAGACGACATGCTATAGTGTGACTTTTTTATCATATTTTAGACGACATGCTATAGTATGACTTTTTTATCATATTTCAGACGACATGCTATAGTATGACTTTTTGATCATATTTAAGACGACATGCTATAGTATGACTTTTTGATCATATTTAAGACGACATGCTATAGTATGACTTTTTTATCATATTATAGACGACATGTTATAGTATGACTTTTTTATCATATTTAAGACGACATGCTATAGTTTGACTTTTTCATCATATTTTAGACGACATGCTATAGTTTGACTTTTTCATCATATTTTAGACGACATGCTATAGTATGACTTTTTTATCATATTTTAGACGACATGCTATAGTATGACTTTTTTATCATATTATAGACGACATGCTATAGTATGACTTTTTTATCATATTTTAGACGACATGCTATAGTGTGACTTTTTTATCATATTTTAGACGACATGTTATAGTATGACTTTTTTGTCATATTTAAGACGACATGCTATAGTTTGACTTTTTCATCATATTTTAGACGACATGTTATAGTATGACTTTTTTTTTCATATTTCAGACGACATGCTATAGTATGACTTTTTTATCATATTATAGACGACATGCTATAGTATGACTTTTTTATCATATTATAGACGACATGCTATAGTTTGACTTTTTCATCATATTTTAGACGACATGTTATAGTATGACTTTTTTTTTCATATTTTAGACGACATGCTATAGTATGACTTTTTTATCATATTATAGACGACATGCTATAGTTTGACTTTTTCTTCATATTTTAGACGACATGCTATAGTATGACTTTTTTATCATATTATAGACGACATGCTATAGTTTGAATTTTTTTTCATATTTTAGACGACAGGCTATAGTATGACTTTTTGATCATATTTTAGTCGACATGCTATAGTGTGACTTTTTTTTATCATATTTTAGACGACATGCCATAGTATGACTTTTTTATCGTATTTTAGACGACATGCTATAGTATGACTTTTTGATCATATTTTAGTCGACATGCTATAGTTTGACTTTTTTTTATCATATTTAAGACGACATGCTATAGTGTGACTTTTTTTTTATCATATTATAGACGAAATGCTATAGTTTGACTTTTTCATCATATTTTAGACGACATGCTATAGTATGACTTTTTGATCATATTTTAGTCGACATGCTATAGTATGACTTTTTGATCATATTTTAGAAGACATGTTATAGTATGACTTTTTTATCATATTTTAGACGACATGCTATAGTATGAATTTTTTATCATATTTTAGACGACATGTTATAGTATGACTTTTTTATCATATTTTAGACGACATGCTATAGTATGACATTTTTTATCATACTTTAGACGACATGTTATAGTATGACTTTTTTTATCATATTTTAGACGACATGCTATAGTATGACTTTTTTATCATATTTAAGACGACATGCTATAGTGACTTTTTTTTTATCATATTTTAGACGACATGCTATAGTATGACTTTTTGATCATATTTTAGTCGACATGCTATAGTGTGACTTTTTTTTATCATATTTTAGACGACATGCCATAGTATGACTTTTTTATCGTATTTTAGACGACATGCTATAGTATGACTTTTTGATCATATTTTAGTCGACATGCTATAGTTAGACTTTTTTTTATCATATTTAAGACGACATGCTATAGTGTGACTTTTTTTTATCATATTATAGACGACATGCTATAGTTTGACTTTTTCATCATATTTTAGACGACATGCTATAGTATGACTTTTTGATCATATTTTAGTCGACATGCTATAGTATGACTTTTTGATCATATTTTAGAAGACATGTTATAGTATGACTTTTTTATCATATTTTAGACGACATGCTATAGTATGACTTTTTTATCATATTTTAGACGACATGTTATAGTATGACTTTTTTATCATATTTTAGACGACATGCTATAGTATGACATTTTTTATCATATTTTAGACGACATGTTATAGTATGACTTTTTTTATCATATTTTAGACGACATGCTATAGTATGACTTTTTTATCATATTTTAGACGACATGCTATAGTATGACTTTTTTATCATATTATAGACGACATGCTATAGTTTGACTTTTTCATCATATTTTAGACGACATGCTATAGTATGACTTTTTGATCATATTTTAGACGACATGCTATAGTATGACTTTTTGATCATATTTTAGATGACATGCTATAGTATGACTTTTTTTTATCATATTTTAGATGACATGCTATAGTATGACTTTTTTATCATATTTAAGACGACATGCTATAGTTTGACTTTTTCATCATATTTTAGACGACATGCTATAGTATGACTTTTTTTTATCATATTTTAGATGACATGCTATAGTATGACTTTTTTATCATATTATAGACGACATGCTATAGTTTGACTTTTTCATCATCTTTTAGACGACATGCTATAGTATAACTTTTTTATCATATTATAGACGACATGCTATAGTTTGACTTTTTCATCATATTTTAGACGACATGCTATAGTATAACTTTTTTTATCATATTATAGACGACATGCTATAGTTTGACTTTTTCATCATATTTTAGACGACATGCTATAGTATAACTTTTTTTTTCATATTTCAGACGACATGCTATAGTATGACTTTTTTATCATATTATAGACGACATGCTATAGTATGACTTTTTTATCATATTATAGACGACATGCTATAGTTTGACTTTTTCATCATATTTTAGACGACATGCTATAGTATGACTTTTTTTTTCATATTATAGACGACATGCTATAGTATGACTTTTTCATCATATTTTAGACGACATGGTATAGCATGACTTTTTTTTTCATATTTTAGACGACATGCTATAGTATGACTTTTTTATCATATTATAGTCGACATGCTATAGTTTGACTTTTTTATCATATTTTAGACGACATGCTATAGTATGACTTTTTTATCATATTTTAGACGACATGTTTTAGTATGACTTTTTTATCATATTTTAGACGACATGCTATAGTGTGACTTTTTTTATCATATTTTAGACGACATGTTATAGTATGACTTTTTTTATCATATTTTAGACGACATGCTACAGTATGACTTTTTTTTATCATATTTTAGACGACATGTTATAGTATGACTTTTTTATCATATTTCAGACGACATGCTATAGTATGACTTTTTTATCATATTGTAGACGACATGCTATAGTATGACTTTTTCAGTTATTTATTTTTGAGTATGACTTTCGTTGAAGTTATGTCAGGCAACACAATAGTGCAGTTGTCAGTGTCGTCGTCTCTGTCTAAAGGTCTTTCGTTCGATCCCCGCCTGGGACTTTCTATGTGGAATTTGCATGTTCCTGCATAAGTAATAATGTAAAAGTAAAATATGTCGTCCAAAATATGGACGACTAACTTACGCATGTAGTCCATGATGTAAAACAAACATCATGTAGTCGTAAATATGACAACGTCACACTCCAAGCAAGAACATGCAATCCTCCTCAGACAGAGTTCCAAGCCCTGATCGAACCGAGTACTTCCTGATTGTGAGATTACAACGCCAGCAACTGCAAAGTTGTGCCTCCTTTACTGCATGTTTGTCTAACTTATATAACTTTTAAACATATTATGGAAGACAGAATGTTAGTGTAGTGATTATCATTGTTGCCTTCCACTCAGAAGGTTGCAGGTTCAATTCTGGCCCTTGATGTGGCTTTTCATTTAAGATGTTAATGTCATCTTTTCCAGTGCGAGTCTCGAACCAGCAACCTTCCGACTGGGAGGCAACAACCCCAACCACTGCACCGTTGATTGCTCTTCCATAACATGTTGAAAAGTCATATAAGTCAGACCAGCATGTAATAAAGGCAGCAAAAATGCTTTTGTTACGTTCATAAGTCCATGTTATGGACGACAAACTTTACTTTTAGGTTATTAGTTTTGCAGCAACGTGCAAATTCCACTGAGGAAGTCCCAGGCGGGAATCGAACTAGGACTTTTACACTGCGAGACAACAACGCTGACCGCTGCCCCACAATGCAGTCATCCATAACTTGAATGAAAGTCATACTTACATCATGTCGTCAGAAATATGAACGCTATATATCATGCTATAGCTGGACTTTTTTTTTTTTAATCATATTTCAGACGACATGCTGTAGTATGACTTTTTTATCATATTATAGACAACATGCTATAGTATGACTTTTTGATCATATTTTAGATGACATGCTATAGTATGACTTTTTTTTTATCATATTTTAGATGACATGCTATAGTATGACTTTTTGATCATATTTTAGAAGACATGTTATAGTATGACTTTTTTATCATATTTTAGACGACATGCTATAGTATGACTTTTTTATCATATTTTAGACGACATGTTATAGTATGACTTTTTGATCATATTTTAGATGACATGCTATAGTATGACTTTTTGATCATATTTTAGTCGACATGCTATAGTATGACTTTTTGATCATATTTTAGAAGACATGTTAT
This sequence comes from Embiotoca jacksoni, assembly GCF_022577435.1. Taxonomy (NCBI): domain Eukaryota; kingdom Metazoa; phylum Chordata; class Actinopteri; family Embiotocidae; genus Embiotoca; species Embiotoca jacksoni. The sequence continues at coordinate 1,745,600 of NW_027185386.1, read as the reverse complement.
AGTATGACTTTTTTATCATATTTTAGACGACATGCTATAGTATGACTTTTTTATCATATTTTAGACGACATGTTATAGTATGACTTTTTTATCATATTTTAGACGACATGCTATAGTATGACATTTTTTATCATATTTTAGACGACATGTTATAGTATGACTTTTTTTATCATATTTTAGACGACATGCTATAGTATGACTTTTTTATCATATTTTAGACGACATGCTATAGTATGACTTTTTTATCATATTATAGACGACATGCTATAGTTTGACTTTTTCATCATATTTTAGACGACATGCTATAGTATGACTTTTTGATCATATTTTAGACGACATGCTATAGTATGACTTTTTGATCATATTTTAGATGACATGCTATAGTATGACTTTTTTTTATCATATTTTAGATGACATGCTATAGTATGACTTTTTTATCATATTTAAGACGACATGCTATAGTTTGACTTTTTCATCATATTTTAGACGACATGCTATAGTTTGACTTTTTCATCATATTTTAGACGACATGCTATAGTATAACTTTTTTTTTCATATTTCAGACGACATGCTATAGTATGACTTTTTTATCATATTATAGACGACATGCTATAGTATGACTTTTTTATCATATTATAGACGACATGCTATAGTTTGACTTTTTCATCATATTTTAGACGACATGCTATAGTATGACTTTTTTTTTCATATTATAGACGACATGCTATAGTATGACTTTTTCATCATATTTTAGACGACATGGTATAGCATGACTTTTTTTTTCATATTTTAGACGACATGCTATAGTATGACTTTTTTATCATATTATAGTCGACATGCTATAGTTTGACTTTTTTATCATATTTTAGACGACATGCTATAGTATGACTTTTTTATCATATTTTAGACGACATGTTTTAGTATGACTTTTTTATCATATTTTAGACGACATGCTATAGTGTGACTTTTTTTATCATATTTTAGACGACATGTTATAGTATGACTTTTTTTATCATATTTTAGACGACATGCTACAGTATGACTTTTTTTTATCATATTTTAGACGACATGTTATAGTATGACTTTTTTATCATATTTCAGACGACATGCTATAGTATGACTTTTTTATCATATTGTAGACGACATGCTATAGTATGACTTTTTCAGTTATTTATTTTTGAGTATGACTTTCGTTGAAGTTATGTCAGGCAACACAATAGTGCAGTTGTCAGTGTCGTCGTCTCTGTCTAAAGGTCTTTCGTTCGATCCCCGCCTGGGACTTTCTATGTGGAATTTGCATGTTCCTGCATAAGTAATAATGTAAAAGTAAAATATGTCGTCCAAAATATGGACGACTAACTTACGCATGTAGTCCATGATGTAAAACAAACATCATGTAGTCGTAAATATGACAACGTCACACTCCAAGCAAGAACATGCAATCCTCCTCAGACAGAGTTCCAAGCCCTGATCGAACCGAGTACTTCCTGATTGTGAGATTACAACGCCAGCAACTGCAAAGTTGTGCCTCCTTTACTGCATGTTTGTCTAACTTATATAACTTTTAAACATATTATGGAAGACAGAATGTTAGTGTAGTGATTATCATTGTTGCCTTCCACTCAGAAGGTTGCAGGTTCAATTCTGGCCCTTGATGTGGCTTTTCATTTAAGATGTTAATGTCATCTTTTCCAGTGCGAGTCTCGAACCAGCAACCTTCCGACTGGGAGGCAACAACCCCAACCACTGCACCGTTGATTGCTCTTCCATAACATGTTGAAAAGTCATATAAGTCAGACCAGCATGTAATAAAGGCAGCAAAAATGCTTTTGTTACGTTCATAAGTCCATGTTATGGACGACAAACTTTACTTTTAGGTTATTAGTTTTGCAGCAACGTGCAAATTCCACTGAGGAAGTCCCAGGCGGGAATCGAACTAGGACTTTTACACTGCGAGACAACAACGCTGACCGCTGCCCCACAATGCAGTCATCCATAACTTGAATGAAAGTCATACTTACATCATGTCGTCAGAAATATGAACGCTATATATCATGCTATAGCTGGACTTTTTTTTTTTTAATCATATTTCAGACGACATGCTGTAGTATGACTTTTTTATCATATTATAGACAACATGCTATAGTATGACTTTTTGATCATATTTTAGATGACATGCTATAGTATGACTTTTTTTTTTATCATATTTTAGATGACATACTATAGTATGACTTTTTTATCATATTTCAGACGACATGCTATAGTATGACTTTTTGATCATATTTTAGACGACATGCTATAGTATGACTTTTTAATCATATTTTAGACGACATGCTATAGTATGACTTTTTTTTATCATATTTTAGATGACATACTATAGTATGACTTTTTTATCATATTTCAGACGACATGCTATAGTATGACTTTTTGATCATATTTTAGACGACATGCTATAGTATGACTTTTTAATCATATTTTAGACGACATGCAATAGTATGACTTTTTTTCATATTTTAGACGACATGCTATAGTATGACTTTTTGATCATATTTTAGCTGACATGCTATAGTATGACTTTTTTATCATATTTTAGACGACATGCTATAGTATGACTTTTTTTTATCATATTTTAGATGACATGCTATAGTATGACTTTTTGATCATATTTTAGATGACATGCTATAGTATGACTTTTTTTTATCATATTTTAGATGACATACTATAGTATGACTTTTTTATCATATTTTAGACGACATGTTATAGTGTGACTTTTTTTCATATTTTAGACGACATGCTGTAGTATGACTTTTTTTCATATTTTAGACGACATACTATAGTATGACTTTTTGATCATATTTTAGATGACATACTATAGTATGACTTTTTGATCATATTTTAGACAACATGCTAAAGTATGAATTTTTAATCATATTTTAGACGACATGCTATAGTATGACTTTTTTTCATATTATAGATGACATGCAATAGTATGACTTTTTTTCATATTTTAGACGACATGCTATAGTATGACTTTTTTATCATATTTTAGACGACATGTTATAGTATGACTTTTTTATCATATTTTAGACGACATGCTATAGTATGACTTTTTTATCATATTTAAGACGACATGCTATAGTGACTTTTTTTTATCATATTTTAGACGACATGCTATAGTATGACTTTTTTTTATCATATTTTAGACGACATGCTATAGTATGACTTTTTTATCATATTATAGACGACATGCTATAGTTTGACTTTTTCATCATATTTTAGACGACATGCTATAGTATGACTTTTTGATCATATTTTAGACGACATGCTATAGTATGACTTTTTGATCATATTTTAGATGACATGCTATAGTATGACTTTTTTTATCATATTTTAGATGACATGCTATAGTATGACTTTTTTATCATATTTAAGACGACATGCTATATTTTGACTTTTTCATCATATTTTAGATGACATGCTATAGTATGACTTTTTTTTCATATTTCAGACGACATGCTATAGTATGACTTTTTTATCATATTATAGACGACATGCTATAGTATGACTTTTTTATCATATTATAGACGACATGCTATAGTTTGACTTTTTCATCATATTTTAGAAGACATGGTATAGTATGACTTTTTTCTTCATATTTTAGACGACATGCTATAGTATGACTTTTTTATCATATTATAGACGACATGCTATAGTATGACTTTTTCATCATATTTTAGAAGACATGGTATAGTATGACTTTTTTTTTCATATTTTAGACGACATGCTATAGTATGACTTTTTTATCATATTATAGTCGACATGCTATAGTTTGACTTTTTTATCATATTTTAGACGACATGCTATAGTATGACTTTTTTATCATATTATAGACGACATGCTATAGTATGACTTTTTTATCATATTTCAGACGACATGTTATAGTATGACTTTTTTATCATATTTTAGACGACATGTTATAGTATGACTTTTTTATCATATTTCAGACGACATGCTATAGTATGACTTTTTGATCATATTTTAGACGACATGCTAAAGTATGAATTTTTAATCATATTTTAGACGACATGCTATAGTATGACTTTTTTTCATATTATAGATGACATGCAATAGTATGACTTTTTTTCATATTTTAGACGACATGCTATAGTATGACTTTTTTATCATATTATAGACGACATGCTATAGTTTGACTTTTTCATCATATTTTAGACGACATGCTATAGTATGACTTTTTGATCATATTTTAGACGACATGCTATAGTATGACTTTTTGATCATATTTTAGATGACATGCTATAGTATGACTTTTTTTTATCATATTTTAGATGACATGCTATAGTATGACTTTTTTTATCATATTTAAGACGACATGCTATAGTGACTTTTTTTTATCATATTTTAGACGACATGCTATAGTATGACTTTTTTATCATATTTTAGACGACATGCTATAGTTTGACTTTTTGATCATATTTTAGACGACATGCTATAGTATGACTTTTTGATCATATTTTAGACGACATGCTATAGTATGACTTTTTGATCATATTTTAGATGACATGCTATAGTATGACTTTTTTTATCATATTTTAGATGACATGCTATAGTATGACTTTTTTATCATATTTAAGACGACATGCTATAGTTTGACTTTTTCATCATATTTTAGACGACATGCTATAGTTTGACTTTTTCATCATATTTTAGATGACATGCTATAGTATGACTTTTTTTTTCATATTTCAGACGACATGCTATAGTATGACTTTTTTATCATATTATAGACGACATGCTATAGTATGACTTTTTCATCATATTTTAGAAGACATGGTATAGTATGACTTTTTTTTTCATATTTTAGACGACATGCTATAGTATGACTTTTTTATCATATTATAGTCGACATGCTATAGTTTGACTTTTTATCATATTTTAGACGACATGCTATAGTATGACTTTTTTATCATATTTCAGACGACATGCTATAGTATGACTTTTTTATCATATTTTAGACGACATGTTATAGTATGACTTTTTCATCATATTTTAGACGACATGTTATAGTATGACTTTTTTGTCATATTTTAGACGACATGCTATAGTATGACTTTTTTATCATATTTTGGACGACATGTTATAGTATGACTTTTTTATCATATTTTAGACGACATGTTATAGTATGACTTTTTTTTATCATATTTTAGACGACATGTTTTAGTATGACTTTTTTATCATATTTTAGACGACATGCTATAGTGTGACTTTTTTTTATCATATTTTAGACGACATGTTATAGTATGACTTTTTTATCATATTTTAGACGACATGCTATAGTATGACTTTTTTATCATATTTTAGACGACATGTTATAGTATGACTTTTTTATCATATTTCAGACGACATGCTATAGTATGACTTTTTTATCATATTGTAGACGACATGCTATAGTATGACTTTTTCAGTTATTTATTTTTGAGTATGACTTTCGTTGAAGTTATGTCAGGCAACACAATAGTGCAGTTGTCAGTGTCGTCGTCTCTGTCTAAAGGTCTTTCGTTCGATCCCCGCCTGGGACTTTCTATGTGGAATTTGCATGTTCCTGCATAAGTAATAATGTAAAAGTAAAATATGTCGTCCAAAATATGGACGACTAACTTACGCATGTAGTCCATGATGTAAAACAAACATCATGTAGTCGTAAATATGACAACGTCACACTCCAAGCAAGAACATGCAATCCTCCTCAGACAGAGTTCCAAGCCCTGATCGAACCGAGTACTTCCTGATTGTGAGATTACAACGCCAGCAACTGCAAAGTTGTGCCTCCTTTACTGCATGTTTGTCTAACTTATATAACTTTTAAACATATTATGGAAGACAGAATGTTAGTGTAGTGATTATCATTGTTGCCTTCCACTCAGAAGGTTGCAGGTTCAATTCTGGCCCTTGATGTGGCTTTTCATTTAAGATGTTAATGTCATCTTTTCCAGTGCGAGTCTCGAACCAGCAACCTTCCGACTGGGAGGCAACAACCCCAACCACTGCACCGTTGATTGCTCTTCCATAACATGTTGAAAAGTCATATAAGTCAGACCAGCATGTAATAAAGGCAGCAAAAATGCTTTTGTTACGTTCGTAAGTCCATGTTATGGACGACAAACTTTACTTTTAGGTTATTAGTTTTGCAGCAACGTGCAAATTCCACTGAGGAAGTCCCAGGCGGGAATCGAACTAGGACTTTTACACTGCGAGACAACAACGCTGACCGCTGCCCCACAATGCAGTCATCCATAACTTGAATGAAAGTCATACTTACATCATGTCGTCAGAAATATGAACGCTATATATCATGCTATAGCTGGACTTTTTTTTTTTAATCATATTTCAGACGACATGCTGTAGTTTGACTTTTTTATCATATTATAGACGACATGCTATAGTATGACTTTTTTATCATATTTCAGACGACATGCTATAGTATGACTTTTTAATCATATTTTAGACGACATGCTATAGTATGACTTTTTTTTATCATATTTTAGACGACATGCTATAGTGTGACTTTTTGATCATATTTTAGACGACATGCTATAGTATGACTTTTTAATCATATTTTAGACGACATGCTATAGTATGACTTTTTTTCATATTATAGATGACATGCAATAGTATGACTTTTTTTCATATTTTAGACGACATGCTATAGTATGACTTTTTGATCATATTTTAGACGACATGCTATAGTATGACTTTTTGATTATATTTTAGCTGACATGCTATAGTATGACTTCTTTTTATCATGTTTTAGATGACATGCTATAGTATGACTTTTTTTATCATATTTCAGACGACATGCTATAGTATGACTTTTTTATCATATTTTAAATGACATGCTATAGTATGACTTTTTTTTTATCATATTTTAGATGACATACTATAGTATGACTTTTTTATCATATTTTAGACGACATGCTATAGTATGACTTTTTTTTTATCATATTTTAGATGACATACTATAGTATGACTTTTTGATCATATTTTAGATGACATGCTATAGTATGACTTTTTTTTATCATATTTTAGATGACATACTATAGTATGACTTTTTTATCATATTTTAGACGACATGTTATAGTGTGACTTTTTTTCATATTTTAGACGACATGCTGTAGTATGACTTTTTTTCATATTTTAGACGACATACTATAGTATGACTTTTTTTTATCATATTTTAGATGACATACTATAGTATGACTTTTTTTTATCATATTTCAGACGACATGCTATAGTATGACTTTTTGATCATATTTTAGATGACATGCTATAGTATGACTTTTTTTTATCATATTTTAGATGACATACTATAGTATGACTTTTTTTTATCATATTTCAGACGACATGCTATAGTATGACTTTTTTTTATCATATTTCAGACGACATGCTATAGTATGACTTTTTGATCATATTTTAGATGACATGCTATAGTATGACTTTTTTTTATCATATTTTAGATGACATACTATAGTATGACTTTTTTTTATCATATTTCAGACGACATGCTATAGTATGACTTTTTGATCATATTTTAGACGACATGCTAAAGTATGAATTTTTAATCATATTTCAGACGACATGCTATAGTATGACTTTTTTATCATATTTTAGACGACATGCTATAGTATGACTTTTTGATCATATTTTAGACAACATGCTATAGTATGACTTTTTTTTTATCATATTTTAGATGACATACTATAGTATGACTTTTTTATCATATTTTAGACGACATGTTATAGTATGACTTTTTTTTATCATATTTTAGATGACATACTATAGTATGACTTTTTGATCATATTTTAGATGACATGCTATAGTATGACTTTTTTTTATCATATTTTAGATGACATACTATAGTATGACTTTTTTATCATATTTCAGACGACATGCTATAGTATGACTTTTTGATCATATTTTAGACGACATGCTAAAGTATGAATTTTTAATCATATTTCAGACGACATGCTATAGTATGACTTTTTGATCATATTTTAGACGACATGTTATAGTGTGACTTTTTGATCATATTTTAGACGACATGTTATAGTATGACTTTTTTATCATATTTTAGACGACATGCTATAGTATGACTTTTTTATCATATTTTAGACGACATGCTATAATATGACTTTTTGATCATATTTTAGACGACATGCTATAGTATGACTTTTTGATCATATTTTAGACGACATGCTATAGTATGACTTTTTTATCATATTTCAGACGACATGCTATAGTATGACTTTTTGATCATATTTTAGACGACATGCTATAGTATGACTTTTTTATCATATTTTAGACGACATGCTATAGTATGACTTTTTGATCATATTTTAGACGACATGCTATAGTATGACTTTTTGATCATATTTTAGACGACATGCTATTGTATGAATTTTTTTTTTATCATATTTTAGATGACATGTTATAGTATGAATTTTTTTTTATCATATTTTAGACGACATGCTATAGTATGACTTTTTGATCATATTTTAGACGACATGCTAAAGTATGAATTTTTAAACATATTTTAGACGACATGCTATAGTATGACTTTTTTTCATATTATAGATGACATGCAATAGTATGACTTTTTTTCATATTTTAGACGACATGCTATAGTATGACTTTTTGATCATATTTTAGACGACATGCTATAGTATGACTTTTTGATCATATTTTAGATGACATGCTATAGTATGATTTCTTTTTATCATATTTTAGATGACATGCTATAGTATGACTTTTTTTTATCATATTTCAGACGACATGCTATAGTATGACTTTTTTATCATATTTTAAATGACATGCTATAGTATGACTTTTTTTTAATCATATTTTAGATGACATACTATAGTATGACTTTTTTATCATATTTTAGACGACATGCTATAGTATGACTTTTTTTCATATTTTAGACGACATGCTATAGTATGACTTTTTTTTATCATATTTTAGATGACATACTGTAGTATGACTTTTTTTTTATCATATTTTAGACGACATGCTATAGTATGACTTTTTTTCATATTTCAGACGACATGCTATAGTATGACTTTTCTATCATATTTTAGACGACATGCTATAGTATGACTGTTTGATCATATTTTAGACGACATGCTATAGTATGACTTTTTTTTATCATATTTTAGACGACATGCTATAGTGTGACTTTTTGATCATATTTTAGACGACATGCTATAGTATGACTTTTTAATCATATTTTAGACGACATGCTATAGTATGACTTTTTTTCATATTATAGATGACATGCAATAGTATGACTTTTTTTCATATTTTAGACGACATGCTATAGTATGACTTTTTGATCATATTTTAGACGACATGCTATAGTATGACTTTTTGATCATATTTTAGCTGACATGCTATAGTATGACTTCTTTTTATCATGTTTTAGATGACATGCTATAGTATGACTTTTTTTATCATATTTCAGACGACATGCTATAGTATGACTTTTTTATCATATTTTAAATGACATGCTATAGTATGACTTTTTTTTTATCATATTTTAGATGACATACTATAGTATGACTTTTTTATCATATTTTAGACGACATGCTATAGTATGACTTTTTTTTTATCATATTTTAGATGACATACTATAGTATGACTTTTTGATCATATTTTAGATGACATGCTATAGTATGACTTTTTTTTATCATATTTTAGATGACATACTATAGTATGACTTTTTTATCATATTTTAGACGACATGTTATAGTGTGACTTTTTTTCATATTTTAGACGACATGCTGTAGTATGACTTTTTTTCATATTTTAGACGACATACTATAGTATGACTTTTTGATCATATTTTAGATGACATGCTATAGTATGACTTTTTTTTATCATATTTTAGATGACATACTATAGTATGACTTTTTTTTATCATATTTCAGACGACATGCTATAGTATGACTTTTTGATCATATTTTAGACGACATGCTAAAGTATGAATTTTTAATCATATTTCAGACGACATGCTATAGTATGACTTTTTTATCATATTTTAGACGACATGCTATAGTATGACTTTTTGATCATATTTTAGACAACATGCTATAGTATGACTTTTTTTTATCATATTTTAGATGACATACTATAGTATGACTTTTTTATCATATTTTAGACGACATGTTATAGTATGACTTTTTTTTTTCATATTTTAGATGACATACTATAGTATGACTTTTTGATCATATTTTAGATGACATGCTATAGTATGACTTTTTTTTATCATATTTTAGATGACATACTATAGTATGACTTTTTTATCATATTTCAGACGACATGCTATAGTATGACTTTTTGATCATATTTTAGACGACATGCTAAAGTATGACTTTTTTTCATATTTTAGACGACATGCTATAGTATGACTTTTTTTTATCATATTTTAGATGACATACTGTAGTATGACTTTTTTTTATCATATTTTAGACGACATGCTATAGTATGACTTTTTTTCATATTTCAGACGACATGCTATAGTATGACTTTTCTATCATATTTTAGACGACATGCTATATAGTATGACTGTTTGATCATATTTTAGACGACATGTTATAGTGTGACTTTTTTATCATATTTTAGACGACATGCTATAGTATGACTTTTTTATCATATTTTAGACGACATGCTATTGTATGAATTTTTTTTTTTATCATATTTTAGATGACATGCTATAGTATGACTTTTTTATCATATTTTAGACGACATGCTATAGTATGACTTTTTGATCATATTTTAGATTACATGCTATAGTATGACTTTTTTTTTATCATATTTTAGACGACATGCTATAGTATGACTTTTTTATCATATTTTAGACGACATGCTATAGTATGACTTTTTGATCATATTTTAGATGACATGCTATAGTATGACTTTTTTTTATCATATTTTAGATGACATGCTATAGTATGACTTTTTTTTATCATATTTCAGACGACATGCTATAGTATGACTTTTTTATCATATTTTAAATGACATGCTATAGTATGACTTTTTTTTTATCATATTTTAGATGACATACTATAGTATGACTTTTTTATCATATTTTAGACGACATGCTATAGTATGACTTTTTTTCATATTTTAGACGACATGCTATAGTATGACTTTTTTTTTATCATATTTTAGATGACATACTGTAGTATGACTTTTTTTTATCATATTTTAGACGACATGCTATAGTATGACTTTTTTTCATATTTCAGACGACATGCTATAGTATGACTTTTTGATCATATTTTAGACGACATGTTATAGTATGACTTTTTTATCATATTTTAGACGACATGCTATAGTATGACTTTTTTATCATATTTTAGACGACATGTTATAGTATGACTTTTTTATCATATTTTAGACGACATGCTATAGTATGACTTTTTTATCATATTTTAGACGACATGCTATAGTATGACTTTTTTTTATCATATTTTAGACGACATGCTATAGTATGACTTTTTGATCATATTTTAGACGACATGCTATTGTATGAATTTTTTTTTTATCATATTTTAGATGACATGCTATAGTATGACTTTTTTATCATATTTTAGACGACATGCTATAGTATGACTTTTTGATCATATTTTAGATTACATGCTATAGTATGACTTTTTTTTATCATATTTTAGACGACATGCTATAGTATGACTTTTTTATCATATTTTAGACGACATGCTATAGAATGACTTTTTTATCATATTTTAGACGACATGCTATAGTATGACTTTTTGATCATATTTTAGACGACATGTTATAGTGTGACTTTTTGATCATATTTTAGACGACATGTTATAGTATGACTTTTTTATCATATTTTAGACGACATGCTATAGTATGACTTTTTTATCATATTTTAGACGACATGCTATAGTATGACTTTTTTTTATCATATTTTAGACGACATGCTATAGTATGACTTTTTGATCATATTTTAGACGACATGCTATAGTATGACTTTTTGATCATATTTTAGATGACATGCTATAGTGTGACTTTTTTTATCATATTTCAGACGACATGCTATAGTATGACTTTTTTATCATATTTTAAATGACATGCTATAGTATGACTTTTTTTTTTCATATTTTAGACGACATACTATAGTGTGACTTTTTTTTATCATATTTCAGACGACATGCTATAGTATGACTTTTTTATCATATTTTAAATGACATGCTATAGTATGACTTTTTTTTTTCATATTTTAGACGACATGCTATAGTATGACTTTTTTATCATATTTTAAATGACATGCTATAGTATGACTTTTTTTTTTCATATTTTAGACGACATGCTATAGTATGACTTTTTTTTTCATATTTTAGACGACATGCTATAGTATGACTTTTTTATCATATTTTAGACGACATGCTATAGTATGACTTTTTGATCATATTTTAGATGACATGCTATAGTATGACTTTTTTTTATCATATTTTAGATGACATGCTATAGTATGACTTTTTTTATCATATTTCAGACGACATGCTATAGTATGACTTTTTTATCATATTTTAAATGACATGCTATAGTATGACTTTTTTTTTATCATATTTTAGATGACATACTATAGTATGACTTTTTTATCATATTTTAGACGACATGCTATAGTATGACTTTTTTTCATATTTTAGACGACATGCTATAGTATGACTTTTTTTTATCATATTTTAGATGACATACTGTAGTATGACTTTTTTTTATCATATTTTAGACGACATGCTATAGTATGACTTTTTTTCATATTTCAGACGACATGCTATAGTATGACTTTTTGATCATATTTTAGACGACATGCTATTGTATGAATTTTTTTTTTATCATATTTTAGATGACATGCTATAGTATGACTTTTTTATCATATTTTAGACGACATGCTATAGTATGACTTTTTGATCATATTTTAGATTACATGCTATAGTATGACTTTTTTTTATCATATTTTAGACGACATGCTATAGTATGACTTTTTTATCATATTTTAGACGACATGCTATAGAATGACTTTTTTATCATATTTTAGACGACATGCTATAGTATGACTTTTTGATCATATTTTAGACGACATGTTATAGTGTGACTTTTTGATCATATTTTAGACGACATGTTATAGTATGACTTTTTTATCATATTTTAGACGACATGCTATAGTATGACTTTTTTATCATATTTTAGACGACATGCTATAGTATGACTTTTTTTTATCATATTTTAGACGACATGCTATAGTATGACTTTTTGATCATATTTTAGACGACATGCTATAGTATGACTTTTTGATCATATTTTAGATGACATGCTATAGTGTGACTTTTTTTATCATATTTCAGACGACATGCTATAGTATGACTTTTTTATCATATTTTAAATGACATGCTATAGTATGACTTTTTTTTTTCATATTTTAGACGACATACTATAGTGTGACTTTTTTTTATCATATTTCAGACGACATGCTATAGTATGACTTTTTTATCATATTTTAAATGACATGCTATAGTATGACTTTTTTTTTTCATATTTTAGACGACATGCTATAGTATGACTTTTTTATCATATTTTAAATGACATGCTATAGTATGACTTTTTTTTTTCATATTTTAGACGACATGCTATAGTATGACTTTTTTTTTTCATATTTTAGACGACATGCTATAGTATGACTTTTTTTTATCATATTTTAGATGACATGCTATAGTATGACTTTTTTTATCATATTTCAGACGACATGCTATAGTATGACTTTTTTTATCATATTTTAAATGACATGCTATAGTATGACTTTTTTTTTATCATATTTTAGATGACATACTATAGTATGACTTTTTTATCATATTTTAGACGACATGCTATAGTATGACTTTTTTTCATATTTTAGACGACATGCTATAGTATGACTTTTTTTTATCATATTTTAGATGACATACTGTAGTATGACTTTTTTTTATCATATTTTAGACGACATGCTATAGTATGACTTTTTTTCATATTTCAGACGACATGCTATAGTATGACTTTTTTATCATATTTTAGACGACATGCTATAGTATGACTTTTTGATCATATTTTAGACGACATGTTATAGTGTGACTTTTTGATCATATTTTAGACGACATGTTATAGTATGACTTTTTTATCATATTTTAGACGACATGCTATAGTATGACTTTTTTATCATATTTTAGACGACATGCTATAGTATGACTTTTTTTTATCATATTTTAGACGACATGCTATAGTATGACTTTTTGATCATATTTTAGACGACATGCTATTGTATGAATTTTTTTTTATCATATTTTAGATGACATGCTATAGTATGACTTTTTTATCATATTTTAGACGACATGCTATAGTATGACTTTTTTTCATATTTTAGACGACATGCTATAGTATGACTTTTTGATCATATTTTAGACGACATGCTATAGTATGACTTTTTGATCATATTTTAGATGACATGCTATAGTATGATTTTTTTTTATCATATTTTAGATGACATGCTATAGTATGACTTTTTTTTATCATATTTCAGACGACATGCTATAGTATGACTTTTTTATCATATTTTAAATGACATGCTATAGTATGACTTTTTTTTTTTATCATATTTTAGATGACATACTATAGTATGACTTTTTTATCATATTTTAGACGACATGCTATAGTATGACTTTTTTTCATATTTTAGACGACATGCTATAGTATGCCTTTTTTTTATCATATTTTAGATGACATACTATAGTATGACTTTTTTATCATATTTTAGACGACATGCTATAGTATGACTTTTTTTCATATTTTAGACGACATGCTATAGTATGACTTTTTTTTATCATATTTTAGATGACATACTGTAGTATGACTTTTTTTTTATCATATTTTAGACGACATGCTATAGTATGACTTTTTTTCATATTTCAGACGACATGCTATAGTATGACTTTTTTATCATATTTTAGACGACATGCTATAGTATGACTTTTTGATCATATTTTAGACGACATGTTATAGTGTGACTTTTTGATCATATTTTAGACGACATGTTATAGTATGACTTTTTTATCATATTTTAGACGACATGCTATAGTATGACTTTTTTATCATATTTTAGACGACATGCTATAGTATGACTTTTTGATCATATTTTAGACGACATGCTATTGTATGAATTTTTTTTTATCATATTTTAGATGACATGCTATAGTATGACTTTTTTATCATATTTTAGACGACATGCTATAGTAAGACTTTTTTATCATATTTTAGATTACATGCTATAGTATGACTTTTTTTCATATTTTAGACGACATGCTATAGTATGACTTTTTGATCATATTTTAGACGACATGCTATAGTATGACTTTTTGATCATATTTTAGATGACATGCTATAGTATGATTTTTTTTTTATCATATTTTAGATGACATGCTATAGTATGACTTTTTTTTATCATATTTCAGACGACATGCTATAGTATGACTTTTTTATCATATTTTAAATGACATGCTATAGTATGACTTTTTTTTTTTTATCATATTTTAGATGACATACTATAGTATGACTTTTTTATCATATTTTAGACGACATGCTATAGTATGACTTTTTTTCATATTTTAGACGACATGCTATAGTATGCCTTTTTTTTTATCATATTTTAGATGACATACTGTAGTATGACTTTTTTTTATCATATTTTAGACGACATGCTATAGTATGACTTTTTTTCATATTTCAGACGACATGCTATAGTATGACTTTTCTATCATATTTTAGACGACATGCTATAGTATGACTGTTTGATCATATTTTAGACGACATGTTATAGTGTGACTTTTTTATCATATTTTAGACGACATGCTATAGTATGATTTTTTTTTTATCATATTTTAGATGACATGCTATAGTATGACTTTTTTTTATCATATTTCAGACGACATGCTATAGTATGACTTTTTTATCATATTTTAAATGACATGCTATAGTATGACTTTTTTTTTTTATCATATTTTAGATGACATACTATAGTATGACTTTTTTATCATATTTTAGACGACATGCTATAGTGACTTTTTTTTATCATATTTTAGATGACATGCTATAGTATGACTTTTTTTTTATCATATTTTAGACGACATGCTATAGTATGACTTTTTTATCATATTTTAGACGACATGCTATGGTATGACTTTTTTTTTATCATATTTTAGACGACATGCTATAGTGTGACTTTTTTTTATCATATTTTAGACGACATGTTATAGTATGACTTTTTTTTATCATATTTTAGATGACATGCTATAGTATGACTTTTTTTATCATATTTTAGACGACATGCTATAGTGTGACTTTTTTTTATCATATTTTAGACGACATGTTATAGTATGACTTTTTTATATCATATTTTAGATGACATGCTATAGTATGACTTTTTTTATCATTTTTTAGACGACATGCTATAGTATGACTTTTTTTTTTATCATATTTTAGACGACATGCTATGGTATGACCTTTTTATCATATTTTAGACGACATGCTATAGTGTGACTTTTTTTTATCATATTGTAGACGACATGTTATAGTGTGACTTTTTTTTTATCATATTGTAGACGACATGTTATAGTGTGACTTTTTTATCATATTTCAGACGACATGCTATAGTATGACTTTTTTATCATATTTCAGACGACATGCTATAGTATGACTTTTTTATCATATTTTAGACGACATGTTATAGTGTGACTTTTTTATCATATTTTAGACGACATGCTATAGTATGACTTTTTTATCATATTTTAGACGACATGCTATAGTGTGACTTTTTTTTATCATATTTTAGACGACATGCTATAGTTTGACTTTTTTTTATCATATTTCAGACGACATGCTATAGTATGACTTTTTTATCATATTTTAGACGACATGTTATAGTGTGACTTTTTTTTATCATATTTTAGACGACATGTTATAGTGTGACTTTTTTATCATATTTCAGACGACATGCTATAGTATGACTTTTTTATCATATTTCAGACGACATGCTATAGTGTGACTTTTTTTCATATTTTAGACGACATGCTATAGTATGACTTTTTTTTTATCATATTTTAGATGACATACTGTAGTATGACTTTTTTTATCATATTTTAGACGACATGCTATAGTATGACTTTTTTTCATATTTCAGACGACATGCTATAGTATGACTTTTCTATCATATTTTAGACGACATGCTATAGTATGACTGTTTGATCATATTTTAGACGACATGTTATAGTGTGACTTTTTTATCATATTTTAGATGACATACTGTAGTATGACTTTTTTTATCATATTTTAGACGACATGCTATAGTATGACTTTTTTTCATATTTCAGACGACATGCTATAGTATGACTTTTCTATCATATTTTAGACGACATGCTATAGTATGACTGTTTGATCATATTTTAGACGACATGTTATAGTGTGACTTTTTTATCATATTTTAGACGACATGCTATAGTATGACTTTTTTATCATATTTTAGACGACATGCTATTGTATGAATTTTTTTTTTATCATATTTTAGATGACATGCTATAGTATGACTTTTTTATCATATTTTAGACGACATGCTATAGTATGACTTTTTGATCATATTTTAGATTACATGCTATAGTATGACTTTTTTTTATCATATTTTAGACGACATGCTATAGTATGACTTTTTTATCATATTTTAGACGACATGCTATAGTATGACTTTTTGATCATATTTTAGATGACATGCTATAGTATGACTTTTTTTTTATCATATTTTAGATGACATGCTATAGTATGACTTTTTTTTATCATATTTCAGACGACATGCTATAGTATGACTTTTTTATCATATTTTAAATGACATGCTATAGTATGACTTTTTTTATCATATTTTAGATGACATACTATAGTATGACTTTTTTATCATATTTTAGACGACATGCTATAGTATGACTTTTTTTCATATTTTAGACGACATGCTATAGTATGACTTTTTTTTTTATCATATTTTAGATGACATACTGTAGTATGACTTTTTTTTATCATATTTTAGACGACATGCTATAGTATGACTTTTTTTCATATTTCAGACGACATGCTATAGTATGACTTTTTGATCATATTTTAGACGACATGTTATAGTGTGACTTTTTGATCATATTTTAGACGACATGCTATAGTATGACTTTTTTATCATATTTTAGACGACATGCTATAGTATGACTTTTTTTTATCATATTTTAGACGACATGCTATAGTATGACTTTTTGATCATATTTTAGACGACATGCTATTGTATGAATTTTTTTTTTATCATATTTTAGACGACATGCTATAGTATGACTTTTTTATCATATTTTAGACGACATGCTATAGTATGACT
The DNA here is from genome assembly GCF_022577435.1 of Embiotoca jacksoni. NCBI lineage: Eukaryota > Metazoa > Chordata > Actinopteri > Embiotocidae > Embiotoca > Embiotoca jacksoni. The sequence continues at coordinate 1,727,074 of NW_027185386.1, read as the reverse complement.
TTTTGATCATATTTTAGATTACATGCTATATTATGACTTTTTTTTATCATATTTTAGACGACATGCTATAGTATGACTTTTTTATCATATTTTAGACGACATGCTATAGTATGACTTTTTTATCATATTTTAGACGACATGCTATAGTATGACTTTTTGATCATATTTTAGACGACATGTTATAGTGTGACTTTTTGATCATATTTTAGACGACATGTTATAGTATGACTTTTTTATCATATTTTAGACGACATGCTATAGTATGACTTTTTTATCATATTTTAGACGACATGCTATAGTATGACTTTTTTTTATCATATTTTAGACGACATGCTATAGTATGACTTTTTGATCATATTTTAGACGACATGCTATAGTATGACTTTTTGATCATATTTTAGATGACATGCTATAGTATGACTTTTTTTATCATATTTCAGACGACATGCTATAGTATGACTTTTTTTATCATATTTTAGACGACATGCTATAGTATGACTTTTTTTATCATATTTTAGACGACATGCTATAGTATGACTTTTTTTATCATATTTCAGACGACATGCTATAGTATGACTTTTTTTATCATATTTTAGATGACATGCTATGGTATGACTTTTTTTTATCATATTTTAGACGACATGCTATAGTATGACTTTTTTATCATATTTTAGACGACATGCTATAGTATAACTTTTTTTTTTATCATATTTTAGACGACATGCTATAGTATGACTTTTTGATCATATTTTAGACGACATGCTATAGTATGACTTTTTTTATCATATTTTAGATGACACGTTATAGTATGACTTTTTTTATCATATTTTAGACGACATACTATAGTATGACTTTTTTTTATCATATTTTAGACGACATGTTATAGTATGACTTTTTTTTTTATCATATTTTAGATGACATGCTATAGTATGACTTTTTTTTATCATATTTTAGACGACATGCTATAGCATGACTTTTTTTTTATCATATTTCAGACGACATGCTATAGTATGACTTTTTTTTTTATCATATTTTAGACGACATTCTATAGTATGACTTTTTGATCATATTTTAGACGACATGCTATAGTATGACTTTTTTTTATCATATTTTAGACGACATGCTATAGTATGACTTTTTTATCATATTTTAGACGACATGCTATAGTATGACTTTTTTTTTATCATATTTTAGACGACATGCTATAGTATGACTTTTTTTTTTATCATATTTTAGATGACATACTGTAGTATGACTTTTTTTTTATCATATTTTAGACGACATGCTATAGTATGACTTTTTTTCATATTTCAGACGACATGCTATAGTATGACTTTTTTATCATATTTTAGACGACATGCTATAGTATGACTTTTTGATCATATTTTAGACGACATGTTATAGTGTGACTTTTTGATCATATTTTAGACGACATGTTATAGTATGACTTTTTTATCATATTTTAGACGACATGCTATAGTATGACTTTTTTATCATATTTTAGACGACATGCTATAGTATGACTTTTTTTTATCATATTTTAGACGACATGCTATAGTATGACTTTTTGATCATATTTTAGACGACATGCTATTGTATGAATTTTTTTTTTATCATATTTTAGATGACATGCTATAGTATGACTTTTTTATCATATTTTAGACGACATGCTATAGTATGACTTTTTGATCATATTTTAGATTACATGCTATAGTATGACTTTTTTTTATCATATTTTAGACGACATGCTATAGTATGACTTTTTTATCATATTTTAGACGACATGCTATAGTATGACTTTTTGATCATATTTTAGACGACATGCTATAGTATGACTTTTTGATCATATTTTAGACGACATGTTATAGTGTGACTTTTTGATCATATTTTAGACGACATGTTATAGTATGACTTTTTTATCATATTTTAGACGACATGCTATAGTATGACTTTTTTATCATATTTTAGACGACATGCTATAGTATGACTTTTTTTTTATCATATTTTAGACGACATGCTATAGTATGACTTTTTGATCATATTTTAGACGACATGCTATAGTATGACTTTTTGATCATATTTTAGATGACATGCTATAGTATGACTTTTTTTATCATATTTCAGACGACATGCTATAGTATGACTTTTTTTTATCATATTTTAGACGACATGCTATAGTATGACTTTTTTTATCATATTTTAGACGACATGCTATAGTATGACTTTTTTTATCATATTTCAGACGACATGCTATAGTATGACTTTTTTTATCATATTTTAGATGACATGCTATGGTATGACTTTTTTTTTTATCATATTTTAGACGACATGCTATAGTATGACTTTTTTATCATATTTTAGACGACATGCTATAGTATAACTTTTTTTTTTATCATATTTTAGACGACATGCTATAGTATGACTTTTTGATCATATTTTAGACGACACGCTATAGTATGACTTTTTTTATCATATTTTAGACGACACGTTATAGTATGACTTTTTTTATCATATTTTAGACGACATACTATAGTATGACTTTTTTTTATCATATTTTAGACGACATGTTATAGTATGACTTTTTTTTTATCATATTTTAGACGACATGCTATAGTATGACTTTTTTTTATCATATTTTAGACGACATGCTATAGTATGACTTTTTTATCATATTTCAGACGACATGCTATAGTATGACTTTTTTTTTATCATATTTTAGACGACATTCTATAGTATGACTTTTTGATCATATTTTAGACGACATGCTATAGTATGACTTTTTTTTTATCATATTTTAGACGACATGCTATAGTATGACTTTTTTATCATATTTTAGACGACATGCTATAGTATGACTTTTTTTATCATATTTCAGACGACATGCTATAGTATGACTTTTTTTTATCATATTTTAGATGACATGCTATGGTATGACTTTTTTTATCATATTTTAGACGACATGCTATAGTATGACTTTTTGATCATATTTTAGACGACATGCTATAGTATAACTTTTTTTTTTATCATATTTTAGACGACATGCTATAGTATGACTTTTTGATCATATTTTAGACTACATGCTATAGTATGACTTTTTTTTATCATATTTTAGATGACACGTTATAGTATGACTTTTTTTTATCATATTTTAGACGACATACTATAGTATGACTTTTTTTTATCATATTTTAGACGACATGTTATAGTATGACTTTTTTTTTTATCATATTTTAGACGACATGCTATAGTATGACTTTTTTTTATCATATTTTAGACGACATGCTATAGTATGACTTTTTTTTATCATATTTCAGACGACATGCTATAGTATGACTTTTTTTTTATCATATTTTAGACGACATTCTATAGTATGACTTTTTGATCATATTTTAGACGACATGCTATAGTATGACTTTTTTTTTATCATATTTTAGACGACATGCTATAGTATGACTTTTTTATCATATTTTAGACGACATGCTATAGTATGACTTTTTTTTTATCATATTTTAGACGACATGATATAGTATGACTTTTTTTTTTATCATATTTTAGATGACATACTGTAGTATGACTTTTTTTTTATCATATTTTAGACGACATGCTATAGTATGACTTTTTTTCATATTTCAGACGACATGCTATAGTATGACTTTTTTATCATATTTTAGACGACATGCTATAGTATGACTTTTTGATCATATTTTAGACGACATGTTATAGTGTGACTTTTTGATCATATTTTAGACGACATGTTATAGTATGACTTTTTTATCATATTTTAGACGACATGCTATAGTATGACTTTTTTATCATATTTTAGACGACATGCTATAGTATGACTTTTTTTTATCATATTTTAGACGACATGCTATAGTATGACTTTTTGATCATATTTTAGACGACATGCTATTGTATGAATTTTTTTTTTATCATATTTTAGATGACATGCTATAGTATGACTTTTTTATCATATTTTAGACGACATGCTATAGTATGACTTTTTGATCATATTTTAGATTACATGCTATAGTATGACTTTTTTTTATCATATTTTAGACGACATGCTATAGTATGACTTTTTTATCATATTTTAGACGACATGCTATAGTATGACTTTTTTATCATATTTTAGACGACATGCTATAGTATGACTTTTTGATCATATTTTAGACGACATGTTATAGTGTGACTTTTTGATCATATTTTAGACGACATGTTATAGTATGACTTTTTTATCATATTTTAGACGACATGCTATAGTATGACTTTTTTATCATATTTTAGACGACATGCTATAGTATGACTTTTTTTTATCATATTTTAGACGACATGCTATAGTATGACTTTTTGATCATATTTTAGACGACATGTTATAGTATGACTTTTTTATCATATTTTAGACGACATGCTATAGTATGACTTTTTGATCATATTTTAGATGACATGCTATAGTATGACTTTTTTTATCATATTTCAGACGACATGCTATAGTATGACTTTTTTTTATCATATTTTAGACGACATGCTATAGTATGACTTTTTTTATCATATTTTAGACGACATGCTATAGTATGACTTTTTTTATCATATTTCAGACGACATGCTATAGTATGACTTTTTTTATCATATTTTAGATGACATGCTATGGTATGACTTTTTTTATCATATTTTAGACGACATGCTATAGTATGACTTTTTTATCATATTTTAGACGACATGCTATAGTATAACTTTTTTTTTTATCATATTTTAGACGACATGCTATAGTATGACTTTTTGATCATATTTTAGACGACATGCTATAGTATGACTTTTTTTATCATATTTTAGATGACACGTTATAGTATGACTTTTTTTTATCATATTTTAGACGACATACTATAGTATGACTTTTTTTTATCATATTTTAGACGACATGCTATAGTATGACTTTTTTATCATATTTCAGACGACATGCTATAGTATGACTTTTTTTTTATCATATTTTAGACGACATTCTATAGTATGACTTTTTGATCATATTTTAGACGACATGCTATAGTATGACTTTTTTTTTATCATATTTTAGACGACATGCTATAGTATGACTTTTTTATCATATTTTAGACGACATGCTATAGTATGACTTTTTTTTTATCATATTTTAGACGACATGCTATAGTATGACTTTTTTATGATATTTCAGACGACATGCTATAGTATGACTTTTTTTTATCATATTTTAGACGACATGCTATAGTATGACTTTTTTTTATCATATTTTAGACGACATGCTATAGTATGACTTTTTTTTATCATATTTCAGACGACATGCTATAGTATGACTTTTTTTTTTATCATATTTTAGATGACATGCTATAGTATGACTTTTTTTTATCATATTTTAGACGACATGCTATAGTATGACTTTTTTTATCATATTTTAGACGACATGCTATAGTATTACTTTTTTTTTTATCATATTTTAGACGACATGCTATAGTATGACTTTTTTTTATCATATTTCAGACGACATGCTATAGTATGACTTTTTTTTTTATCATATTTTAGATGACATGCTATGGTATGACTTTTTTTTATCATATTTTAGACGACATGCTATAGTATGACTTTTTTTTATCATATTTTAGACGACATGCTATAGTATGACTTTTTTTTATCATATTTCAGACGACATGCTATAGTATGACTTTTTTTTATCATATTTTAGACGACATGCTATAGTATGACTTTTTGATCATATTTTAGACGACATGCTATAGTATGACTTTTTTTTATCATATTTTAGACGACATGTTATAGTATGACTTTTTGATCATATTTTAGACGACATGCTATAGTATGACTTTTTTTTTTATCATATTTTAGACGACATGCTATAGTATGACTTTTTGATCATATTTTAGACGACATGCTATAGTATGACTTTTTTTTATCATATTTTAGATGACATGTTATAGTATGACTTTTTTATCATATTTTAGACGACATACTATAGTATGACTTTTTTTTATCATATTTTAGACGACATGTTATAGTATGACTTTTTTTTTATCATATTTTAGACGACATACTATAGTATGACTTTTTTTTTTATCATATTTTAGATGACATGTTATAGTATGACTTTTTTTCATCATATTTTAGACGACATGCTATAGTAAGACTTTTTTTTATCATATTTTAGCCGACATACTATAGTATGACTTTTTTAGCCAAAAAAAAATTTAAATACTTAAGCCTACAGTATGTCGTCTAAAATATGTAGAGAAAGTCATTCAAAACGTCATCCTATACGATGACGTTTTTTTTCGTCCAAAAAAATCACAAAAAAGTCGACATGCTATAATAAGACTTTTTTTTCACTTATTGGACGACATTAAAGAAGTATGACTTTTTCGTGCTATTTCTGACGACATGCTATAGGAATGACTTCCGTTTAATTTAAGGAAGTCAACACAGTGGTGCAGTTTTCAGAGTTTTCTTCTCAGTCTAAATGTTTTGGACGACAAGTATTTTTACAAAATTTGGTTTCTGATTGGACCTCTTGTTTGAATTCATCTCTTTTCTGCCCCTCAGATCGATGTGAATTGATAAACACACAAAAAAAGCCGCACTTCGTATTAAAAATATCAGTCATCAATCCTTTCCTTACTAAATGTGTTTTCAGCTCAAATTAAGTGTTCCAAAGATATTTCGAGACATTTAAGAAGCAAAAAAAACCAACATATTTTTCTGTCAAAGGTTTGCAGAAACAAGCTGCCACCTGACTTCCTCAGCAGATTTTCTCCATCACAAACAACAAGCATCAAAGTGGGAGAATAGAAAGCACAATATGGCTCTAATAAATCAACGACCGCAGCAATTACCACAATTCTCTGTTACGTGTGTTGTCGGCATGTTTGAGAGCTGCCGAAGCTCCTCAGCTCTCTGAGTTTCTCAGACGGAGGCCGAGCAGCAGGTTTTCTTTTTGTGGAGTTTTTCGACAGTGCATCCATCAGCGCAGCAGCTCCACCATCTGCTGCAGCCGCTCGGCCCAGCTAAAGTGCCATCTGCAGCCAACTTCACTCACATCGCTGAGAAGTTTTTTACTCTGGGCTCACAAGTGCTCGAGCACAAACACTGGTGATCTGAGCTGTCAATTAGAAAAAAAAAAATAAAGCAACTGCACAAATTAAAACTTAAAAAAGCAAAAGCTGCATATTTCTCCCTCTGTAGCATCAATCATCCAAACATGCCCAAGCTGAATGTTTTTTTCTTTGGGTTCACAGAACCAGCATAGCAAGCAATGCATCATTTCTGCTTTGGATGGAACTTAACAAGATATAATTACAAGGTCTGCCCACATGAGGGAGACAAACGTCTAAACATCTGACAGACTTCATCATCCAGGGAGAACGCAGTGGATCCCACATAATTAGCGGTTTTAAAAAGGAATATCCAGCCTGTGTGCATTGAACTGTGGTGCTTTTACTTCACCTGACGGCCTTTAACTGTGATTTACGTGCAAAACATTTTGCAGGGTTCAAGTTAGATGACCTACAACGTTAAAGTCATCCAGAGAGGTTACTTCACCAACACACTGTGAAAAGGAGTTAAATCTTTAAAATCTATGCTCTAATAGTTTTTATGTTTCAGTTTTTAATTTAACTCCTGAGAAATCAGAGCTATTTTAACATACTTTTAATTTACCAACTGTAGTGTTATATAGTCTGTATTATTTTGTTCCAGTTCTTTGTTGAAGCTATATAAAGTGAGCAACCTGGCACTTATTGCACCATTTGATTGTATATTTTATACACAGGTTTTAGTAAAAGCTGTTTTTGCTTCACAAAGAACGTAAAGAACGGCAAAAACTCAAATACAAGATATAAAACTGCACTTATCAACTTCCAAAAAGTAAGAAAAAGATGAGAATGTCTCTCGAAGTTAGTTGCGTTCACCCTCGTCATGAAGGAGAAACACTCTCTCCGCTCCGGGCACACTAATATAATTGTCTTTAATCCCCGTTACAACAGAGGGGAGGTTCTGTCATTAGCTGGGCTGTAACTCGCCGTCCCGCCTCGTAATGAGAAGGATCCTGAAACACTTTAAATGGAAACAAAAAGTGCTGTCCTCGACAGAACACCGGCACCGGACACAATTTGTGGGATTAGGTGAGTGCACGGTTGGTGACCCGCGGCCTTGTGGGTAATGCAAGGTCAGCCGGGGAACTGGGACGATCTCAGAGGAAGAAAAACAGAGAAATCCCCAAAGTCCTGATGCACATATTCAAATGTTTCGTCCAAAAATCCCCCAAAATGTTAAATTTTACAACAATATAAAACAGAGAAAAGCAGCAAATCTGTCAAGTTTAGGAAACCAGAATCAAATGTTTTTATCAGGAAGGACATACGTTTAAGAGTTAAAGAGAAATAACATGTGAATCGATCGCAGTGATTTTAAAGAGAACGAAGAGGAGAGTGCAGATACGTCCAGACCGATCTTCTTTAAGAATATAATCGGTCAATAATCAGACGTGGAAATTATGAAAAGATCAGATAGTTTCAGTAAGTTTGGATCTTTTCATTTGTTCACAAAATAAATGAAATACTTTGCTTCCTTTCAGGCTTTCAGTCCCAACCTGATCAGCCTGCCCTCCGTGGTTCAACCTCATACCTGCTGGTTATGGCTGTTTCTTCTGTTTCCTTTTATCAAATACAGAATTTGAAGGTCTTCAGGGTTGAAAACACAGAACAGCATGCAGCTCAACAAAACGGGCAAAAAAAATTAACTCAACATTTTCACCTCTTTAAAAAACACACATTGCATTTAGTGAGAAATTCTTTGTCAATACCAAAAGTAAACACAGAAACACCACGAGAAGAACAAACCGACACTGATGCACAAGAAGAAAAAGCTGCAGGAAAAGAAGGATTTCAAAACAGCAACATGGAACTAAAAGCATCTTGTTTTTTAAACCCTGAAACAGGAAGTGAGCAAAAACACTAAATCCTGTAAAGGAAAATGTAACTCATTAGAACCAACTGGAATAATTACAGCCTACATCAGTCTGTAACCGTGGTGATTAATATTATTTTTGATGTAAAAAACACATCTAATCACAGCCTCTCCGATTCAAGTCAAACTGAGGAAGCTAGCTGCACACAAAAAAAACAACCTTAAAAACAGAATGTTTTCACTCCAAATCATCTCTGACTGAAAGCTCAGATATCACAGCCAGCCTGCGAGTCAGAGGAGCGGTATCGACCTGCTCTCTCCTCTGATGCCGTTCATCCCACTGCCAAGGCGCTCAGGATTTAGAACCACTACTGGTGTCCATCTGCACACCGGATTTAAAAGCGTGGCTTCGCTGTGACCCGTCTGTTGTCCGAGGGCCTCTGGAGACGGAGGGAGGAGGGAGCACCGTGCCAGGAAACACTCGCTCACCCCGATTCTCCACAAACTGCAACAGAAACAAAATCCGCCACGAAGAAGAACTGACGATCCACTTAAACTGTTTAATGCAACTCAGCTGAACTGAGGCCGTCTGGAAATGTTACGCGACCGGAGACCTGCGGGTTTTGCTGTTATCTACAGTGACAGTCTGACCTGAGATGTCAGGATTGTGTGCTGTGGACGGTCCTGCCCTGTTGGTTTTAAGGCAGCTTACTAGGCTGTCTGTTCCAGCCAAATCCATTTTTATTCACCCCGAGGATTATACGACTTGTTGGCCGGGCTTTTGCCCATCGAGCTGCCGAGGCCGAGAGACGAACCATGCAGGTGGATGTCCTTCGATGTAGAGCTGAAAAAACAAAGAAACAGATCAAATGCATTTTAAACATCATATTTTTTTACTTGCAGGGGCCTTTTTAGATGGAGAGAGGCGAGACTCCGCGAGCCGCCTTCGGAGGGCGCTACAGCACCGGCGATGAGCGCGGCGGTCCGGACGGCCGGCCGGCGAGGACGCACTTCTCAGCCGCAGCATGCGTGTGAAGTCTCGGGGCCGGTGCTTAACAAGTGATGCTCGCCTGCAGAGAGCGTCCTCGACGGGACCTCCGAGTCTGTCACAGGATATAAAGAAGAGATGCTGAAGAGCCTCACGTGTGAAATCTAACAGAGCTGTGATTTCATGTAGCCTCAGGACATTATTCTGTGAAGTGCATCAAATCACTCAAACTGGTAATATTACGTCAGTTTCAGGAGTCACATGACTGAATCTGATCAACAGGAAAAAAGTGAAACCTCAAATGTTTCCTAAGGGAAATCTGAGGAATACATTTTATATTAAGTAGTGTGTGCAGAGAAAACTGAATTATTGAGACATTTCTGGCTGTTTTTTTTTTTTTATGGTTTTCTACATAAAGAGACAATAACTTGAATTGACTTTGAAGGAACAGTGTGTAGGATTTCAGTAGTAGGAGATGTAGGAGAATTTACCGTGGCAGCTGAAAGGCCCTCTCGGGATCCAGGGTTATGTTGTGGTACTGGATAGGACCCACATGCAGACACAGAATCGAGTTCAGGTACAGAAAAGACTTTATTTTCACATGGATGAACCAGAGACGAGACGCTGGGAGGAGCCGGTTAGTCCAAAAACACTGGTGGAAAGACGTGGAAGAACCAGAGGGACTCTGGGAGCAGCAGGCTCGACATCAGTGACGACCTCCGTGGACGAAGCAGGATTTACAGCCCAGAACTGACTGGTGACCTCCGTGGGACGACACAGGACAGCAGGTGAGAGTCTCCGGGGATCTCTGCAGGGCATCAGGTAAGTCCAGGGGACAGGTCGCGGGCGAGTAGACGCAGCAGGTAGTATGGACCGACAACCCAGGGCTGCAGGACCAGGGTAGATATAGTGTCGAGAGGTGATTAGTGGAATGAGGAACCGGCGTGTCAAACTGCAGGTGGTAATCAGCTGGATTGTCAGCAGCTGTTCAGAATGCTCAGGAGCATGGCCATGGGAAGTTTCTGGAGACAGGAAGTGAAGAGACAGAGACCAAAACACAAAGCACATGGCACACCACAATAAACAGGGGAATGACAGCACACATGAGGAGAGGAGATCGGGGGAAACAAAGGTCAAGACACAGGGTCAGACATCCAGAATGTGGTTTGTCCCTTCAGGGCTCCTGTAGACAAACATGGCCAGAGTTCATTCTGAGGTAATAAAAACACAATGATTCTTACTCACAGGTAATTGTACACAAATGAAAACATGAATTCATTTCTATTTCTATGTTTTCATGTGAAGAATTGCATGTCATTTTCTTGCTGTAAAGTTGAGACCAAGCTGCCACCAGCAGTGACGTCGCCCGTTGGTTCGTGAACGTCCGTTATGAATCCTCCACTTCAGATTCTGTCCGTCACCATCTTTGCTGTTTGGAGCAGGAAGTGACCATATTTGGATGAGCTGGGGGAGGAGCCAGCGGTGGATCTGACTGATCTGATTGGAAACCTGACGATACTGCGTCCCGCTCACCGATAGCTGTAACCTGACTGCACCACAGGCCTGTCAATCAAACAGACACGCCCCCAAAAACAGGTCTTCTTGAATCTTCTTTTCTAATGAATGAGGGATTATTTTCAGATGGACCTCCAGAAAACTAATAAGAAGGAGTGACTTTAGCTAACAACACCGAGATAACTGATGGACACATTTTATTCACTTTGGATTTGATGAGAGAAGTTGAATGGGAGTCTATGGAGCCGGAGGCTTTTTGGAGCCGACCTCTAGTGGCACTCGCTGGTATTGCAGCTAACGGAACTTCTGCATCGGCGTAATTTTTCAGACCCGGAAGCTACGAACACTTTTATATACAGACTAAAGAGATCGTATGCTGCACCTTCAGCTTCAGGAAACGATAGTTTTTACAACTTTCTGACATTTTAAAGATCAAACAGCTAATCGATTAATCTGGAAAATAATCCAATTTAAACTTCCCAGCATCTTTAAATATGCATAAACACCGTCCACGCAGAAACACGGCGCCTCAGAGAGTTCGGCTGATGCGTTTTGGATAGCAGACATCTCCCCTGTGGTTTGTAATTCAGCGAGTTACAGAAGAACACCGGTGTGTGTGACGGAGACGGAGGTTTCTCAGTGACATGTTGTGAAGCCCTGCAGGTGGTGGATATGTGAAGGTACGAAAATAAAACAAAATAAAAACGCAGCAGAGATTCATTTTCTGCACATTTCATTTTTTTTGGGGTGACATACGGCAGCAAATGGAGAAAATGGACCGGCGAGGTGATGTTGAGTTGTTTACAGCGACCGAGTCCATCATCCATCAGGCAACAGGTCGCCGCTTGGCACGACTTCCCGGCGAGCACAGATGCTTAATGGCCTGACAGGTTGTGTCCGGGCGACTCGGGGGGGCCTCGACTGTAAACGCCGCTGGCTGCTGGACAGAAATGCCAAACAGCCTCGGGACGCCCAGCGGACATTCAGAGAGGCTCGCGCCGCCGGACGAGGACGGCGGATCCAGAAGCACTCGGAGACGAGTTAACCGAGTACGAGACGTGTCTGTGAAGGAGGCGGCGTGTTTCACACTATTTGACCTAAACTCGGGTATTTTTTAGAAGACACGTCGGAGGTGAATGTGAAATATTTGAAGAAGACAAATTACTTTTGAGAGACCAAAAAAAAAAAAAAAAAAGATTAAAGTTTTTCAGGATTTATCTGAAAGGATAAAGAACATTTGTTCCTTTAACTCATCAGGAAAGTTCACTCTTGACAGCAAATCTGAACTGTTTTCTATTCTGATCGTCTTTCTTTAAAATATTCTGCCTTTCAAACGTAAACTCTTCGTACTGCAGATTTTATCGTCGTTGCCAGACTCCCAGGAACAGGTGATTAATATGCACGATGCACTTCAGTGTTGCCGTTTCTGATTTTATCTCCTTGGTGCAAGCGTCCGTGTTCAGTGATGACTCTCCACGGCTGCATTAGATCAATGATTAATGCCAATAGAAAACCTAAAACCTCCGACTGATGCTTCTCATCTACATAAAGAGTTCGAATGGAGAGTCTTTGTACATCAGTCAGAACCTGCTTCACAATGAAACTCAGTAATGGACAAAACTATGAAATGTAGTCTGGTTTTAATCCACAAATATCAGCATTTTTCAACCTGGACCCAATTTTCCGTTGTTTTGGGTCTAAATAAGTAAATGGGACGAGAGTTTTCATACAACACAAGTGTTCGTGTGCGGCTGCTGTCTGAAGCGCTCCGGCTCCAATACTGGAGCAGTTTCAAAAATGGTTGTCCCCATTAGACCCGAAATGAAGAGACAACAGTGTCCAGGTTGAAAAAATGCCCACGGTTTTTTTTCCTTGAAAACAGCCAAATGAGATTTGGAAGATTTTAAAGCAACTACATAAAACATCCATCCTCTGAAATGTCATTACAACACATCCATGGGGGGGTTGTGTGTGTGTGTGTGTGTGTGTGTGTGTGTGTGTGTGTGTGTGTGTGTGTGTGTGAGGGGGGGGGGGGGGGGGTTGTTATACTGTGTCATCAGTAGCAGCAGCGTCGGTTCAAAAGAGGCTGGAAGCGCCGAGCTTCCCTTTGAGACAGAAACGCAGGTTTCAGGGTGAAAGCTGAGATGGAATTGGTCAATACATGGCGACAACCGGGATAAATTTGTCCTCCCTCCTGGGAACCACGACAGCCAAGTTTGGCTTTTTACCTTTCTGTTTTTATCCTCTTCCTCTCGCCGCCTCAGTCACAAGAAGTCCTCTGAAAATAGCTGCGAGCGGAGTGGGTGAATGCCAGGAGGCCGAGCCGCGGTGACGGACGTGATGACGTTTGGTTCGCCGTCTGTGAGGATTTTATTTTGGGTCAGGTGGCGCCTTCTCTGCCATATTGTCCGCTGAAGCAGGAAGGCCAGGCCACAGAGAGAGAGAGCATATGCCCGCCTTTCCCTCCGCTGCCGCCCCGACATGTGTTACTTCCTCCTCTCTCGGCCCACCTGCTCGCCCAAAGCCTGATATTTCAACGCGAACGCTGGCCGACAGCGAACAGTCGAGGAGCTTCGGAGGGAGAAGAGCGGGTTTCAGAAGAAGAACCAGTCGTCCAATTGCTCAGAAATTAATTTATCTAATAAAGACTGAAGGTTCATTTTTTTTTATTTTTGGCCTCTAAACATCCAAATATCTTTAAATATTGAGGCGCTTGTGCACCGAATTCAAACAAAAAGTCCTGAAGAGTTCACTGGAGGTGTCAAAAGAAAAATACTTCGGTATCATGTTTAATGCCAGTCATGTATGAAAACATTCAGAGTTTAAATCAGGTGATCAGCAGCTTACTTTTTGACTTAATATGAACAAAATGCTGTGTTTACTTGATTATTTGTTTGTACGCAACGTTCACAAAGACTAAAGCTAGCTTGTTTAAGCTAACGTAGCATTAGCTCACAAGTTAGCCGGCTGCTAAAAACATCAGGCTAACATCATTACTGTTCTGTCTGTCAACAATAATACAAATAATAATACTTTCATTTGATTGATTTATTTTCATGGGATTAACTTCAGTATCTAAAGTCGTAGAAATTCAGTGGTACCAAACGTCTCGGTATCGTGACATCTCTAGTTTACTCTGCTCTGCGTGTTTTAGGTTTATACTTTGTAAAATTTAAAGATAAATTCTAATCAGGACTGCATTATCGATCACCAACACGGGCTGCAGAGTCTGAACAACGTAAACATAATCCAACGTTCAAACATCTACAGGTGAAAAGCGTGAAACAGACACGGTCCACTAGAGGGAAAACGTGTAACTGTCACGCTTTGGCGTCACTGAGCGTGGCTATGTCACGTTTCGCTTTAGTAGAAGTCACAGAAGAAGACAGTGAGGTGGATGTTTTTAGAAAGTCTGAAGGGGAAAAGTAGAATAGAAAAGTAATAATGAAGGTTTTCCCTGCAGTCTCTGTTTTATTCTCCAACAAGCTGGAAAAAAAAAGCCACCCAACACAGAGTTATCTCTTGCTTTACAGGCTCATCTGTTTGCCTTATCGATCAGCCATCGATCGAGGAAAGCCAACTCGGTAAGCTGTTGATCACAAGCCGGTGGATTTGTGGGCCGGCGGTCGATCGGGGTCTCGAGGACCCCGGCCGGAGAGAAACAAATACGTCCCCGGCTGACATCTCTCAGCGCCGCCCTGACAGACTCGTAAAACCCCACTGATGTCCTCCTGCCTCGGAGCAGGGATTCATTTTTCCAGGGATTCATCCGCAGGGGGAAATAATTAAGATTAATGGCTTGCGTGTGCGCCCCGTGGCGGTTTGCAATTGTCTCGGCGAAAGGAGATTGTTTTTGCAGCTCGGCGAATGTAATATATGCAAATGTGACCTGGAAGTGCAACCGAAATGATTCTGTGCTCATTGAAAAGTCGGCGCTGAGGAAGAGGAGGCTGAGAGACTGAAACACTGAGAATCAGTGGAAGGCAGGTGGAGGTGATTCTTTTTTTTTCTTCACGTGCAGGTGCATGTCTCCTCTCCGACCTGCAGGGGGGGCTCACGTCCCAACCCAAACAATGGGGGGGGTTGAGATTGCTTCAGGCTGCAAGGGTCGTTTGAGAGAAGAAGAGACGACCATGAGTCACCTGCAGACGGTCAAGTTTGTCTCAGTGCTGTTTCATGTCCTGAAAACTGGCGTGACCTTTGAAAGATTTTCACTTTACACATCCTGCAGACTCCAAACAGCTCTGAGCCTCTGAGGTCTGAGGAGGAGGAGGAGGAGGTGAAAAAAGCAGCGAGGAGGATATGTGATGGGTGATGGCCAAGGTCAAACAAGGTCAAAGCTGAGGTTGGAATCTAGGAGCAGCGAAGATGAGGTATCCAGTGATCATTTTTATCTGAGAGATTATGGCAGAAAGATGTTCATTATTTAGTCTGTCGGACGTGATCTCCTTACAAGGGAGCAACAACTGTCTACTTTACTGATCCGACTAAAACACTGAACTCTCTGGCTGTGCAGAAAAATCCTGAAAAGAAAAAAAACCATGAATGTCAAAGTGAGTCAGACAAGAAGAGAAGATTCACTGCTGCCTATTGATCTCTAAATCACGTGTAGTCTGATTCATCTGGGTTGAACATGAAGGGAAGAGTCTAGTGGTTTTTTTTTTTTTTTTTTTGTTTTTTTTTTTTTATCTGCACTTCTGCAGCCTCAGATTACAAATGAAGGAAGACAGGAGGTGACACGTCCTGGCATTGATGCTGAAAACAAGATTTAAACATGAATGATGATCCCTTTGTTTTGGTTTATGACAGAATTGTTCAAAATTTAAGTGTTCTTACAGAAAAAAATCAAGTGCATAAAATCTCCTGTGATCACATGTGAGGTTTTTCGTGATGAAATGAAAATGAAGATCAAGTTCATTTTTTTCATTTTTTTTAAAGCATGAAAGGTGCTACACAAATAAAGTGTATTATCATTAGTATTGCTCCCACATTAAAACCTCTCCACATATTCTCCCCCATGTTAGTATACGTTGCAAAATGTGTCAAACGTGTCATACGTGTGATCACGTGTGGAGAACTCGTCCTTTTTCTGAGAAATGTAACAAGCGGGTGTGGTGGGGGGGGGGTGGTTAGCTCAGCTGCAGGAGGAAGAGAGTGATGGAGTGGGTCAGGGAACAGTGCTGGGAGGAGGATAAATGGCACAGCTGATCTGAATTGGGGGAATTGGTTTTCTCCTTTGATAAGTAAGCAGGACCTGGTGAGGAGAGGAGGAGGAAGCAGCCCGGGAACGGACGCTCGGAGGCTGGACAGGAGAGCGCCGACACCGTGTTTAGCAGAGTGTGTGCCGCAGTGTGGAGTGAACAATAAAGACAAAACCATAAACTGAACTTTGTGGCTCAGCGTGTTGTCGTCTGTCTCCAAGGAACCCCCACGGTAGCTCAGACTTGCTACACCGGTGCCCAAGGTGGGGCATGGAGACAGGCGGACAGCGGAGCGAGACACCGATGCAGCCGATCGTGACGAGGTACAGTCATTCCTCGAGATGTTCGAGGTAACGGCGGAGGCGTGTGGCTGGCCGGTGGCGGAGTGGGAGGTGCGGCTCCTTCCTCTCCTGGCAGGGGAGGCGCAGACGGCGGCCCTGGGGCTGCCACCCGGGGCCCGACACATCTACGGGGACGTAAAGAGGGCCATTATGGACCGGCTAGGCTTGTCCCCTGAAGACCACCGGAGGAACTTCCGGGAGGCTAAGCTGGGGACCGGGGACCGGCCATTCGCCTACGCTCAGCGGCTGAGGGACTCGGCGACCCGGTGGCTGCAGCTGGAGAACGCCGGTGGTGGTGGACAAAATTGTGAGGGAGCAATTCACGGAAGGGCTGCCGGCCAGGACCGCGGCATGGGTGAGTCGTGACACTCAAACAGGTCAAGAAAACACCCAGTTGTTGGTGCCAAAAAGCCGTCGGGAAATGATTTTCCAGGCGGCTCACTATAACCTGATGGCGGGCCACATGGGATATGAGAAAACTCTGGACCGGATAATGGCCCAGTTTTACCGGCCGGGCATCTAGGGGGGATGTGCGCCGTTGGTGTGCATCTTGCCGGGAAATTCCGAGGGCGCCTTTACATCCTCTACCCTTGATGGAGGTCCCATTTGACCGTATTGGCATGGACCTCATCGGGCCATTCCACCAGAGTGCACGCGGATATCGCTTTGTGTTAGGTCTGGTGGATTACGCAACACGATATCAAGAGGCAGTGCCGTTGCACAGCATTTCAGCAAAGAGTGTTGCGCAGGCTCTGTTTCAGGTCATCTCCCGAGTCAGAATCCCAAAAGAGATTCTGACTGACAAGGGAACCCAGTTCATGTCACGAACACTGAGAGAACTTTATGGATTTCTGGGCATTAAGTCTATTCGGACCAGTGTTTATCACCCACAGACTGACGGGCTTGTGGAGCGTCTGAATAAGACTTTAAAGTCCATGATTCATAAATTTATACACGACGATGAACGTAATTGGGATAAATGGCTTGATCCTCTGTTGTTTGCAGTGCAGGAGGTCCCCCAGACCTTTACGGGATTTTCTCCCTTTGAACTGCTGTTTGGCAGGAAACCACGAGGGGTGCTCGACCTGCTTAAGGAAAACTGGGAGGAAGGTCCGAGCCCCGGCAAAAATGAAATTCAGTACGTCATGGACCTGTGAGCAAAACTCCACACACTGGGTCAGAATTTTCTTCAGGCCCAGGAGTGTCAACAACGGCTGTACAACAGAGGGGCCAAGCTGAGGCAATTCACACCGGGAGAAAAGGTACTTGTATTGCTTCCTTCTTCCAGCTCAAAACTCCTCGCCACGTAGCAAGATCCCTTTATGGTCACACGGCGAGTAGGGGACGTTGACTGGTGCGATCTGACAGGGGCGGAGCTACACAGATTTACCACCTCAACCTCCTAAAAATATGGAGAGAGGCGGAGTCTGTTTCTCTGGTGTCCACGGTATCCGAGAGAAAGGAGCTGGGGCCAGAGGTTCCAAAGTCCACTAATCCTGCCTCGCTCCCTTTCAACGCCCATCTCTCCGGGACTCAGAGAACAGACGTTGCCCAGTTGCAGAAGCAGTTTGCTGATGTGTTCTCCCTCCTGCCAGGACGCACGAACCTCATAGTGCACAACATTGAGACGTCTCCGGGCGTGATGGTGCGGTCGCGACCCTACAGGCTGCCTGAACACAAGAGAAAAATTGTTCAGAGAGAATTGGCGGCTATGCTGGAGATGGGAGTAATAGAGGAGTCCAACAGTGCCTGGTGTAGCCCCATTGTTCTTGCTGTCAAGAAGGATAGATCTATTCGGTTCTGTGTGGACAATCGCAGGGTGAATGATGTGTCACGATTTGATGCGTACCCAATGCCCCAGGTCGACGAACTCCTGGACCAGCTGGGCACCGGGCGTGTCTTTACGACACTGGATTTAACCAAAGGCTACTGGCAGATTCCTCTCTCACCAGAGACCAAGGAGAAAACGGCCTTCTCCACTCCGTTTGGGTTATACCAATTCACCACACTTCCCTTTGGGTTGTTCGGTGCCCCGGCCACGTTCCAACGCCTCATGGACCGGGTGCTGCGTCCGCACGCTGCATATGCGGCCGCCTACCTGGATGATGTCATCATCCAAAGCACCACCTGGGCGGAGCATGTGCAGCGGGTGGGCGCGGTGCTGGAGTCCCTGAGGCAGGCTGGGCTCACCGCCAACCCGGGGAAATGTGCAGTTGGGCGGAGGGAGGTTCAGTTTCTGGGGTACCACTTGGGCGGTGGGCAGGTGCGCCCTCAGGTGGACAAGACTGGTGCTATCGCAAAAGGAGGTAAGGCGGTTTTTGGGGCTGGCGGGGTTTTACAGACGGTTCATCCCGGGCTTCGCGGAGTTGACCGGCCCCTTGACCGACCTGACCCGGAAAAGTGCCTCGGATCCGGTCCAGTGGACGGAGCAGTGCCAGCGGGCGGTTGAGAAGGTAAAACAGGCTCTCTGTGGGGAACCGCTCCTTCACACCCCAAACTTCTTTCTCCCCTTTACTCTGCAGACTGATGCGTCGAACAGAGGGCTGGGGGCCGTTTTGTCCCAGCAGGTGCAGGGGGGGGGGGGCCGCCCTGTTCTTTACATCAGCCAGAAACTGTCGGAGAGGGAGGCCAGGTACAGTACGGTGGAGAAGGAGTGCCTGGCCATCCGGTGGGCGGTCGACTCCCTGCGGTACTACCTGCTGGGACGCTCATTCACCCTCTGTTCGGACCACGCTCCGCTGCAGTGGCTCCACCGCATCAAGGATACCAACGCCCGGATCACTCGGTGGTATCTGGTGTTACAGCCTTTTAACTTCAAGGTGGTCCAAAGGCCAGGGGCGCAGATGGCCGTGGCCAACTTCCTCTCCCGCTCTTCAGGGGAGGAGGGCATTGGGGGTAGGTTAGGCCGGATGGCTCCCCGGCCTGAGTCGGGTGGTGGGGGTATGTGGTGGCGGGGTGTGGTTAGCTCGGCTGCAGGAGGGAGAGATTGAGGGAGTGGTTCAGGGAACAGTGCCGGGAGGAGGATAATTGGCGCAGCTGATCTGAATCGGGGGAATTGGTTTCTCTCCTTTGATAAGTAAGCAGGACCTGGTGAGGAGAAGAGGAGGAAGCCGCCCGGGAACGGACGCTCGGAGGCTGGACAGGAGAGCGCCGACACCGTGTTTAGCAGAGTGTGTGCCGCAGTGTGGAGTGAACAATAAAGACAAAACCATAAACCGAACTTTGTGGCTCAGCGTGTCGTCGTCTGTCTTGTGGGGGTCCACGGTAGCTCAGACTTGCTACAGCGGGACATTTTACATGTCAGTTGGTCAAAAGGTTTCTAAAATTATGTTTCATTATTTCCTAACCATCATATTTACTGACACAGTTTATACTTTATAGACAAAAATATGTGTACAGCCGTGTCCAAATACTTGTACACTTTTAGTATTTTGTGCGTTAGAAACACCGAGGCAGACGAACATGTCGGCGCTCTCTGGTGGATAAAACACGTTACAGCATCGCTGCTTCTAGATGACCTGAAACAAACTGAAATGTCTGTTTTTCAAAGGGCTGAAATGAACACAAGTACAACGCCTTCACACTAAATGGGTCAGACTGTGGTGTACGTGGTGTTACACACACACACACACACACACACACACACACACACACACACACACACACACAGTGCAGCATGTCAATGCTGAACATGGAGATGAGACACTCGTGCATGTGTGCAGACAGACGCAGCTCGTACTAGAAGAGATGCAGCTCAGAGGTTTGGAGGGAAAGAAGAGGAGCGGCGCCTCGGTCTGTCCCGGAGAAGATTTCAAGGACAAACCTGTTGATGTGAGCTGCAGCGAGACAGACGAGAGAGGGGGGGGGGGGGGGGGGGGGAGTGGAGGGGGAGAGGGGGGAATAAATAAAAGAAAGAAAGAAGAAAACGGTGTTGACAAATGAATGAAGAGTGAGGAGAGGAAAAAGGTGGCTGTAGTATGGCGAGAGTTGTAGGGCGGCCGGGCAGCAGAGGGAGGAGAATAAACGTCAGGGCGGGGGAGGAGGGAGGGAGGAGAGGGGAGGGGGGAGGGAAGGAGAGAGGGAGAGAGAGAGGATAAATCCTTACTACATAATGATTAGAGCTCACAAGCCCTTCCTGTGACACGGAGCGGAGGAGTCAGGATTACAGCCGGCCAGAGAAGCCAGAGTGGAAGCTCTGCTGGCGGGGGAAGGAGGGGCCACAGGTGGAGGAGCGAGAGAGCGGCACACCGAAGAGGACGAGGAGTTCAGAGGAAGATCCCCAAAGAAGCTCCGAACTCCAGCCTCGACCCCCCCCCCCCCCCCTACCGAGCCACCCACCACCGGGAACGGCTGGATCGTCCCCCTAAAAAACGCTCTTATTTTGATGGAGCGGCGGCACCAGAGGAGGGCGACGCAGGAGGAGGAGGGAGGCCGGGAGACGAGGGTCACCCCGCGGAGCCTGTGATCGATGGGGACGCGCCGCGCGGACAGGTGTCTTGGACAAAGATGGAGTACACCCGCGTCTCGGTGACGAGCGAGGACGCCGCCGACGAGCTGAGTCTCTGAGGATTTTGTTGTTTTGATAAATAAGACGCTGGAAGTTTTTTTTTGTTTTTGTTTTTTTGGCAGCTTTTCTGAGTTTTTACCGAAGTCGCATTTTGCAGCCAAAAGAGAGGAATTATCGTTTTCCCTCCGGAGGTGCACAGCTGGAGGAGACTTTATGCACCAGTTTGTCCCTCAAAGCATTCTAGGACGTCTCACCTGAAAGTCTTCTGAGGTCTCAACTTTGACCGGGAACATTCAGCCGGGAGAACAACGGTGGACAGATTTATTTTCCTTCAGATCCCCCCCTCCATCACTCCATCCTCCTCCTCCTCCTCCTCCTGATCCTCCTCCTCCCTCCTCCCTCCTCACCAGCGAGTGATAATGTGACCTTCTGCCAAAGTGCTGGAAAGCATGCCACCGTCGCAGCGGGCTCCTCTGTTGCTGCTACTGAAATAGACTCAAACAAGTGCGAGGGGGTTAGAGGAAGAGGAAGAGAGGGGGGGAGGGAGAGGACGAAGGAGGGACAGGAAGAAGAAGAAGAAGAAGAAGGGGAAAGAAAGAAGGGGAAAAAAAAATTAAAACAATAACAACAAATAAAAAGAGAACAGGGAGGAGGAGAGCCGGAGCCGCGGACACGGGATGAGCGCTGACGAGCCCGGGCTGGATGTGAACACAGGTAAGAGACCACCTTCATCACTGACGTGTGTCTTCATCACTTCATTCTCACTTTGCAAAAACTGAGCGCTTTCTGCGTCTGTTTGGAAGGTATGTTTAAGTGGCACCCTCCTCCTCTTCCTCCTCCTCCTCTTCCTCTTCCTCCGTCAATAGAAGAGTTATCAGAGCACAGAGGATCAGATCAGAGGCAGGACTCGACAGCATCCTTGCTCGGAGGAGGTGGGGTGGTGCTGGTGGGGGAGAGGGTGGTGTGTGTGTGTGTGTGTGTGTGTGTGGGCGGGGGGGGGGCATGGGGGGGGGATGAGACGGCGTGCTGTAACTGTTGCTTTAAACTCAGCGAGCTGCCGGCGAGATTAAACAGAAGTGGATCGATGCGTCATTGTAAACAGTGAGAGCATCTGGAGGAGGGGAGGGGGGGGGGGGGGTGCTTTGATACCTGAACACAGGACCTGCTGCTGCTGCTGCTGCTGCTGCAGGGGAAACCAAACTGCCACTAACTATACGACTTTCCAGGATTCCTGTACTCTCTCAAACATCTCCTTCAGTCGTCATTTAGAGCCACAAGAAGGAAATCAACGTGTTCTGTCTGAGACTCGCGAGGAACGCAAACAAAACAAAACAAAACAAAAAAACAAAACAAAACAAAACAAAACAAAACAAAACAAAACAAAAAAACAAAACAAGTGACAAGCTTGATAGAAAATGAGAAGTCGAAGCAGCTGCTTACCGGCGACGCTCCTCGTTACCAAGTGTCAGGAAACCGTCTGCAACTCAGGGAACGTGTGAGAATGACGTCGGCTTTTATCTCTCGGTTACTTTCGCATTCTTCCGTCACGCTCCGTGAAAGATCTTCTTTTTTCTTTTTTTTTTTTTAACTTGTGGACGGAGAGAAGCCAGCGAGTCCAGCTTTTATGACAAAAGTTTGATCAGTTCTGGCTCCAAAATTCAAACCTGAACCGGAGACGTGCTCATAAATCAACTTTTCGAAAGTAAAACAAGTCCTCCTCTGATTCTTCTTCATGGACAATTCATTATTCAGACCTGAAGAGGAAAACGTGTCAAATAATTGTGAGAAATTCACAAAGAATTAATTCTTTATAGCATAATTTATTCCTCTTTTTTTGTTTTGTTTATTGTCGATCATCTCTTGAACCCAAGAATTTAGTGATTTGGATGAAGTGACTCTTTAAAGTGGAGCTGAAGCTCTGTGTTCATCAGAAATATCTCTTATTGGTTATTGTTCTGGTTAAATTCTCCATTGTGCAGGAGGAGGTTTAAAGATCCGGCCATGTTTTAAGATGTAAGATGTGTTTTTTTCTACTAAAAGATTTGAATTATCTTCTGAAGAATATTTTTTTAAATCCTTATTAAAAATTCAAGAATCTATAAAGTATTATTTCTGAACTTTAACCAAGCGGACATGAGATGAGCTCCTTTCTCGGTGTTCGTGTCCCGGCAGGCTTCGGGTTTCCTCATCGTACTTGAGCAAGTTAAATCAGACTACTACCTGTGATGTCACAAATTCTGGTCACTAGCCACGCCCCCTCAAAATCCGATCTGTCAGCGGACAAAGACAGAAAACAGTCTTCTGTTTTTTTTAGTTTTTTTTTTTAACTCTGCTCAGAGAAACATTCATCTGTGGGAGAAGAAGACAGACGCGTTTGTGGAGAGGAATGAGGACTTTAGGATGAAATATGGCTCCACGTGAAGGATGAAGGAGTGTGTGGTGAGACGGTGAGACGGTGAGACAGTGAGACAGTGAGACGAGTGAGACGAGTGTGAACAGTGTGAACAGTGTGAACTGCAGCAGCACCAGTTAGGCAGCTGAAAAATGGCCCTTTCATTATGTTCCACCAACCATATCCCCGCTGCAGTAATAGGAAGTAGAATGGGAGGATCCTCGGCCCGTGTCACACACACACACACACACACACACACATACACACACACACACACACACACACACACACACACACACACACACACACACACACACACACCACACACACACACACACACACACACCACACACACACAACACACACACACACACTCACACAGCCTTGTCCTTCTATACATGTGAGGACTTAAAGAGGCACCAAAGACAAAAACAACAACCCGTAACTCAGACTGGTCCTCAGAGCAGATTCCAGTGACGTGTTTTTTTTTTTCACATTAAGAGTCGATCAGTCACGACTGATCCAATAAGAAGCAGCAGTTGTAACGGACTTATTGAATACGTGCATCCGCCGAAGTGACGCGTCGCGTGTGATGTGAATTTGCGTCCTTCGGCGGCGCCTGCTGCGTCGTCTTTACATTGACTTTGTATGTAATCACTGCGCGGGAAGAATCGGCTTTTAAGAGGTGAAAACACCTGTAACATCACAGGATGGTTTGATGTGATGCAGTTTCAGTGAATGAAATGTTTCAAACTGTTCTCATGATGAGAAATACTGAAAAAAAAAAGTCCCTTTTTGATATACTCACTTCCTGCAGCTGTTTCACAATAAAAGCCTGAATTTACTGTGTGTAGCTGAAACATCGTAAATATACACAAATAATAGTTTTCTCTACATAAATGACTGTAAATCTGATCAGACTGTCTAAAACCTGATTATCCGGGACACATTAAATGCCCACAGCGCCAACTAGTGGCCACTCAGCTGACACACAAACACAGGACAGGTAAACATATTCTCCACCTTCCTCCTGCTACAAATAACAATCATCTATCTTAGTGGACTTTTTTCTGTTTGATTCATGAATGAACAAATATTAGCATTTCCTGTTTTGGTCAGCTGATGTTTGTTTACTATTTATAAAACATCTTCTGCACAGGAAGTGATGTCACTTAAGTTTGTTTGAAGTAAATAACACGGGATGTCATGCAGAAAACAATTAACAGAGTACTAAATGGATGAAAGAGGAAAATCAATAAATATTTTCTAACGTTTTATGAACTAAATTAGTTTATATGTGTCGTTAGCTGGAGCGCCGGTTATTAGCATGAGCACCGCCTTCAGAAACACAAACTTAACTTCAAGTTCCTTCAGTTTTTAACTGCACGAATTAAGTTGTTGGACCAACATGCTTCATAAAAGGTGACTGTTTCTCGGTGATGTCTTCATGAATGTACGATGAGCTGCTGTGTTTGATGTGTGATGCCAGGAGCGTGTTGACGTGTCTGCAGCCTGCAGGCAGACCGGAACCACCTCCGGGTTTGTGTCTCAGGGTTGGCAGCTGTCCAGCTCTTCCACGAACACTTAGAGACGATCTGCTTGATCAAATGTTAAAGATACCGGACCTCACACCATCTTGGCTGCCTGTGCAGAGAGAGAGAGGAGGAGGAGGAGAAGGAGGAAGAGGAGGAGGAGTAGGATTGAGGGAAGATGTGTCCGAAAAAGATAAAAAGAACGCCAACAGACGACAAGTGTTTTCACACGGCAACGCTGCGATTGACAGCCGGTCTATGAGCACCCGGGACTGTAAAACATTGAGTGCGGAGGACATCGACGCGATCTACCCAAGGTCACCGGAGAGGAGTCGTAGATTTCACTGAGAATGATGCGATCATGCGGCGTCACAACGTGATCCCGACCGGGTCACCGTGTGAACATCACAGGCACCGATCCAGGCTATGATCCGAGTTCTCCGAGTTCCCCGTAACCACG
Source organism: Embiotoca jacksoni (assembly GCF_022577435.1). Classification (NCBI taxonomy): domain Eukaryota; kingdom Metazoa; phylum Chordata; class Actinopteri; family Embiotocidae; genus Embiotoca; species Embiotoca jacksoni. The sequence continues at coordinate 1,701,195 of NW_027185386.1, read as the reverse complement.
CTGCCTATCTGATGAGATCTTAAACTCAGGGTGGGAAGAAGAAGAAGATGAAGTCTGGCTCTCCTTTCCTTCCTAAGTTTACAGCAGAGACTCCGGGCCCCCATTTATATTCACGGCGCAGCACCGCCTGCACCTCGTCTAACGTCCTGTCCCTGTTGAGGAGGGAAACTGACATGCCGTAGGCTGAGGGAGGGGTGGAGGGATGGGGGGGCACTGCATCTCTCTTTCCTTGTCATTCTTCTGCCTCTTGTGGATACTGACACCAACCTAGGTGTTGGTGAATGTGTGCAATTTGTAGTAGGGGTAAATTGATTAGCCCTAATCGCTTTCTATTCGTGTGCGGCGCTTAATTTTTCACAATTAGCCTCCGAGCAAGTGTCACGGCGGGGAGCGTCTCCGTGAAGGATGGTAACCTTAGAAGAGACCGGAGGGGGATCGGTGGGGGGACAGCGTCCCGGTGGGGGGGCAGCGTCCCGGTGGCAGCTCGTGATCGTGACGTCGCTAAGGGTTTATTTCTGCTTCCCGTGTCACACGTCTCCTCCCTGCTCGTCACTCTCCATCCAGCTCCAACAACAAAAAAAAGATCGACTTCCACGAGTTTCATAAACTGGCTTCTCCAAAAAAAACTAAAAGAGGAGGAGTCTTCAGTTTTCTGCCAATGATTTATCGCGGCACAAATCAATACATCATCCCCCGGAGAAAACCATAAAACGGTTGTTTATGATATGCTGTGATTGCTTTCCATTCAGTGGTTTTACATGTTTGAGCTGCAGTTAGAGTGACTGATGCCGTCCGTCACTCAGTTCTTACAAACTTTGCCGAAGCTCGACGTCCAGCCGATCATCGAGCAGCAGCAACAGAAAACCTTCAACTTTAGTCGTCATGATAACTGCCCACCTATGCGGCTACTTTCACCTACATGCACCAAATTTGGTACACATGTGTGTCACACCTAGATCTACTAAAAAGTCTCTTGGCACCATGACCTCAACTCAACAGGAAGTCGGCCATTTTGAATTCAGTCTCTGTTTTTGCCGATTTGCACGTGTTGCACTTTAACAAATTCCTCCAACAGAATTTATCAGACTGACTTGAAATTTGGTGCGTCCAATCTTAAGATCTTTGGAAGGAAAAGTTATCAAAAAGTTTTGTTTTTTGTTAAACGGTGTGTCTGTGGCGTGGCGGCCATTTTGAGCATTTTGCCATGAAACTGTACGTTGCCATAACCTGAACCTGACCTGCAGCTCAGTTCTTCTGTTTTTTGTTTTTTACCTTTGGAACAAATGATCAGGTGAAAAATACTTTTTCTTAGGGAGTCTGAACCAGAGCAGAAAGTCAATATTGGATTTGTATTGATTTGGAGAACACAAACACAACTCAAACAGGATGATGATGTTGCTCTGCGTCAGCTGGAAAAAAAACTTAATAAACTACTAATATGAACAGCTGTTTTTATATAGTTTTAATCCTAGAACGTAGTTTATTTTGGATTTCTTTTCCTTCTGACTTACCTTTGCAACAAATGAGAGATATTATTAATGATAAAAGTCTGATGTAAAACTCTCCAGAACTGTAAAATCTTTCCTTTATAATAATCATAAATTGCTGTGCAGTGTTTTCAGACAGTTCTAATGTAACAGTTTTTTTTAATAGAGGGCTGTTTTCCCACTAAAACTGAAGCCATCTTCCTCTTCGTAGCTACCTGCCAATCACAGTGAATTCTTGTCAAACCAACACAAACGCAGTAAAGAGAAAATGGCGCCATTTTAACGAGCGATTTCGTCACTTTAAACCCGTCAGCTGCTCCGTAAAGGACGTCTGCAGTCAACTGACTTGATAGAAGTTCAACACAACGACATGAGATGACGTTAAACCTTAGAACTGACGCTGTTAAAGGTTAGTTCACCCAAATAACTGCACAAAAAAGGAGATGGGAACGTACTCCTGGTGGCATCGAGTCATGAGTTGGTTAGTAAAGTGGATTTATCCCCGTCAGAGTTGAAAGAATTGACAAAGTATGTTTGAAAAACTTCAAATGTAACGTGTCTTTCCTCGTGAAACAGACATCGCCGTGAGTCATTTTTCACTTGAACTACTTTCTGCTCGACAAATCAAAGCTTCGCTGGCGTCTGTGCATCATCCCGTCCATATTTTCAAACCTAATTTTTCATTTCTATCTTTAGCACAAATGAAATTGATATTACAAAACCTCGGGACATGAAAAATCAATACTTTTTCTGGCTGCGTGTGTGATTTAGGAGAACTGACTTTATTTTTTACACTCCTGCTTTAAACATGTCGGCAAGCAGAAAAGAAACATTGTTGGTACAATTTAAAGCACAGCGAGGTGCACAAAACCACACACACACACACACATACACACACACACACACACACACACACACACACACACACACACACACACACACACACACACACACGTACACATTCTCTAATCCACATGTGAGCATACCACTTTGTTTTTAATCTCTCCTGTGTGTGTGTGTGTGTGTGTGTGTGTGTGTGTGTGTGTGTGTGTGTGTGTGTGTGTGTGTGTGTGTCAGAGGTCAGCTGTATGTGTGGGCAGTCACCTAGTCAACTGTGGTGGTGACAGCTGGACCGGTGGCAGCAGCGGTGGAGGAGGGGAGGGGTTGGAGGGGGAGGGAGAGTGGTCTGGTTCTGCGCAGGCAGCCACAGCCCTCAGCTTAACCAGGGTCTTACACTGATCCCTGCTCCACATATACCGACGAAGCCGAGCGGAGCCGGAGCACGACAAAGAGAGAGGACCGGGTCTGCCGCCCTCGGCGTCACCTGCCGCCGCGGGTTGACGGGCGGGTCAGCCCCACGGGGTTAAAGTAGGAATATTAATATCAGAGCGCCGTGTCGGGGGGGTGTCGTAAGCCTCAGGTAAACATCCAACAAAATGGATTACATTCACAAACGCCATTGTAATCTTCGGAAAAAGATTATTACCCTCAGAACACTTCCACATACAATCTGTTCAATTTCGCGGCGTGGCATGCTGACAGATAGAAAGAGGAAGAGCGATGCACAGCGATCAGACACAACGTTCAAACCACCTGCTACATGTTGTAGGTCCAAAAATGTAACGCCAAAACACCTCTGAAGGTGTCGCGAGGCGCCAAGACCTCAAGTCAACACCTTCAACTCACTTTAATGCAGTTTTTGCACACTTACACATTTTTTATAGCTTCTAACACAAGTTCCAGAACCGACTCCAGCCTTCGACAGGTGCCGCTGTAACGAGGTAATCGATGTCATCACGTCACCTGTCGGTGGTTTTAATGTTGCTGCTGATATATCGGCATGCATCCAACATCTGTTCAATGACCGGCGAGCACATGGAGCATGTCCTTGGAAGAAAATCCTTTTTTTTTTTTTTCTGTTTGGCATAAATGATGATCTTGTCTGGACTGTGTTGATGCATTATCGATTTTCTTTTCTTTTTTATTGCCTTAATGTAAAGCAGCACAAAAGACTCAAGCTGTGTGACACGATCAAGGTTATGCTACACATGCTGGCGACGGGGGGAGGAGTGGGGTCTAGATGGGATTTCAAAGATGGAACTGTAATAAAGCAACGCCGACATAGCTTTCCATCTGCTATGGCATTTAAAACCTGCTGATTCTATAGACTCAGAAAATCCAACTGCTCAGTTCAGCTCCACTTTCCCTCCTGAATATTTAAATCCTTTAATGCACAGAGATACCAGTCGAAGCCTGAATACCCTTTGATTGATTCCTCTTGCAGTGTGTGAAAATTTGTAAGACATTCAGGCGCCCTTATACCTTCCCTCCCTCCCTCCCTTCCTCCTTCCCCCACAAGCCCTTAATCAGAGACAACAGTAAAGATCAGGGCAGATTTATTGAGGATTTCACCTGGACAGATTCTCATCCCGCTGCCGATCCATCACCTGTCGTGTATAGTTCACGTCCAGGCGTGAATGTCTTAAATATGTCCACAGCGGCAAAGGGTCTGTGACAGAAACTAATATCGCTGAGTGAGTCGGTTTGATGCGCCTCTGTCTCCCGGGGGGGTTCAGCAGAAACGGATAAATCACTGGCGGTTGGGACTCCGCCGTGGTTTCACCTCAGGCGCAGCTCAACCAGGAAGCGCCGCTGGACGTCGGCTCGCTCTCAAAACCTTTTCATAATGCGGGCTGTCGTTTATCACACGGCCACGACGCAGAAAAAAACCTTCCGTATAAGAAAGGAGCTGTAAACCAGCGGACAGGTTTAGAGTCCGCCGAGCCGTTGAGGAATCAGAAGCCCTGAGACCTGACCTTCAGAGAAATGGCGCCGTATTTTGTCCACATGACCCTCAACAGCTTCACTTGTAGAAGAGACGCACTATTTTCTGCACAGGCACCATTTTAACAGAAATTTCCTAGCAGAATATGATCCAAAATCATCCAACAGAAGTTCAATAATGAAAGATAATGAGGAGTGAAAATGTTTTTATTGACATGACAGTTTGACCTGTACATTTTTGGCAGTTAGCGTCGTAAGCTTTGTCCCGGTCGGATGTAGGAGACGCTGGAGGTGGTGGAGTGGAGCATTTTGGATTTCGAAGTTTGCGTTTATGTCGCGCCAAATCACCACAAAAAATATCTTAGAGTGTTTATGAGTGACAGCAGGAAGGACAAAAAACAACCAAAGTGGATTTAAACTGCGACGTCAGGTTTACAGATCTTCCTTGTTAAACTTACATAAAAACTATTACAAATTGTTTCATTGCTGATCTGGCGTTTGTAATCAGTCCCTGCCTGCTTTAAAACTAAATCTGCTATCTAATTTCCTCTGTGCAAACTTCCACTGGTCTTTTTCTTCCTCTCTTTAACAGTTCTTTAGTCTTTAATTTATTCCTTCGACTATATTTTTCCTGTCAGTGTCCCGTAAAGGACGAGTGGCCGGTTGAGTGGATGCTTCAGTGCAGCCTAATTAAATGAAAGAAATGTGACTTTGCATTTTGTTCTTTTGTGGCGTTTCAGTTTTCAAGAGTTTGAAAAAAAAAAAAAAAAAAGACAGAGAGGCTGCCGGACCAGTGAAGTTAAATCAAACGCATCAATTTCAGCACTGATGTCTTACTTACTATTACATCAGTGATTGGAGCTTGTTGCCCTTTAACAACAAAACAAAGAGACTACAATAAACAGAAGTAGAAAGGAACAACGCTTTGGCCAAAAGTAAAAAGAATAAAGAGAAAAGCAGCCGTGTGACTGAACAGATAATTACAGGAGTGGAAACGGAGTCTGTTTGGCAAAGTGGAAAAGAGCAGCACAAAACCTTCCCAGCAGGGTGTTTCCAACACAAACCGTGCAGTTCTGGGATCGCAAGCAGCCTCAGACGAGAGCACATTTTTGTTTTCTCATGCATTAATGTTTGATTAGATATCTGCAAACATAATGGCATGAATGCAGGACTTGTTTGTGCGCTCTGCCGTGCCGCAGTTTTTTTTTTTTTTTTTGGGCTTTGGTGTGTTTGTGTTTCTGAAGTGTCTCTCAGCTTTACGGGTCCTGAGTGAGCTGCTCACATGCAACTTTACGTCACTTTTATTGGAAGATAAACATCCGGGCACGCGAGTGAGGGAACTAAAATTAGAAAGCACGCACATGTCTAATGGACTATGCAGCCAGACATTATATTATCGTCATTACACTGATGAATAAAGATGAAATAACAATAAAATAAAAAGTGCACCTGAAAAAAAAAAAAAAGGCTTTTCCATTATAATACACATCTACAGATTAGTTAAATGGTTTTTCCATTAAAATACAAATCTACAGATTAGTTAAATGGCCGTGGATTTGAAGAGATTAGCAAGGCTGTGTTTTTTTAAATCAGAGCTTTGTCGTACAGGTGAAAGCAGAATGAGACGAGACCGTTGTAATCATGTGGCGGTAAATGAATCCTCGCTCGTTGTAACAGTGAAGGTCAGATTGTCGCTTGTGTTCTCTGGGCGGTCTAATTATTAAATTGCATTACAAAAATAAATCTCAAGTTTAGGTGGCGCTGAGCCCTGCTGAGTCAGTGAGGCGCACAGCGCGCCATCCATCCTACATTTGGGAAGTTTAACATTTTCTTCATAGGCAGGTTGGCAAGATTGTACAACTATACTACTGGAAGCAGTTTAGGTCATTAATTACTTATCCAAAGCATAAAATATCCACAACATATCTTTAAAATGTTGGCAGTGACACATATTACAACTAATACCAACAATTACTGGCATCACTTTGTTTTGTTTTTTAAAAGGTTTCCACATCCCCCGTCTTAAAATCAGGTATACAGATGACAGGAAATCCTCCACAAAAAATGACGAATCAGCATATGCCCATTTTTTACCTTAAAAAAACAACAACTCCGAAAATATAGTCAGTAACAGCAGCAAAACTGTGAGGTCCAAAATGAAAAACAACCCAACGGATGAGAAACACTTTCACAGAAGTCTGCTTGTCCCACATTTTTAACTTGTGCCTAATCGAAGTCTAAATAACAGCCATTTACAAATAAGTCAGATTCTTCTGAACCTGTTCTTAAGATTCAAAACTGAAACTCAAAAAATTGCAATGCACCAAAGATGAAGCACAACAAATGCGGCAACCTTAAAAAAAAAAGTGGTACCAGTTTGTTTTTTTCTTAACACATGAAGCCTGGTCCTGATGCAGAGACCTCCAGGGTGGAAAGTGTTAAAGCTGTTTTAAAGTAAAACTCTTCTCATCCATCCCCAATAAACAAAATCAAAACCAGCCTAAAGTTAAAAAAAGAAGCTAATTTTAGATTGACTTTGTTTCTCTTATTTTAGTATGAAACTCCCTCTTTGTGTTTCCTCTCTGTTGCGTCTAGGGTTTCCTCCTCCCAGACTCAGTAATCGTGCATTGTTCATCGAAGCTACACGATCAAGCAGGAAATGTTGTACTTAAAAAAAAAGCTGGCAACTCTGAAAAAAACAAAAAAAGCCCCGTTGATTTGTTGATTGACGTGTTGTTGGGAGGACGGACAGCGTTGAGACACGCTTCAGATCTCAAGCACAAATATGGTCACTGCATCATCACGGAGGCTCTTTGTGAGGTGATGCAGCAGCTGCTCTGTCGTAGTTGTAATTAATTGCTTCGTGCATTCGTACAGAGAATATGGACTCATATTTCCTGGTTTATAGAGGAGTCGTCGTTTTTTTTGTCGGATTCCTGTAAAAGGTCACAGTTGGACGATCGGCGGTTTTACCGATGACGACTTCATCAACGCGGACGAGCGCGTATCGATCGTGTAGCAGGATGCGGGACAGGTGCTCGCTGTTACACAGCTGCAGCAGAGGCGTCATGCCCAGAATATAAAGGCGGTCATTAAACACTGCGCCGATGAGAGCGCGCTCCTCAGCCAGATGTATTTACCGCCGCAGCCTCGCGTTAATGAGCTGCATCAGGAAGCAGTCGGAGAACTCGATAGCTCAGCAGCAGCTCGTCCACAGACGGCAGTTTTTTATGAGGCTTCACACCCAAAAGAGTCGAAAAGTTCTGCAGCGAGTTTATGGGACACATTAGGACTTTAATATGTACTGTGTAGGTTGGAAATATGAACATTAACAGCAAATAAATATTAATGTAGAAACATGCCAATACGCAGGGATTTCCAAATCATCAAAACTAACTGAATGACTAACTGACTTACGTTTTTCTCCCGTGGATTTATTTTTTATTTTTTATTTGCCCCAACTTTTACAGATGTGGTAACAATAGCCAGTTCAGGTGGTTTGCACTGAACACTTAACAAACAGCTAACGCTAACAGTCAGTTAACGAAGCTAACAAACATCTAATGTTGCTAAAATCCAGTGAAACGAACAGCTAACAGCGCTAAAGTCAGCTAAAAAAAGCTAACAAACAGCTAATTTTGCAAAAAAACCATTGAAACAAACAGCTAACAAAGCTAACAATATACTAACAAACACCTAATTTTGCTAAACAAACAAACAGCAATACAAACAGCTAAGAATGCTAACAAACAGCAAATTTTCCCCGAAACAAACAAACAGCTAAATTCATGTTACCAATCAGCTAATAAAGTTAATTTTGCAAACAGCTAAACTCAAGTTAACAAACGGCGAATAATGCTAACGACCTTCAGATGCTTCAGAAGGTCACAGTAGAACTCGGTGTTGACGGTCTGACCCGAAATGTATACCAGTTACTCGCTGGAATTATATCTTTCTCCTTCTCCATGCCGGGTTTTCTCAAAGGGGAAAGCCTCATAGAAATATATAAACAGTCTTCTTACAGTTGACACACCGCCAATAAAATGAACGTGCATGTTTCATACGTTTCTATAATAAAAACGATGTGCAGAATGATAAGAAGCAAGTAAAGGAATCATAATATGAAGACACACGTATGTGAAATAATACAACGCACCTCATATTCTCCACCACGTGTGCATTATAATGTGCTCACGTTCTCATCACTGACTCTATGCGAGTGTGTACGTGTGTGCAGACAAAATTCAATTCACCTTATCAACAATATTTAATCCACAGGAGCAGATAACATGCGCATGCAGATGTGGAATATCTGGAATATTTACCTGTTCCATTTATCAAAAGCGTCCAGGTTGTCGGAGGCGTGGAGGCGGCGCGGAGTGAAATAATACAACGACAGGAAGACAGAGCAGCTGAGCAGCTACTTCCTGAATGGCAGCTTTGCACAGGAACTGATTCCAGCGTATGTCACCCACTAGAGGGGGATAAGCACATCTTAAATGTTTGTTAGTCAAAGACTGAAAGGCAGAAGACACAAAGTGAAGGCGCTGCTCCTCCTGCCTGGTGCACCGGTTTTATTTTGAAAATTACATTCAGCCTTGTTAAATCTCGTCTCTCATTATTTAGTAGATTATTCTCACTGTTTATCGGTTTACACGGTCTGATCGTCGGGAAACAGGAAACTGGTCGATGTGATCAAATCTGAGGCTTCTTCTTCAGTCACATCACTTTTCTGTGATTCCCGGGAAGAGCTCTGAAATAAAGTGTGTAGATCATGTTAATAAATATCTCCACCATCTCAAATAACCAAATAACACATAAACATGGTGGATCACGTTTGTGATTCAGATTAAAAGGATCTTAAAGTTTAAAGAGTTTTAAAGTTTAGGTGAATGGGGGAATTCAATGATTGTTTATGTGTCTGTACACATTTTATATCACATGTACATATATCCAGTGAATTATTCATATATTACAGTGTACATTTAATCAGATTAAAGTCGGTTCTGTTTCACATTCAGACACAATCCTGCACCTTTTTAACATCCACCTGACTTGAACTAATATAAAGTCAAAATCTAGTTTATTACTGTGTATAATTCATCATATATGTTTTCTATTTCATTCAATATTTATTAACTTTCTGTCATCAATGTGAATTGTCAGAATTTTTTTTATAACACAAAACATACAAAATAACACTGCGCGGTTAGTGTGTGCATTTTAAACCAAAACAATTGTTTAATGATTAACGATGACACAAACAGCTTTTAGGTGCATTACCGCCACCTTCTGGTGGCAGCAACATGTTATGACATGTTAAGACAAGAAAATAGTAGCATAAACTATCTGATTTTTCTATGATTTATTGACTATTTAAAAATCATTACCTGGGTATTAAGCAGAGAAAAAAAAAGAAAATTCAAAAATAAACATGTCAGGTTTCAGGGCGACTGTGATTTTACAAATATTTTATAATTCTGTAAATAAAACGGGAGTTCATCAAGTTCTTTTCAGTCAATATTACACAAGCTAATAATATAAGAAGCACAAAGAGCTAAGTAGCTTTTGTGTTTATGAAATAATGATGTATTTAAATGTCGTTACGTAATATCGGAGTACTTTCATAAGAAGCTTTCATGAAACGGGTCTCGTCGATATGCAAGCAGTGTAAAGTGTGCCATGGTTTCCGTGGCGATTGTTTTTCACTCACCGGGTCACCAGGTACAGTGTGACTCAGGCTCTATCCGGTTCAACAACCGGCTACGACCCGGCTGCAGAGTGTCCATCGGAAATCTGTAAAACTGATGGATGCGACTCTTGATCCTGGACATCAGGGTGATGTTTGTGGAGGATTTATCTGACGAGGCTCCTCCCCTTTACATTCAGAAAATCTTCAGAAAAACACTCCCTGCAGCTCTTCCGCAACACAGAGCCATGTCAGGAAGTTATTGATGACTCATTCCCTTGTTGCTTTTAATGCTCTATCCACCGCTCGGCGTTCGACCTTCATCTATCCGTCTCAGCTGTTTCGCCGTGTTGATTAAACACACGGAGGGTCTGATGGCCTTTTAAGTATTTGGACCACGTATGTCGATCCCCGTCAACGACATTAACCCACAAACGTGTCGCAGCTGAGATGCCCTATCACGGCGACGACTAATCAAGTTATGAGATGATTTATGAGGCGGCGCTTACCCGCACAATCACGTGTAGGACATCGAGTGTACGGCCTCACCTGGCATGTGGGATGTCTTTTATTTTGGGGTTTCAGCATGTGACATGACTGGAAAAACAAATTCCCTCGCATAAGTATTCAGGAGATGGAGCAGCATCCAAGCATGCAGTGCTCCCAAACTGCCTGTCTTCACCTGTCTGAGATGGGGGGGGATTTCCAGGAGGACTTGCTGCTCCCGTTCCCCCCAAAAAACAGGAAGTGGGAACGCGGAGCGAGGACGGCACCTCGTGCAGCAACCAAATCTCCTGATAAGTTTATACGCTACAATCAAGCCGCAGGCCATGACGCCTGGTGGGGATTACTGAGGGATTACAATATATTCACCCCACTGGTGGATCAGGTCTGTGTGACAGGGGCCCGGTAGCGCAGCTCTCCCTCGGGGCCACGAACACCACGGTGACAGATTTGACAAAGAGCCTAAGTATGTCTGACAGCTCAACACAAACCGCTGTCTTGTCTAAACTAGCGCTGCAGGGTCCGACATCACGCCGCCGTCGCTCCTCCGTTACCTTCCAGAGGGCAGCGGGAAACAAGTCGTTTCTTTTTCTTTTTTTTTGAAGGTAATTAAAGAAAGTACGGCCAAGAGTAACTGGTCGCCATCCAGTCCATTAGTGCTGCAATGTTGCACAAAGAGCACGGATTTGTTTCAAAGGTCAGCGTGAAGGTTTTAATTCAATTCTAAATATAGATTTTTTTTCAAAGTTTCAGTTTCACAAACAGAAAACTTTCCCCCAAACAGCTTATAAATCAAATGATGTATGTCGATAATCAGCGCGGCGACGATGCACGCCTGCAGACCTCCGGAAGATTACGTTTCAACTGCTGAAAGAAAAAAAAAAATCAAGTAACAGCATCAAAACTAATGTCACGAGAGAAAAAAAATGCAAAATCCTCTTGTTCTCCATTTGTTGCATTAAACACTGGACACCATCTGTTGGGTTTTGGACTGCAGAATACAACAGCAGCAGGGTGGCAGCTGCCGCCCTAAGACGCAACAGCCTGGCCGCAGCCTCGCGTTGCACGCTGACACGCTCTAAAAATACCGACGCCGGCCTCCCGCTAATGGGCTCTTACTCCGTTATGGCAGGCAGACCAGCACGCTGAGCTGGGATGAAGCTAAAAGGTCATTTATCAAAAGTCCAAACAAAAGGCTGCTCGGTTGGCCGTTGATTACTTAGTGTGATCACAACATAAGAGCTGGTCCTTGTATGTGCTGTCTCTGACGACCCCTCCCCTCCTCTGCTCTCACCCCTCCCTCCATCCAGGCAGTAGGTGACTGAGATGGGCGTTCGTCTAGGCCGCTGGAGCGACTCCCCGTGGTGGCCGCCGCTGCTGCTGCTGCTCTTCTGCGCCGCCCTCCGCTGTTCGGGCCGGCCGTTCGGGATCCCCGCGCCCTCCGTCAACGTGGCGGTGGTGTTCAGCGGCTCCGCCTACCAGACGGAGATCAAGGGGCGTCTGAGCCGGGAGAACTTCATGGACCTGCCGCTGGAGGTGAACCCCATCACCGTGCTGGTCAACAACACCAACCCCCGGGCGCTGCTCACCCGCATCTGCGACACGCTCTCCACCAACCGCGTCCATGGCGTGGTGTTCGAGGACAACATCGGCTCGGAGGCCGTGGCGCAGATCCTGGACTTTATCTCCACGCAGACGGCGGTGCCCATTGTGGGCATCAGCGGAGGCTCTGCGGTCGTCCTGCCATATAAGGTCAGTGTGTGTGTGTGTGGGGGGGGGGGGGGCTCTGCGGTCGTCCTGCCATATAAGGTCAGTGTGGGGGGGGGGGGCTTAAGGATGGGGAGAGAGCCAATAAGGAGATGATAAGGGGCTATCATATACTATATATAAAACAGCAGTGAAAATAAATCTTTGAGTAAACTAGGTTTGAGGGACAACCATAGACAGGATATAAAAGTGTTCGTAGCTTCCAGGTCTAAAAAATGAAGCTGATACAGAAGCACCTTCATCTGCAATACCACTGAGTGCCACTAGAGGTCGACTCCAAAAAGCCTCCGGCTCCATAGACTCCCATTCAACTTCTCTCATCAAATCCAAAGTGAATAAAATGTGTCCATCAGTTACCTCGGTGTTGTTAGCTAAAGTCACTCCTTCTTATTAGTTTTCTGGAGGTCCATCTGAAAATAATCCCTCATTCATTAGAAAAGAAGATTCAAGAAGACCTGTTTTTGGGGGCGTGTCTGTTTGATTGACAGGCCTATGGTGCAGTCAGGTTACAGCTATCCCTGGGCGGGACGTAGTATTGTCAGGTTTCCATTCAGATCAGTCAGAGACACCGCTGGCTCCTCCCCCCAGCTCGTCCAAATATGGTCACTTCCTGCTCCAAACTGCTCCGAACTAGCAAAGATGGAATCTTCATAACGGACGTTCACAAACCAACGGGTGACATCACTCCTGGTCGATGCTTGAATACAAATACCTTGATGGCTTTGTTTACTTTCTATCGTTGCTGTTTTGGTATTTTGCTAATGTGAGAACCACGAGATCTGACACAAGATTAGGTTTTCCTCATATCTAGAGTACAGAGACACCACAGGCCTTGACACCAATGAATATCTCTGTTAATCATGGATGACAAATTGTCCATTGGACTCTCAGCAGCTTTGATTTTGAAGCCTTGCTTCAGGGCACAATTATTGTTTGTGGCTGTTTGTTGTCAGGTGTCAAGTACTCCCCACTCGTACGTAAGTTAGATGCCCGTTTGGCTCCGAATTTACATATTCAGCTAATCAATTCAAACAGAGTCTGCAGCCGAGTTCAAGCTAATTACAATCCTCGTGGCAAAACAACGGGATCATTTCCATCACGATTCCACTCACGTTGCAGATTTATTTTCTCGAGAGCCGTTAAATCATCACGAAGGAGCCCACACGTACAGTAATCTATCTGAGGGCTAATTACATCAGCTATAATGAACACTGGAAAGACAGCCATACTCTGTCATTTTAAAATGACTTCATGATTGAGAAAGATCAGAAACATCAAGTTGCTCAGGAACGCATTAGTGTTGCACCAAGTTCAAGAATCAGGACATTGAATTGGGAAACTTTAGCAAGGTCAAACATAAATCATAAATCCTTTGAATGTAGTTCAACAAGTGATAAATCAGGTTTTAGTTGGTCACTTCATGTAACTATTGGACTTTAAGAGCTCCTTGTTGAATCCTGAATCCTGAGTCCTGAATGAGTGCCGTACGTTGTCCTGACTCTGAGGTGAGGCGAACGGCTCGAGGGATGCTCGAGACACATTTACCTGCATTTTAGTTGAAGCTGGAAGGTTTAGCGGTAACGATCCATCGACAGGGGCGCAAACAGACAACACAAAAGGCTCAGCCACACAGACCCACTATAATCCTTTCAAAATGGATTTCTTTTCTGTGACATTTCAACGTCTTCTGCCAGAGACGCTGTTATACAACTGAGCACCAGATACAGTTGGAGGTCCTGGAAAATGATTCTGTAAACGGATGTCTTTAAAGATTTAGTGCAAAGTAAGTGTTGCACATCAATAATAATGATTTATTTAATGGTACGTGCTGCCCCTTTAAGAAAATAAATGATTGTAGAAAAGTCGGTATCTAAGTTGAAATTATACTATGAAAAGTTTAGTTTAGATTTGCAATAAGTTGATTTTAGCACTAGATAAAAGGAAATTTGTCAATAACATGAATTTTTTTCATTAAATACAAATAAAAACTTCTGAAAGTGCTAAAAACTGTATGCGAAACATTATTTCATTTGAAAATAACAAGCTCGTATCATCGGCATACAGCAAGAGAGAAATTAGGAAAGAACAGATCCCTGGGGGACACCACGTTTCCTGTAAGGCTTCTGTGATTTGTAGTTTAATAAAAAAAAAAAAAAAGAAAAAAAAAAAAAGCAATTTGTACATCTGACCATTACAGTCAAAATATCATACAAGGAGACGCAAGAAATCATGATCAACAGCATCGAAAGTATCAAAATTTGACCACGAGCATTCATTACTGTTCAAGGCAGTTTGAGCTGGATCTAAACCATACCCCAAAAAAGATCCTCATTTAAAAAAAAGAATCAATGCCCTTTCAGAAAAAATACACACGAGTTCCCCATGTTTTCCACATTGGGTACATGTGATCACATATATGACGCATGTTTACCTCATGTTGCAACATATGATAACATGGAGAAACGATGTGGAAAAGTTTCTACATGAACTTCAAACATTACACCATGAAAATGTTCCAAGAATCCCACATGTTTAATATGGGCAACATACGTGTTTAACATGGGCAACATACATGTTTAAACACTCTACTGTCTGGAAAATACTTCCACAACAAGTGTTTATGGAAAACATGTTTGGACAGAAATAGAGCTTTAAGTAAAACGTAATTTCAAACAATTCTGAGATTAATTCTGGCTTTGGCAACCAATATGAACCTGAATTAATCATGACAAATTGATCAAAATGTTCTCTTTTTATCTATAGTATTAATGGACTGACTCCTTGAAACGCATCATCTGAAGGGATACAACCTTTCTTAAACAATCAGAAATGATCTACCCACTCGTGTGCTTCAAACAGTTTAGACTGGATGAAAAGATGGTTAACCTTTAGAGTCTAACATGATGTTTTTCCATTTTGAATCTTGAAGCATTTTCTCTTGTGTAAGAAACACGGAGACGTCAGTGCGACCAGAGTAATTTCCTTAATTCCTGAGTTTGGAGGCAGCTCCCCCGTCAGCTGCATCCATTTCAGAACACATGTTACGGCTCCTCGTGGCAATAAAAGACATGTCCCTCAGCAGTCAGCGCCTCCTGCTGCTCATTTACACTCTAACCACCCCGACGTGAGGACAGCAACAGAAAATACATCTTAATCCATCACAGAATAAACATGTGTAATAAGAAATACGAGTAAAGACAGCGGCTGCCAGATGTTAAAATGAACGGCCGCTTTTCATCAGTAATTAGCCGGTGAAGCAAGTTGAGACCATTAATACGTGACATTTAGTGAAGGCATTAAAATTGCCTTTCAGAACAGTAAGTGCATGCATTATTAATATGGATGGTCCCAGTTGGAAAGGCAGCGTAATCTTCTGCGACCCGCTGAGGTTAACAGGCCTGTGATTGACACGTGTATCGCCGGAGAAGTTCAGATTCCTTAGGATAATAATATTGTACGTCCTTCAGTCCTCCTGCAGTCAATATGGGATTTAATACAAAGGTTACCATTTCTAAAGCATCACAAAGTCTGTTTCGCCAACTGAAGTAGTTTCTCTCAGTTTAAAGCAGTTCACTCAAGCACCAAAGTAAACCCGAGTCTCTGCGGGTTTTAATAATGTTCATAGTGTATTTAAACATAAACTAATGCATTCCCAGAAGGTTGAATATCTGAGATGGTTGCAGCTCAGTCGAAAGAAACAAACAAGTTTGCCTAAATTCTTTCTCGGAAAATATGTAATTGGCTTTGAACATTTAGGATCTGCCAAATAGATACAATGTCAATATAAACTTATTATATTTCTACTTAAAGTGAAAGAAAAAAGGAAAAAAACAAAATGGAACAGAATGTTTATTGTTAATATTTATTTAACTACTCTTAAATGTTAATGAGGTTTTATGATACAGCCAAAGAGAGATGAGGAAAGTTTAGCAGCATTATCACAGAGTCCAGGTTTTTACTATATAAAAAAACAAAGGACCGATCCATAATGTAATCAAAGTTACTCGAATAAAACCAGATTAAAACTCAAAGTTTGAAACATCAATAAGATGTTCTATTAGTCAGTCTATTAATCAAAGTGTTTGTGTCTCTGCTTACTTGAAAAACAACATCAGTCACCTATCAATGCTTTAATTAGTAATGTATTAATATTTAAGTGCTGTAAATGTACCAATGTGCCCATGTATGACAGTTATGTAGATACACGGAGGTGATTTTGGTCCAACCCTCCTCCAGTCTCTCCTCATAATCAGGGATGCCGCCCGTCGATTGATTTATGGGACGCTGTCAAGGATAGTCAACAAGGCAATGGAGCTCATTCATTTTTCATACGTATCACCGAAAGGACGCAGTTTGATCTTTCCTGAAGTGACAGCAGAGAATTAGGTGATAAACCGATTCCTGTCCTCGAGACATTTCAGCTTGTTGATTGGGAACATCAGGGCACGCCATTATCTTTGTCATTTTCTATTCCCGTCACATCACAGGCAGCCGGGGACGAGACTCCTGTTAAAATGAAGACTGGAAATAGGAAGCAAAGTTAACAACACTGAGAATATGGATTTTTATTTTATTTTTTATTTTTTTTAAGCAGCCATATTTAAATTTCATCTAAGTGCTTCACTATTGCCAGTCACATCAATCATTTTCCAGGAGCCCATTCATCGTGTAAACAGCAGACAAATCAATACAGATAATAATGGCTGACAGAAATCACTGACGTGTTTGTGAAGCCAACAGAAAGCTGGACATGCACCTGGTTTCAAAGCTAAAATATGACTACTGTCCCCGGACAGAACCGCACAGAGCGTTCAACAAGTCTTCAACCTGAGCGACAAAATAAGGCTGCAAGAAAATCGGATTCTTTTCTCAAATCAGATCTGCAGGACAGAATGTCCGCGCTGTTATTTGCAAGTGAACAGATGAGATTTGGTTTGTCCAGACATCCCCAACCTAACTTGCTGTTCAGACTTTGAAAAAAACTATACAACAAATATTGGATTTGGGCTAGCAGTCTAAAACATAGCCTAAGTCACAGTTTGTTGAACATGGTTTGTTGAACACGTGGCTATGTTTAGGCATCTAAAACTAGCATTAAAGATGCTAAAACTGCCATTTCTGCAGGACCACGCTTTCATTCATCAAAACAGACCATCAGTTTCTAATGTCATATGGTTGGAAAAAGCTCTCAGAAATCTCCGAACAAACAAAGACACCTGCTGAGAATCAAAACTAATTACACGCTCAAAAGGGGGTTGTTGTATTTTGATAATTGCAGAACAGATGAAGCGTACATTTTCTTTACTTTTTCTTTCAGGTCATTACGCTTTTTAGTTCAACATCCCGACCTTAAAATTCAAAGCCTCCTTTGAAGGATCTGTTCTGCGGTGAGACAGATCACATCCTCCGAGCCCGAGCGCTTTAGGTAAACCAAATGTGAGTCAGACACGAGCAAAAAAAACCCCAAAAAACCCTGATTGTCTTTGCAGGAACACGAGCCCGAGGCGTTTCTCAAAACTAGAGCAACTGCTTTTTTCTTTTTTTTTTCTCCATCTACTTTTTGAACTCACTTGTCTCCACTTCCGCGTCCTGCATTTTAAAACGGGCGCTACCTGTCTCGACTGAAGCAGACCGGCGAACAGCGCGGTCGCGGAGAGCGGCAAGACGAGGCGTAACTCCGATATCAACGCCGCTGAAATGTGAAGAATTGCACAGCGTTTACAGGCATTTGAATTAGTTCGGCTTCTGACTTTAGAAAACAGAATTGCAGGTCTTTTTCTCTCGGTTGTCTCGGGTGAACTTCCACGCTTCAATGCTCTTCTCCCTCCACACCACCTATATGGTACCACAGTCAATGCTTTTTGTGAGGGATGGCAGACGACCAGGGAGTTGTGTGTGTGTGTGTGTGTGTGTGTGTGTTCCTGGTCACCGTGCAGGATCCACGTGACGTCAGCAGCGCAGGAAGGCGGTGCCGGGCCACTTCCTGCTGCGCGGCGGAGGCAGACATATGTCGCATCAAAAGAGCCGCGGCCAGAAGTCACTTCTTCACAGAGAGACGGAGAGTGTGTGTGTGTGTGTGTGGGGGGGGGGGAGATGGGGGAGGAAGGGGGGGGGGGGAGGCGACCATACACCGATCCACATCCTCGGCGCTAATTCCACCTTTATTGTAGGTTTTTAGTTCCTGACTTCAATATCTTGATTCTGTCGGATTTTTTTTTTGGATGCCTTCCAAAGTCTGTGTCCATCAACCTTCAGCCGTCCTCTAAGACGTCTTCGAGCAGGTAAAGATTTGTGTACGTGGCCTGTTAAAAAAAAAAGAAAAAGAAAACTAAACCGTGAAGCATCCATTCACCTGCACACGTCAGGATTTAAACACGACTCTGCTTGAGATTCGAACGCGGCGTTTTCTAGAACCGTGCTAGAAAAACAGACCCGAGTTCTTCCATGTGTTTTCCCCTTGTGAATGTAATCTCAGCCTTGAGAGAAGCTAAGCTTTTCACTCAATGGCCGTAATCTGCTTTGGGACTATAGACCATTACTGCGAGCTTGGTTTGATGACATTGTGGAAGTGCAGCTTACCGACTGAAGAGATCGAAGGCTGATACCCACGTCGTACATGCAGCGCTCACAGTGCCGGGCAGGACGATAACACCAGATGATATTTAGAAACCAGCAGAGATTTTTACCTCACTGTTTTTATAGTTTAATCAAATTTATGGTCATTTTGGATTTAGAGGATTCCAGCAGCATTCTGTCGAAGCGCTTTTGAGGTTTTAGTATTTATGTTTAGGGAGTTCTGATGTTCTCTCCTGTCGAGGCAGAGGCCAGCGCTGAGTCTGGTTCTGTCAAAGGTTTCTTCCTGTAAAACGGGAGGTTTTCATTTATACCGTCGGAGGTTTTCTTCCTGTTAAAAAGGGAGTTTTTACTTCCTGTTGTCTGATGTTTTCTGGCTGTTAAGAGTTTTTCCTTATTCACTATATCAATCAATGCAACTTTATTTATGAAAGAATGCATTGCATGCTATAAATAATGGCATGATAAGACTACTTACTCCACTATTTTATAGCCAGTTAGCCGTTACCGAAACACACTGCCCACATGACCAAATTCTCGCTCTGCAACAAAACTGCTAACAAAACCTTCAGTCCTGAACTCACCGTTCACCAGTTTGTCTTTTCCTCCACAGAAAGCTTCAGCTGCCGACCACTACCGTTCAAATCACGTCACGACTCGTCAAAACAAAAAAAAAGTCTTCAAATCATGCTGCGTTCAGGGAAGGTCTGAAAATATGTTCATAATATTTATTCAAAGGCAAATGCCTGCACGACCGATGAGAATGTTTATTAGCACTTGATGGAGCTTTGGTCACAGTCTGGGATAGCAGCAGTTGTAAGTGGAGGCACCTGGACTATCGCTTATTAAAAAATTAAATTCACTATCGTCTGAATGGATTATTACTGTTATTAAATATAAGAGGTTTATAATCTACAAACTGTAGTTCCTGGCGGATTGTTGGCTGAAGACACATCTTTCAAAAGAGAAATGAAACATCTTCGAGAGTCTAATGTGACTCATGTTGTCTTTGACTTTGCACTTCTAGTTGTAACTTGCATCATTTTTTTTGATAGGACCAACTGTGCAGAGTTTTTACAAAACCACACTTACATTTTGCAGACTTACTGTGGCGTCTAAAGGCGGGACGAGTTATTCTTGAAGAGAATAAATGAGGAAGCAACTCAGCATCCTCTAAGTTTCACGTGTTCCCTCAGCTAACGGTGATAACGCAGTGCACTGACACGCCTTAGAAGTCAGCAAATGTTTCACAGCTGCTGGAATTTCTACATTCATCATCATGTCGTGACTGTCAAAAGAAAAAAACAAAAGACACCGAATTCTCTGAGAGAAACACTGAGAGAAGGAACCTTTAGTCCTGCCTTCAATGTGTCCGTTGGGAATGCGTGTAAACGTGTTTGCCTTCAGTTAAAACACACAAGTTTGCTCATTTCAAGCCTACTGAACTCTTACGTCTTCATCTACTTCGTAAACAGGTCATCCCGACTCGTGGAGGATTCATTTTTCATTCTGCGTAGCTGACTAGCCGTTTCATGCTACCCTCTGTACGCTCTGCACGGCGACGAGGCGGTCGTGACTCGAGGCTTTGAGCTGACGCCGAGCCTGCGGTGATGCCCCGGGCTCATTTGGACGGCGCTATCAGTCTGCTCTCCGCTAATTGAGATTGTAGTTTGCAAGGGCTGGGGGGGGGTGACTTTAATCTGACAGACCCACAGGCTGGGAAGCATGTACGAAGCATACAGAAACACCACGTAAACACCTCGCCGACACCTCGGCACCTCTCGGGGAACAAACTCGGCACCGCTGCAGAGAAGGTTTCTTTACTGTAAAACAAAGGTTTTCCTTCATACTGTCAGAGGTTGTCTTCCTGTTAAAAGAAAGTTTTTCCTTCCTACTGTTGGAGGTTTTTCTTCCAGTTCCAGGAAGTTTTTCCTTTCCACTGATGGAGGTTTGGAATGAGGCAATAACGCAGGCAGATTTTTGCTGCCGGACAATGAGAGGAAGGAGAAAATGAGTAGATTTATATGATCTTGTGGAGCTCCTCCGTGACTAACCTGTGTAAGATCCCTGCACCCGGCCAGCCTCCAGTGAAATCATTTATGTAAATATGAATCAGTGATATAAGAGAAAAGGCATTTTAAAGAAGAGATACGATCTGTGGAGTTTCATATTAAATACTTCTTTGCACTCCTTGTGGTTTGCTTGGCTTCTTTTTCAATGAATAAAATGAATGACACATGGAGCTCCATGCATTAAAAGAGCTTTTTATTATACACGGCGTCTTCACTGCTCAGGGACAAGTGTGAAGAAATAAGGCAGCAGAAAAAGGGAAAATGCTTTCAGGGGTGTGAGTACAGTCACACAGGAACAGAAAGAAAAAAAGAAGAAAAGGTGGATTTAGCCGTGACGTCTGAAAGTGTAAGACGCTCATACATCACAGGACCGCTGAACTTCTCTCAAGGACAACGAGCAGACAGAATGAATAAGATCACAGGCCCGCTTGCAAGTCTCAGGGTAGCTGACCTCCTCTATTTTCTCAGCACCGGGGGGCTCCGTGCTTCGGACCGAGCGGTTTTATTCCCCAGAGAGGGAGCGCGTCGGGAGGGGGGGGGGGGCACCTACCTATCAGCCTGACGGAGGTTCAGAGGCTCCACGCCGACATCACAGCACAGTCTGAACATCTATTTCTACCTCAGAGAGATGCTATGTTCTTTTTAAGTTAAAAAAAACAAAAACAAACAACATCTCCCACTCAGTAATATCACGCTACCACATTAGATTCACGATGCAGTGATGCTGTTTGTTTTTGCCTCTGCTGAAGCCATCAATAATCCCTGTTCTCAATCAGTCCATCACTGTCACATTAACTGGGCCTCCTTAATTAATCACAATGAACAGATAAGATCAGACCTCAAGCTAATGCCCACAGGATCGTTAGGAGTTTCTTCTATTTCTTATAAGGTTTCCTTTATAAAGCGCCTGTGTTGTAACAAATTAATTAATGAATGGTTAATAACTCATTTATTCTTGCTTAATATAACTGTTAATGTTTCTTTCTTATAAGCCATCCACATCAGTTTGTGAGTCTTCTGCTGTTTTAAATCTCAGAAAGGGATTAATCTTGTTAATGAGCAGTTAATAAGCTGTCTTACATATTTTAATAATAACTGATGTATAATGAGTAGTTTTGTTAACATTAATTAAACCACAGCTTTCCTTCACCTTGATATTATGGTGCCTTTGAGGGAAAGTTGTAATGAATCTATCTATTTAAAACTATTTATTGATGGATCATCGATTATCACTTAAGAGTCATTAATTGGGCTGACACGACTTTCCGATGTCTCCCTCCTCTGGAAAAAAAAGTTCTGCAGGACATCAGAGCTGAAAACAAATTAATTACCAACTTATTTACATGAACAACTGGAGATTTAATGGTTTGATTTAAGATAGTTCCCCTCAGTTCAACATATTTCCTACCAAATGTAAAGCGAGAGGTCGGTAATGTGCACGGGTCGGACTCTCTTTTCCTCCCTGCGGTGATTCATTGATGTTAAAATGTTACAGACAGCAGCTTTAAAAGGGAACTCAACACTAAATCACATCGCAGAAAAATGGTGCAGTGATGCTTCTGGCTTGAATCTCTGAATGATTCAAATCAGAAAAGTTCTTACAACTGATTGGAAAAACGTTAAATTCGGAGCGAGTCGTGAAGCTTTTCTTCACCAGAAGTGCACAGTTTCAATCCTAAGGGAAATGTATATCACAGCACAACATACGATGAAGTATTTCCTCTCCTCTTGCGCTTCTTTTTGATAGTACTGGGTGCAGCAATATGGCAGCAATATGACGGGTCGGCCCACCTCATTCCTCCCCTCAAGGTCGATGCATTTTCAGAAAAGCCTGAACCAGCGAGCGGACGCCAGCCACAGTGATAGCGCCATCCCTCTGAATTTGCAAGTATGGATGATGGCCAGTGTTTGCACGGCAAAAGTAAGACATGTGGGTTTAAAGTGATGAATGAGTCCGCGGCTCCTGGAGGAGCAAAATAAAGCAGAAGCACTTAGCTCCTGTCAGAGCTGCGACGCGGACCCCGCTGGTGGGGCAACTCACTTCTCTGTCTGGGTGTGTGTGGTCTTCTCCTTCTGAAAATGGTCCTCCAGAGACCTCACGGTACGAACTGAATTAAGTTTTATCGTGTGCAGGGGGTTAACTAACCGTAAAGGTCTTCCCCTTAACGATGATGTTTTCCTCTTCCTCCAGGGCGAGGGCTCCAACTTCCTGCAGCTGGGATCCTCCATCGAGCAGCAGATCAACGGCATGTTCAAGGTGATGGAGGAGTACAACTGGGACAGCTTCGTGGTCATCACCAGCCTCTACCCGGGTTACGAGACCTACGTGGATTACATCAAGTCCTTCACCGACACCAGCTACTTCATGTGGGAGCTGCAGGACGTGCTGACATTCGACATGTCCGCCGACAGCATGAACGACATCCGGGCGCGGCGGGTGCTCCAGCAGATCGATGCCCAGGTGCTGCTGGTCTACTGCTCCCACGAAGAGGCCCAGTACCTGTTCTCCCTGGCGACCGAGGCCGGGCTGGTGGGGCCGGGCTACATCTGGATTATCCCCAGCCTGGCCGTGGGGAACCCGGACATCCTGCCGCCCGACAGCTTCCCCGTGGGGCTCATCAGCATCATCACGGACCGCTGGAGGATGAGCCTGAGGAAGAGGGTGCGGGACGGGGTGGCCATTGTGGTGAAGGGCGTGCAGAGCTTTCGGAAACAAAGGGGCTTCGTTCCTGAAGGCCACAGCGACTGTCACAACCCCGTCAAGCCATCAGTTACGAATGACACCCTGTTCAGGTAAACTGCAATGTTGGGGGTAAAGAGTTTAATCCCTTGGCTCTCGGCTACATTCAGAAACCTGCTAAGCAAGAAAACACTCAGAAATGACTTGAGTGAGAGGCTCCTTGCAGGAAAACTTTTCCCAACTTGAGGTTAATGGAGCCAATCCAGAGCAAGAGTATTCCACTGTGTACTTTATGGTGTCTCGTTTGTTGTGTTTAATTGTTCAATAGGCAGTAAGGATGGTACTTTCATTTTAAAATGAACCCCTGGGTGTTTGAAAATGCACTCTGAAGATGCACCAGCTGTCGCTGCAGCTGTGCAAGATGAGTCGGAAAACAGCAGAAGGACGATGTTCAGGACGAACACTTAAACCAACAAACAAACACTGATAACTGTCTAATTATTAAAATTTCTCCTGTTTGTCCATGAAAAGTCAAGTCCTTCCTCTTAAACTAGGAACGAGAGCTGAGGTTTGGTTGATTAAAGTTAAAGAAGAGACATTTAAATTCTACTTACAGACAGTTGCGGCCTCACTCAAGACCAGACGATCCCATTTCCCCCACCAACTCCACTTAAGTCTAGACGAGATATAAAAGTGTTCGTAGCTTCCGGCTCTGAAAAATGAGGCTGATGCAGAAGAAGTCGTGCAATTGTTCAGGAATAAATCTGACACTTTGCACGCCTGACAGTTTCCTCTATCACTTCTTCGAGATGACAGTCGTTATTTGACTGGTTATGACTATAACATCCTTTATGTCCTTGTTTAGGACACGTATATGACGGTTGTCCTGATGGTTGGGGATCCGAGAGTCAATCCATCTGTGGATTCTCTTTCATTTTTGATAGATCAAAGATAAAACAGTAACTGCTCAGACTTGCATCTGCGGGACCGGGCAGAAAAAAAGAGGTCAACAGTCACTTATTTATTCATGACTTCCCATCTGTTTGGTGTGACGGTGGCTGTCAGTCTCCCAAATTGTGTCCTCTGCCCCGCTGCCATCCATCTCCTCATCGCTGAGTGCTCTCCTGCATCTCTTGGAGGTAATTTAGTGGTGAAGGGGGCGTGGCCTCTCGTCATTTTAAACCATACCCAAAAGTGCAATCTGATACCATCTGTGCCACCGAGCGCAGAGCGAATCCTATTTTGTTGGGAAAAAAATGTAATCAGCAAATGAAAAAAACAACAACAAATAAAACCAGCATTTGGCTGGTGTGAGCCAAGGTCAGAGACCGGGAGTGTGTTGAGTGTAAATGTTAACGTGAGTCGTTGGAGATGGTCACCGAGCGGCACGAGCGTCGTCACACACATAAATTTGCATTACGAAACCTCACTCGCTCCCTCTGATGTCACGAGTCGTTTTGCTTTGCGAGCCCGAAGCGAGACGACTTTTCCTTTTGTAAACCCAAACCACCCGCTGCTGAACATAATCCGGGGCTTTGATACTGTACAAACCGTCGCGTTTAGACCTGTGGGCATGATTTAAAGCAGCAGCAGTAACGTGAAGCTCGGCGAGGATGAACAAAGGCTTTTACAGTCGGTCATCGCAGATCAAACACCAACAGCCCCGACGCTTGATTGGAGATTTTTTTTTTTTTTTTTTCTCTTTCCAAACGAGCTTTTGATAATGACTCAACTCACCTGTTAATGGGATTACCAGATTAAACAGGCTTTTCACACAGACCGGTCTGAAGGCTGCTCTCCTCTCAGCAGGCTTTCATCACCTCTGCCGGAGTGGCGCTGAGGTGAGAGAGCAGCTCGGCGGGTCTGACAGAAGAGACCGTGAGTGATGAAACTGAGGGATTGCGAGCGGCAGAGAGACGTTTTCTCCTCGAGTCTCTGTCGAGTCCACTTTTTCACAGACGAGGCTCGTTGTGTTCTTCGACTTTATCCAATCAATGTAATGAAGCAGTTTAATGATCCTTAAAGGTGCATGTATAACTTTCTGCACAATGGAGAAGTAGAGCTGAAACAATTAGTAGATTAATCAGCAGGAACTATTGATTTTGCGAGCAAAAATAAAAAAAAAACTGTCAAAGATTGATTATTGAAAGAAATTAAGTACACGCTGGAAACTTCCCACCCTGAGTGAATTAGCTAAATAAGGAATTTTCAAATTAAGGCATCTGAAGACGATTTACATATTTAGACGTGTTTCACGCCCTTTTTTTTTTTTCTTCCATCATCCTGCTACTTGTAGTGAACTGAATGTTTCTGTACTGTGAACAAAGTTACGCACTCAAAACAGTGAGTGTTAGTACACCAATTGGAAAACAGCGTTAGTCTCTCAATTATGACTTATTGTCTCAATATTGCGACTAGAACTCGAACAGTTATGATTCTCTAGGTCAGTTTCTCAAAATGATACGTATCTCAGCTCATGATATTGATGAGAGTTGGGTTATATTTGGATTTTCCTTTTGATTTGCAGCAACAAGCCAAGCCTTTATTTATTTTTATTTTTATTTTATCTCAGCTCTGATTCTTATCATCATCAGTGCACCAAACAAGCAGGTAACATTACCAAAACCTTTCATTTCACAGCAGCAGAGAGCTAAACATCAGCTCTCGATATTCAACCTTCACATCAGAAACAACTTTAACGTCATCTGTAATTACGAAAACTGAAACTCAGGCTTTTTTTGGGGAAACTGCTGATGTTTTGTGAATATTAACTCCTTCTTTTTGTTTTTTCCTGTCTCTCCAGACACATGTTGAACGTCACCTGGGAACACAACGACTTCTCCTTCAACAGTAACGGCTACCTGGTGAATCCGTCCATGATCATCATCACTCTGGACCGAGAGAGGCAGTGGGACAAGGTGAGAGGAAACGACGGCTGCTCCTTTCACCTCACGCCGTGTTTTCTCTGCTGAATTACCTCTCCAAGTATTTGCGTGCTCACTTCCTGAACGCATAATTTAGCTCCCGAAATGAGAAGAACAGACGAGTCGCTCTGAACATTTGCGTCTTTCGCTGATGTCTCTCTCTGCATGCTAACAGCAGAGTGATTTCATACATCGCTGGTCTCTTTGTAAAGACGAGTTAGAGGAGTCAGAGCTCCACTGACGCCAATGAAGCACTTAATGAGGCATCATCTCCTCATCACACACACACTCCGACCCTTCGTCTCTTTAGATATGAAAATATAACTCACAGTCAGTCAAAGTAACGCTTCTGCAGCCTCATTGATCCGTTTAGATGTCAAAACGTTGATTTAACCAGAGAAGGTGAATGTGATGTGGACACCAGCAGCCTTCCTCCTCCGGCTGATTAGAAAGTGTTGAGTTAAACATAACACTCCAGCATTTCACAGCTAATTATGTGCCGTTTCCAGGTCAAACTTCCTATTAATTTCCAATATGTTGTCAAGACGGAGCTAATGTGAGGCTAAAGGCAGCAAACAATGTGTGTATGAATGCAGATGGATTCATATTTAGCGTGTGAATCGATACCACAGCTCGACTAATGACATAAGAATGACTTTGTACTTTGGTGTCTACGGGATACTTAAAAAAAAACACGACCAAACTAAGTAAAGTAAATAGTAGTTACTGATGTAACTAGCTGTTGCCAGAACCAGCGCTCAATTTTAAAAACCTTTTGTTTGGCCTGACGAGTAGTGTAAAGCCCAAAAATATTAAATATAGAATTATGTTGTTTTAAAAAACAAAAGCTGCAGGTCTTAAAGGCTAATAAATGTATTAAAATGAATCAAATTTGCAGATCTAGGGGTACTGCAGGACACTAATTTGAGTGGGTATATTTAAGGGCAGAGATATTATAAAGCCCCCCCGCCCCTTTATGTTCATGCTAAACTCTTCCTGTCCTGCCGCTGGATGTTATTGTTGAAGGACATCGTTCTCTTGTGAAATACTCCCAGAAGATCAGGGAGGTTTTCCTGCTATCAAAGACAAACAGGAAGATTCGTCCTGAAAAACACAGACTCCTCGAAATCCATAATAATATAAAAGACTGAAATCCATTTGAATTCAGTGGCAGTAACGTGAGTCGGGTATGTCGCTGTCCTATTACGAGGTTTACTCAATTAGACTGAACACTTCCGTTGAGGTTAGCATCAGGTTCAATCAGAAAAACATCCAGAGAGAAACGGACCAAAGGTGTTTTCCCGTTCACTTCCTGGCTCGCTGACCTTTCCGTAAACCTTCTTCTCTCCCTCCTGCAGAGAACAGCACTTTACCCGTTTCACAAAATTTCAGCTAAGAAGTGAGTCGATCCATTTGCTGTGGTTAACTCTGTTGCCGCCGGCTTCTTTTCTCTCAAAGCTCAATATCAATCCCACCGTCTGATTGCCTCTTTGCCCGCACGTCTTATTGTACATGTTGCAAGAAAGCCGGCGTGTTACAGTCATACTTCACCTCTACATGACCACTGTACCCTGTAGACAATCCCCCAATCACATGCAGTCATTCAAACCTTCCTCAGAGTCACGCTCCATCTGCTTCCCCTGATCTAAAAGTCACATTAAGTTGTGACGATGGAGGAATAGGAGTTCAGATTCTGTCCGTCGCCATCTTTGCTAGTTCAGAACGGTTTGGAGCAGGAAGTGACCATATTTGGACGAGCTGGGGGGAGGAGCCAGCGGTGGATCTGAGTGATCTGATTAGAAACTTGACAAAACTACATCCCACCCACCGATAGCTGTAACCTGAGTGCACAACAAACCTGTCAATCAAACAGACACCCCCCCCCCCCCCCCCCCAAAAAAAAAACACGTCTCATTTTCTAATGAATGAGGGATTATTTTCAGATGGACCTCCAGAAAACTAATAAGAAGGAGTGACTTTAGCTAACAACACCGAGATAACTGATGGACACATTTTATTCACTTTGTATCTGATGAGAGAAGTTGAATGGGAGTCTATGGAGCCGGAGGCTTTTTGGAGCCGACCTCTAGTGGCACTCGGTGGTATTGCACCTTAAGACACTTCAGCATCAGCCTTATTTTTCAGATCCAGAAGCTACGAACACTTTTATATCCTGTCAATGCTGAGGACACATGTGGAGACACATGAAATGCCAGGTGGGAATAGACAACTTAAAGTTGGCCACTTTTGTACCGATCTTGCCGGGTTCCTGTTGTTTACTGGTGATACGCGGGACTGAAAAGTTGCTGTACATCTGCGACGCACACTAACCCTGAAATTCTCTGCTGAACCCTGCTGAAAAAGGATTTATGAAAAAAAAATTAAAAAAAATAAATAATTGGATTTACCCGATAGATTTCCTGTAACGTCTCCGAGCTCTGCAGCCGCTGAATGTTTTACATTCCAAACAGGTAATTATAGAAGTGTACATCTCGTGATAATGATTTCCGCTTCCCGTTCTTTAGAGCTCACTGACAGCAGGTTTTAACGTACGACGCGAACGAACAAAATGAAGATTTCGCCCGTCTGTCTGAGCGTCCACGGGGGACGTGGCGTGTTTTCATCTTCCTGGAAGTTGAAATTCGGATCGACTCAACTAAATGCCCATGAGTGGCGTGTGAGTTAAGCAGCAGGACTGATCGATATGACTGACAGGAGCGAGGAATAACTGGAAAAGTCCAGGGAGGGCTGAGATATTTGCACACACACACACACACACACACACACACACACACACACACACACACACACACACACACATTGAGTGTTTTCATTTCATTGTGACGAGCTGCACTGACTGCTGAGATGAGACAGGATTGCCCCCCTTCCTGCATAAACAGCACAGATTATGTGGGAGGAAAAACATTTTGTCCAGACTGTCATGTTTTGTTTTAGTTTTTTTTTACCTCTCCAGGAAGTTGATGATATTTACACAAGTGAACTCGACAGACTCTCATTTAAATATTAACCAGCTGCACCTTAGTACAAGTAAAATAGAAGTGGGATTGTTTCATCTGCAGGAAAGCCGCTTGTCTCGAAAAACGAGAAAAGAAGTGTTCACGTTTTCAGGTGCTTTTGGCCAGTGAAGACGAACACCTCGTACTGGTTTTCCGAATATTCTCCCATTCATAAGCTCTACTGAGGCGGCTCGGCCGGCTCGATCAGGACCCGTCCCGGAAGATGAGTTCACTCAGTTTCATCTTAAGTAAATATTCTCGACTAGGACCACTTTATGGCGACACACCTTCCTCATGAAAACGAGAGACTTTTGTAAGCAGCCGCATTAGCTAGCGTCTACCGATAGCTGTTTAGGGGAAATTGTATCAGCAGAAAATTACAATCTCCCCCTTTAAAGTGCAGGAGTCTCTGCATGCACATCGGCGTTACCCACCGCCACAAAAACACAGACTGGTGTTCCTGTTTCATCTACCAGGACTGTGCAGCTTTTTATTGTTGTGTGAACTTTACATAAAACATGTACTTTTTATTCTCTGCTGTAGTGAAATGAATAATCAGTGCATTAAAAATACTGCACAGAGAATGATTACCTCTTTTTTTTTGTAATTACTAGGCTTGTGATTGGGACTACTTTTTTGTTGATAACTAATCTGAGTGATGTCATGTACAGCCGTTACTGGTTACAGCGTCTGTCTTTTGCAAAGTATGCGATAAAACATTTTAATCAACGCAATAAAGTGATTTTAATCAGGCAGTCCGATGCAGGTTCAACTCTCTGAAAGGTCGTGTTTTTGTAGCCGCTTCGCTCGACTGTGTTCGGCGAACGCGCACAAATATAAAAGCGTGTTTGTGATTCGTTTGTTGAGTTATTGCAGCCGAAGCAGCGTTTAATAGCCCCCATTTGACTCGACATAAAATGAACAACTAGCGTTACGTGTCGGTGTTTTTTAGTAAATGGGGTCCAATTGGTCTTCTGCGACCTTCGTTCCTTCGACTGAGCGCGGTACTGAACAGGTCACGGCTTCAAAATAAGTGAGCTTGAGATGTTTTAATTCCAGATCTTGATTATGTATTCAGCGCCGCTCATGAATGCTCATTTCCCCACAACATCCAATTAAAATTAGCTTACTGGGTGGGTGGAATTGCTTTCATTGCATTAGATGTGATAATTGCACTCTCTACATCCTCAGTGACCCCCCAAAAAAATCAATCTCCTCTTAAGAGGCGAACGAACTGAAGCTCGGCTCGCTGTGGACGCTCCGATCGTAAATACAGTACAACACATCCCTTGAGAAAAAGGGGGACGACTGCATTAGGATGGGTTGCTGTGATAGTGTTGTGATAGTCGGCTTAGTTTCATATCATTACGCATGCAGGTATTCATTTTTTCTGACTGTGTTAAACAGGTTTTCTCTCCTCTGCTGTTTATTTATGAGGCCTTTTAACAAGAACCCGTGTTTCTCCTGCTGTAACAAATCAGCATCACGGCAGCCATCTGGAGTTTGGTGCAGAGATTTTTCACCGGCCTCCCGTGTTCACTCACCCCCTCTTCCTCTTCCTCTTCCTCTCTCTCTTTCTCTTTCTCTCTGTGCTCCTTCAGGTGGGAACCTACGAGACGGGGATCCTGCAGATGAGATACCCCGTGTGGCCGCGGTTCGGCTCCTATCTGGAGCCCGTGTCGGATTACCGGCACCTGACCGTGGCCACGCTGGAGGAGCGGCCCTTTGTCATCGTGGAGGCGGTGGACCCACTGACTGGGACGTGTGTGAGCAACACCGTGCCATGCCGACGACAGTCCAACAAGACCGAGGCGTAAGTTCAACGGATAAGTCGTTTTTTGTTGGCTGAGACCATAGATTGTGTATAAAAGTGTTCGTAGCTTCCGGCTTCGAAAAATGAGGACGATGCAGAAGTGCCTTAAACTGCAATACCACCGAGGGCCACTAGAGCTCGGCTCCAAAAAGCACCGGTTTCCATAGACTTACATTCAACATCCTTTCTCAGTCAATAAAAAAGCTTCCTGTATGTCATTCACTAAATTCACTCGTCCAGATTAGTTTTCTGGAAATCCATCTGAAAATAATCCCTCAATAATTTGGAAAAAAGCTTCAAAAAGACATGTTTTTGGGGCATGTCTGATCCGGGTGATGTTACTTGGCTCAGACGACAAATGTTGTGTTTTTACTGCAATCCTGTCGTTACAAAGCTGAAAATAGGATGAGCAGCATATTATGAAATTAATTATCCATGGATATGCCTGACAACATCTGTAGCCTGATTATTATGTACACCTTTTTTTCTGCAGGCTAATTAGTGCAAATACTGGTGGCCCTAACTCAGAACTGTGAGGATAATGGGCTTATGTAACAGATGTGACATGCACGGGGAGGTTGTCACTCTCTTGGCATTGTTGTACAACTCAAACACACTGAATACGAGCACAGACAAACGGCTTGCAGGGCGCATTAACCAGCGAACAGCCAAGTTTCATCCTGCTGGCGAGTTACCAGTGACATTAATTAGCTGGAGTTAATTTGTGATTCAGAAGCCAGCAGAAAACTGAGAAGCGTGCGACCTGAATGTTTGTTACACAGCTAAAAGGAGCCTGCAGAGACAGACGATCTAGTAAAGCATCTGTTAGTGTCCCTGGGGGGAAAGAAAATTTAGGAGTTGTATGAACCCTGAAACACATTTGGGTCCAGCTGTCAAAAATCAAACCCGACACTTAATGTTTGATGCTCAAATCAACCAACCTGCTAATTTCTACAAACCGTCTCAGAGGCTTTCCCTTCTGAAATAAACACACATTTAAGTACAAAGTTAGTATATGGCTGGACTGTGTGAAATTGGAGGGCTCTTAATTTGAAAAATTGCAGATACTCTTTAAAACTCCGCCCCGTCTGGTGCTGTCCTGCTAAATATATTGTATTTATGTTATTTACCTAAGTTCTGAGCAGCCGTTTGTTTCCAGCTCAGTGTGAGAGTCTCTGCTGTGTTTCTGTCCTCTGATCTCTGTGTGTCTCACTGTGGGCGGAGCTCCACCTCTGCTGTGTTTCTGTCCTCTGATCTCTGTGTGTCTCACTGTGGGCGGAGCTCCACCTCTGCTGTTTCTGTCCTCTGATCTCTGTGTCTCACTGTGGGCGGAGCTCCACCTCTGATGAACTGACATGGTACAGAGCAGACACAGGTGGAAGGAGCTGAGGGGAGATCGTCCTCTTGTTTAATCCATCGCGTTGATTGCGTCGTTCTCTTGGACAGGTTGAAAAATAAATAGATAAAAAAAATGCAAAAATTGTATGTGAGGAAAACGCAGCATATTGTTCGAACCTTCGGAGATCTACTGTTAACCGGGTCGCGGGCTGCTGGCTGGAGACCTCTAATACAGAGATTCAGTCCACTCTCCGTCCATCAGCATCCTCAGATACCTTGTCTGTTACCAAACTGTGTGTCGAACCATTGTCAGTCAAATCCATCTCTCTACAGTCCCATATGCACACTCACATGTTAGCACGCACATCTCAATTGATTTTGTATCCAACCTGAGAGTGCCATTAGGTGTGAGATTAAGAGGCTCTTCCCCTTCCATTAGCACATGCATGGCTTCTTATCACTCAATGAGCTGAGATGCTCATTAGGCTGCTCGGCCAGAGAGCAATATCCCAGGGATCACCCCGTGACCCAATCAGGGAAATATATGTGCTGCATGGTGGGCTATCAATTAGATGGGACGATTAGGCCGTGTCATCAATCCTGAACACCTGGAGACTGATATTGGTGTTCATTAGCGGGGGGGAGCAGCACCGGCCGTTATCCATTACTGACAATGGCGTTAACGAGATGAAGGGAACGGGAGATGGAAATCGCGTCCCTTCGGTGTCACGGAGCACTGTAGTGCTTTATCCCTCACGCTGACCGAATCATCCCGCCGGGTATTAAAAAGTGCGCAATCCCCCTTTGTCACACGACGGAGCGTTTTCACATCAGGGCTGCACGAAAAAAATCAGTCGATGAGAGGCTCAATGAAGCGGTCAGCACTTTGGTCAGCCGAAAGAGACACATTGGCCAATGAAGGTTGCAGTGAAGGGTGAAGAGCCAGGCAGCCGTAGATCTGCGAGTAGAGGCTGAATCTACAGATTGTTTTCATTCATTATTAATCTGTGGATTGTTTTATGATCATATGGCTAATATTCAGACTTGGAAATTCTCAGAAACATGTCTCCCAGGGTGACATCACAAAAATATTTAGTCCATAATATGAAAAGCTGCAAATTCTCACATTTGAGAAGTTAGAACTAGCAAATGTTTGGCATTTCGCCTGAAAACGTGACCTGAACAATTAACCAGTTATAAAAAAAATATATATTATCGAATTTATTGTTACTTATCAGTCAGCGTGTAGATTAATGTAAATATACAACCCCCCTCCCAAAAATGTTTGGACGGCGTGTAAAATCTAAACAAAAAATGAATGTGATGATTAAACCAATATTTACTTGAATATTGATCAAAAACAACATATCATATGTTAAAACTGGGAAATTTCATTGTTTTATGAAAAAACATGTGCTTATTCTGAATTTGTTGCCAGCAACACATCTCAAAAAAGTTGGGACAGAGGAATGTCTACCACTGCGTTGCATCACCTCTTCTTTTAACAACACTCTGTAAACGTTTGGGAACTGAGGAGACCAGTTGATAAAGTTTTGAAAGTAAAATGTGGTCCCATTCTTGCCTGATGCAGAATTTCAGCTGCTCCACAGTTCAGGGTCTCCTTTGTCGTATTTTTTAATTTCATTATGCGCCAAATCTTTTAAATTGGTGACAACTTCAACCGTGCACCGATAATAAGCTGGATGGTCCCTCTCCGCTGAGGGACTCGTCCTTTCTAGGATGCTCTTTTTACAGTCAATAATGTGACCGACCTGTTGGTAGATGACCTAATTAGTTGTGGGATGTTCCACCAGGTCTTTTTTTTTTTACCATTACACAACTTTTCCACTCTTTTTTTTACCCTGTCTCAACGTTTTTTGAAATGTCTTGCAGACATTATATTTAAAATAAGCACATATTTTTTATGTTGAATATGGGTTTACATGATTTGTAAATTGCATTCTATTTTTATTTACATTTACCACAGCGTCCCAACATTTTTGGGGAACGGAGTTGCACATTTGTGATAATGACCAGACAATTTGTGTCCGTCTGCCTCTGGAACACAAGCTCAGAAGTATGTTAGCTAATCGTTGATGGAAGGTCACCTTTCCTTATCTGAATCTCCCCTATAGCCCAAAACAAACCCACAGCTCAGACCCACTTCAGTGCTTTCTAAATGGGGAGCCACTGGTCATGCAGGTTCTACATTTCAATCCCTCAACCCCTGGGCCACGCGTTGGGCTTGCCAGGCACACCATCTGTGTGTTTCACTCATGCGTCCTGTGAGAGGCCTGACAAACAGGTACCGGTGCCCGGCTCCGACTTGGCAGCAGCAGCTCGCAGCACTTAACACAAGCTCTTCCCTTTGAGTCATGCATGTTCTCCAGTGGGATCGGAAAAATCTCCAGCTCTCTTCCTGCCTGCCTTTAAACCGGCAGGGAGCTGCTTTTTTCTTTTTTCTTTTTTTCTCCAAGCACTCTGGCGAAGATTAATTTGGAGGTAATGCCCTGGTGAAGGGTGGTATTGACCTGAGAAGATAATGTCATCATACATTAGCTGCATTGAATGGGAGTTAGATCATAAGTTGATTTAATTAAAGCTGAAACTGACTGCAGCGGGAGATGAGCTCGCTGGAGCCTCACAGTAAAAGGACCAACATGCAGCAGCAGGAATCTGCACCACGCAGCTACACACATCAACGGCTGCTCAGGCTAGTGTTTGGAAATATGAGCAAGATTAAACTGTGTCATGTAATGTCAGTATATTGCATATATATTCATGTACAAAGGGTGTCGTATCCTAATATTTACCAACCCACTGGTCTGTCACACTGGGGATCGAGTATCAGTATTGTTTGATAAAGCTTGGACCAAAATGTTTTAGCCAGAAGCTCTAATCATGAATTGAACTGACCCTGAATTGACCCCTGTGTCCGGTGCCTGGCAGGCAGGCTTCGGGGACCAAGAGATTAATGGAATCTTGATTAGAGCTACAATGTGTGAAACGTCTGAGTTAAACGCTTCTAAAGACCCCAAGAAAACTGATAAATGAGTTGACACAAATAACCCTTGTTGGACTTGGATTTTAAGTGGGATCAGGGTCCGACAGGCCCAATGGTTTGGGTCCAGTAGAAGTGCCGTCAAAAGGGTGTCTACGATGTGAGCATGTTTTAGATGATGATAAGAGCTTCTCATTGAGCGAGCCGTCTTTTATTTCCTACAGACCTCCTCGGCTCTCCAGATGTCCAGTGACTGCTGCCTGTCACCAACCATAGAGCCCCATCAAAAAAACGTTCCAAGAAGGCCCTCACTTTGAATTAAATCGCACACACATTTGTAATTATTCCAAAAGACCCAATTTAATGCAATTAGTCCGAGTTAAAGCCCCGGCGCTGAACCCTGGCAGCTGGTGAGACGGGGGATGTTGGGGCCGCTGTGTTTACCCTCAGTCTGCAGTCGTTTCCCTCCTAAGTGTTCATTTGCTTCTAATTGTTGTGGCTCGCGTTCGCCTCGCCTGCTCGTCTCATTGCCTCCCGGTCCTGATGTGTGAGTGCAGAGTCCATTAGACTGAAGGTCCGGGGGAGGTTAAGGGTGACGTGTCATTAGTGCTCCCCACGGCTCGCTGGTCCGCTGCCCGCATCACGTCACACTGCCCACCTTACGCACCGCAGAGAGGTTTGGTTTCACTGAGGGCAAACACATGTTTACTGGCGGACCAACTTCTCTCCGTGTTTATGAATACAAAACGGGACAAAAAGCATCGTCAAGTTTGTCTAAAATATGAATATTAACAACGGACAGTGAGGACTTTCAGAAATTTGACAATAAAACTTCACTTCACACAAATGAGCCTAAATATATGAAGACACTCCGTCTCCTTACACAATGGGCAGCGGTGGCTTTTATGACTGTTGTAACTAAAACTAATAATTTAAGTCAGATTATTCTCATGTCAATGAATCATGTAAAAACGTTGGGACAAAACCTTCCAGATTCTGACTAAGTTTGTATCCTCTCAAACAAGTTTAGGGCACAACATGTTGCATGCCTGGACTACTTATGCTGCGGGGCTTTTATTTTGAAACAAAGGCTTTTAATTTGAAAAGGATGCAGGAAGTCGCGGCAATCTGCCAAGCAATGGTGTAGCTTTAATCACTCAGCCTTTTACAAAATCTTTGAGTATTTTATAGCGTTAAACTTCCTGTTGAAGTCCAGCCAGAAGAGACACAATTCAAATTTAAAGTGAAATTTTTTGGTCATTTTAATCTTTAAAGCAGCTAAAATCTCTAAATTTAACCTCTCAACTTTTCTGTAATTTGCAAATTTATGGGTCGAACAAGTCAAACTGTATTTTCCCACTCTGGACCAGACTACAAACTAACTATAAGACATCATAAACAGTGGGAATACATGTTCAAGGCGATTGTATACAGCAGGGGTCTTCAGCTGGTTTGGGTGGAGCTCAGTTATGTGAATAAATGTTACTAAACACGAGTAGCTCTCGGACACTTTTATTTTGTCAAA
This sequence comes from Embiotoca jacksoni, assembly GCF_022577435.1. NCBI lineage: Eukaryota > Metazoa > Chordata > Actinopteri > Embiotocidae > Embiotoca > Embiotoca jacksoni. The sequence goes on along the minus strand of NW_027185386.1, from coordinate 1,664,021 downwards.
GTAGCTCTCAGAGGAAAAAAGGTTGGAGACCCCCTGGTATACATGTTGTTAGCTTGCACAGAGAGGAGGAGGACTCCAGAGTCCTTGACATCTTTTCCTCTGAATCAGAGCAGACTACAGGATGTTGTAGAAAGCACTAGACTCTGCATTTCCTCCCTCTTTCCTGACTCATCACTGCCGTCATCACTCTTCGTGTGAAAGTGAAGGACATTTTCATCACCGCGTTCCTGGTAATCCTGCTGATAAGTAAGGGGAATTGATTTAAACCCTCCTGTCAGCCTCTTTACTTGGTATGCAGAGACTAAAACTGTCCGTTTGGCTTCCGCCGCCTGCTCTGACTGAGGATCAGCGGCGTCTGTAAGCGGCCACGCTTCGTCTTGTTCGTCAGTGTCGCTGCCGACAGCTCGCTGTGCGGCGGGGGCATCACACAGGTGTACGTCCTCATTAAAAACCGTTAGCACACTGTAGCAGACACCACGTCCGAGCCCGAGCCCGAGCCGAGGGAGGGAGACGAGTCTGAGGAGGGAATTGCGTCGTGTGGCGTTTTAACCGCAGTACAGCATTAAAAGCTTTGCAGCGATAGATGAATTATAATAAAAGATTAAATGATTGCTGAGGAGAGGTGGCAGCCTGCCAGCCTCGGTGCCACGTTTTATAAGCTGTACTACGCTGGAAGAGGCTGCTGTTATACGCTATTAGAGCAGTTACAGTGACAAACGAATGTATGTTTATCTTCATCGGCAGAGGGGGGAGGCCGGAGGGTGTCACAGGGTTGATGGAGAGCACGGTCCAAATCTTAAATATCAAGCAAGAGGTTTTATTGTCAACTTAACATCTCAAGGTTTTCAGACATTTAATTAGGATCATTTTTCAGTTTTATAGGCCAAACAAATTATTCAATCAAGACACTATTTGACAGATTAATCAGTGCAGCAGAGGTGGAGACACAGTGAGACACAGAGATCAGAGGACAGAAACTCAGCAGAGACTCTCACTGAGCTGGAAACAAACGGCTGCTCACAAGTTTGGCCAAATGCCACGACTTTTCAAAATAAAAGCTCAGCTATTTGAATAAATGTTACTCAACATAAGTAGCTCTCAGACACTTATATTTTGTCAAAGTAGCTCTCAAGAGTAAAAAAAAAAAAAAAAAAAGGTTTGGAGAACTAATCCTTATCGTCATGTAGTACATTTGTAGGGGGAAAAGCAACCAAATATTAATGTCTGTTTTTGTTTAATTCAACATATCTAGCACCTCACAGATCAGGGTATAAATACAAAAACCTGTGAATCATCATTGCTTCTCTCCTTGTGTCGGCAGATTTACACTCATCCCAGTAAATATTGTCTGCTCAGTTGCTCAAAATAATGAAATTACACTGCATACCTCCAATGAAGAACGAATTGAGCCTTTAATTTGTGATAACATACCGATGCTTTAACAAATCATTTACGACTCTCCGAGTAACGTTTTAAGGACGGGTGTCTGCCGGCAAGTTGCCGCCATCCAGTCCAAATAATCCCGCAACGAGTTTCACTCCTGTCTGCCATTGTTTGTTTGTGATTAATTTATGTCGGATTTGTTTTGGTCCGCCCAGCTGTCCGTCCATCTGTTGGGGCCATGACATAGTGCGCAAGCCCGTGGAGTGGCTCCAACTTTCCCTCCTACATTCACCGCCCACCCACCACCCCCCCCCTTTTTTCCTGACGTCTGGGTACCAGCCTCAATGTCGAGGAGATGGCCGGTTCCCTCCTCGCTGCCACACGCTCCATCACCAGTTACACTTTCTGGTGGAAATCATTTACAAAAAACGACTTTCTACGTGGTGGGACCAGGAAAAAAAAACCTGCAACCAGACTTGCGGCTTGTTTTGCAGCTGCTTGTGTGTTGATGTAATTTTAATTTTGGTTTGTTTCGTAGGGAAACATGTCCAAATATCTCAGGTATTGGAAAGCTATTTAATATGACCAAAGCTGAGCAATTCTACAATAATTCCTCCATCTAAATACTCGCCAATATTTCACTGTTTTCGCTTTTTCTCATACAAACAAAATAAAATGGATATTTTTCTGATTATTTGCGGGTATAATGCTCGCAGAGTTTCCTTCACCATTATCTTCGGCAGGAGAGGAAACTGAGCCGTCTATAATGTAAAGAAACCAGCTTTTAAAAGAGACAGCAAGAAGAAGCTTCACTCAAAATGCAGTGCGAATCAAAAGCAACCCATTCTGCTTTTCTGCCTCTTTGCCTTTTAGCATCGTGGGTCACACGGAGCCGTACACGAAGCTGTGCTGTAAGGGCTTCTGCATCGACATCCTGAAGAAACTCTCCCGCACCATCAAGTTCTCCTACGACCTCTACCTGGTCACCAACGGCAAGCACGGCAAGCTGGTGCGGGGAATCTGGAACGGGATGATCGGAGAGGTGAGAACCACGAGCGGCTAGTTGTTTTACTCTTGGCCGGAGTCCCGCTTCACTCGGGATCGCCAAGATCATCATGAATGAGGTCAATTCTCTGTCAGCTACTTTTTTTTCTCAGTGCGGTCAAAGAGCCAAGAGTGAAACATTCACTGCCAAGATACAACATACGTCCACGTTGGGAGGAAAAGAACAGCGTACGCTGACATAAATCAGAAGACACACGGGGAAGGTTTGTGAACTGGCGTCAGTGACGGGAGTCTGAAGTCTGAAGGCCATTTAAAATCTTTTAGCTCTATTGAAGGTACTTTGACCAACTTGCATGTGGAAACTTTCACACTCAGCCAGCAAAGGAAAATATTCCCTAAAATGCACTGATTACAGTTAAGACCATAATATTATTTGTATTGATAAATCCTGCAATCTGTTTCTTTAAATGTTTTACTGCTTCCAAGAGATACGTTTTTGTTTTTTTTCAGGTATATTTAGCACTTTAAAAAGTTGTCATACTTTAAAAAAAGCAATTATGAATTTTTCTCTCTTTTTTTTTCTTTTTTTTTTACTAGAAGACACCAAAAAACACGACATCCTACATTTCCCATAATTCATTTCTAAAGCTTTATTCCTTAGACATTCCCTGCCTGATAAACATCCACAACTTTCCAACTCCTTTAGTTCTTCGGTTCTACCAATTGAGGTTAAGAAATGGAATAATTAGAATACACCAATTCAAATAGCAACATATGACCACACCTAATGAGGACATAGATCAAAATACCTTCTTAGAAGACAATATACAAATATCCACTCATTTTCCAGCTACTTATAAAAGTCCCATTGGCGTTGACCATGAGAACTCTCAAATTCTACAATTTGGATGTCAAATTATACAAATGCGCAATTACCACAAACGGGTAAAACCGTATATGTATATAGACAAATCTCAAAATTGTTACTTTTTTTTCCTTTCTTGCTATCTTTTGTGTGAGATCGTAGTATAAACAATAGACAGATGCACTTTGGTATTAAATGTAAAAAGTAATAAACACGCCTGGAATAAGAATAAAAACCTCAACAAGAGAAGAGTCTTTTCTCTTGGCTTAAAAAAACAAAAAGGAAAGTCGTGATTAATGAGTACATAACCGGGTACCAAGGTCACTGCGGTTGGTGAAGGAGGGACTGTTGGACTAAGAGGAGGAGTAAGCGTCCCTGTGAATAATCTCCAGTCAGACTCCTCCGGCTCGCCCTCTTCTTGGGGAGTTGGAGGATACAATATTAGTTGGCTTTTTTTTCTTTTCTTTATTTTCAACAACAGGAAAAGCTGTTGTGCTCAATGAGGCATCAACCTCCATAGGAGAGCTAATGGCTTGCATGAGGCGGAGTGTCTGGACTGAAACTCCACCGGCTCTCCATCAGAATGATAAACAGTGGAGCACTGTGGTAAAAAAATAAATAAATAATAAAAAAAAAGGCTGGAAAACTAGTCGGAGTGACATTTGAACTGTGCAGGTGGGAGACCGAGAGGATACGACATTAGCAGGAATAACATCACCCCTCCGGAGAGTCACTCTACTTCCAACATTTGAGTGAGCAGACGCTTTATGTAATAGCTTTTATGCTATATGCTCTACTATAAAGGATTAGAGATGGATTAGATAGTGGGGTCGTACTTTACAATGCTTTGGTTAAAAAAAGACAAGATAACACTGGGAGAGGCTTTTTATTCGCGTCCGTCTGGCTGCTCGCTGGGAGCCGGTGCAACCAGACAGCATATGATCCTCAGGGACGGAGGCCGAGCGTTTTGACTTCACTGATAAATGAGATTTATCTCAAAGGTCAGCAGTGGACGTCTGGTATCGCGTCCACAAACACAAGGTTCGATTTATGATCGCGCCACACAAACATCCCTAAAAAGACATCTCTATCGACTCTTTTCTTTCCGTCGCAGGTGTTCTACAAACGGGCGGACATGGCCATCGGCTCGCTGACCATCAACGAAGAGCGCTCGGAGATTATTGACTTCTCGGTGCCGTTTGTGGAGACGGGGATCAGCGTGATGGTGGCGAGGAGCAACGGGACGGTCTCTCCATCGGCTTTTTTAGGTGAGAAACTCCCGCTGAGGGCACAAGGCCCAGTTTAGACTATGCTATGCTGCTCTTTTCTCTCTCTGCTCTCCTCTCACCCGGACCGGTCGAGGCAGATTGGCCTCACACGAACCCTCCCAGCCCCTTCATTGCTGCGTTCCTCTGTATAATGTTGTAAAAGTTCTGTTGTAATGACTTCGCTGTGTTAAATGCTCTGAAATGACTTGTTGTGTTGTGATTTCGACGCTGTATGAATAAATGGAATTTTCTGTCTCTGCAGAGCCGTACAGTCCGGCGGTTTGGGTGATGATGTTCGTCATGTGTCTGACTGTCGTGGCCATCACGGTGTTTGTCTTTGAATACTGTAGTCCGGTTGGGTACAACCGCAGCCTGGTCACTGCCAAAGGTGAGTCTCAGCCGTTTGAATGTGGGATGGAAAAGGCAAAAGCTCTTTGTGTTATTCTTTTTCTTCTTTTTTTAACAACAAAACCTGTCCTTTCTTATTATTTAACATTGACTTGATATCTGTAGACTGCAGCAAAGCAGAGATTGGTTTATGTTTTATGATTGGGGAGTGGAGGAGGCATATTTGCGTGCATCATTTCATTGTTTGGTTTATGATGAGGGCTGCCTGAATCCATGTTGTCATTTTGTGGCAGGACATAATTTATTGTGTATTGATGAAGGTCACTGTGAACACAGAAGAGGAACACTATAGATGAAGGACAGAACTGTCCAATAGAATTTAATAAAGGCTGTGTGTAAAATCTTCATTAAAAATCTTCCTAAGATATTTAAACACAAATCCCTGTTTGTTTTCTAATTCCATGTCTCATTCACATTTAATTAGATTCTGATTATATCCATGTCTGCTCATAATTATTATTGACAGGGTTTTATTTTGCTGGCTTTCAAATTAGCAGCAACATTTTTCAAAATGCAGACTATTTTAAAAAAAGACCATTTTAATGTGATTAAATGATTGAATTTAAATATCTATAGACCTGAACTTCGAGTAAGGTTTGACTCTAGAGAACACGTGACGTACAGTGGCCACATCTCGGATCAATGGATGGTAAATTAAGATGCTGCTGTTTTATTACAGAGCCACATGGTCTATAAAATATCATAATGGAAGAAGAAAAGGCCAATTTGGCTTAATAAGCTCACTGCCCTTTAAAATCTGTTACATCAGCCTTTGTTTTTATATATTTTGTAATGTATACCATAAATGATGCCAGAATTTATAGCGATGTCAAAAAGGATTTGATCTCTGGACATCGACCAGTCTGTATACAATTTCATTTAGTTTTACTTGAACTGAGTTATCTTTCTGACAGCCAGCTGGTTCACTGTTGTTGTGTAATATTATCCTCCATGAATCATTCTGCTGACATCTGACATTTCATTGCAGGTTGAGGATCAATCTCTTGACTCAATGGCAATGCTGTCATGTTCCAGTTTAACATTTAAATATGACACAGATAACACAAGTCACCTGCTTCTGGATCTAGTTTTGTACGACACACTGAGTGCCGACTGATCCGGCTTTTGTCAGAATGTCAGCAGCTTGACTCGTCAGCACAGAAACACAACAACAACAATAACAACAACAACAACAACAACAAAGCAGCTGTCTGCTTTGTTTCTCAAAAGGATGCCTCAGTTCAGTCACTCTGAAATAAAACATGTTGAAATACTTACAAATGTGGCAGATTACAGTTTTTTTCAGGTTAATTTCATACATTGGATCTAAACTAAAAGGAGGATAAACAAGTAGATCCGTGCGGCCCTTTAACAACTAATCGATTTATCTTTTAGTTGTTTGACAAAATAAATCACAAATAAATCAGTTTTAGTCATTTTTTTAAACAAGCATGGAAATATTTGTTGGTTCCAGTCTCAAATTTGAGGTTATGAATTGAGGTTCTTTGCTGTATCTGATATTAAACTGAATATTTTCAGATTTTGGACCGTTTGTTGAATAAAACCAGATGTATTAAGATGTCACGTTTGTCTTCACAGGATTTGAAAGACTTCCCACCAAAAACACAACCACTTTGGTCATCCTCCACTTTATATAGCTTCATAATAAGTCCTCTCCACTTGGCTTCCTCCCTGCTAGATCCGGGAGGTCCCACCTTCACTATCGGGAAGTCTGTGTGGCTGCTGTGGGGAATCGTCTTCAACAACTCCGTCCCTATCGAGAACCCGAAAGGCACCACCAGTAAGATCATGGTCCTGGTCTGGGCTTTCTTCGCCGTCATCTTCCTGGCTTCCTACACAGCCAACCTGGCCGCCTTCATGATCCAGGAGCAGTACATCGACACAGTGTCCGGGCTGAGCGACAAAAAGGTAAAGACCTCGCCCTGTCATTGACAGTCCTGCGCGTGATGTTGTGTTTAATGTACGGCTTAGGATAAAACACAGAGTGGTTTATTTTGGGTGTGTAAACAACACGTGGCAGCGCTATGAAAGGTAAACATCCAGAAGTGGCAAAGTCACTTTCCCTGCAAAATGTAAAAGTCTTCAGAGAGTGGAAATTGAATTACATATCTTTAGAAAGGAAATGTCAATGGAAAGGCTACGAAATGTGATTCACAAGTGGGTTTTCTGGGCAGACAGTGATATCTCGGTACTATCGTTTGCATACTCGTCTGGCCCCAGGATGTGCTTTATATGAATATTGACATGGAAATCCATGTTCAACCATCAGCACAAAAAAATGATTTGTAGACTTTTTTGCTTGGAGGCAACCGAAGGGATTAAAGAGGCATTTGAGGAAAAGCCCGAGCTGCCCACTGCTCATTACGATTCCAACAAAGTCGTTTAAAAGTCTCGTTTCATTATACATTAACTGTGCCGCTCAGTGAAAGAAACGGAGCCCGCTTTGACAGTGAGACCATAAATTATTGAGCAGCGTTCTGCGTGGCGGGAACGGACAGCTGAACTTCTGTTTGTCCAGCTGTGCTGAACCCCTCAGGTTAAGTTAATGTAAATGAGGTACAAGCTGAAGCCACACAAAATGACCTTGTATCCGAGTGATGAAGACGAGCCGAGCGGCTGTAAGGACGCTGCGCCGCATCGGGGAAGATGATTACCTCTTTCCCACCGAACAGACACTTCAATTATAAGAAAAGTCCTTGTGAGCGGGTGTTGTTAACTCTGACGTCGCTCAACCTCCTCCAGTCCAACGGTTTGCGTCCGGCAGAGGTGCATCCAGCGGCAGCGACACGGTGTCAGGATATAACGAAGTTAGGAATACAAAGACGGCGCAACACCTCAAACAATCGATATTTACATTTTCCTGCAAGGATTCTCTTCTGGTGTTACAAAGAATCAGGATTTCTTGACATTGATGACGATAAAAACAGATCATTTTCCTTATTTTAAATCTCTCAACAGTTTCAAAAGCCACAGGAGCAGTACCCTCCGTTCCGCTTTGGTACCGTCCCAAATGGCAGCACAGAGCGCAACATAAGGAGCAACTACCCCGAGATGCACTCCCACATGGTCAAATACAACCAGAAGGGAGTGGAGGATGCCCTTAACAGCCTGAAAACAGGGTGGGTGGGTGTGCCAAGGATCATAAACATAAACATATAGTGGAAGACGAAGCCAAAGCAGATGTGTCACATGAGTAAAAACCACCATTTCTTTCCCCTGACAGGAAACTGGATGCCTTTATCTACGATGCTGCTGTGCTGAACTACATGGCTGGCAAAGACGAAGGCTGCAAGCTGGTGACCATTGGCAGTGGGAAAGTGTTTGCTACCACTGGTTATGGCATCGCCCTGCAGAAGGATTCACGCTGGAAACGACCCATCGACCTGGCGCTGCTGCAGTTCTTGGCTGACGGTAAACTCTCCCTAATGTAGATGCTCCATTTCATAACATTTGACCATGTAATTGCTGTAATAACTGTGCATGGAGGGTTCTCTATAAATCTGATAAGGAATAACAACAGGGAATATCTGTAATGTACTTGAATGATACAGTAAAAGCTGAGGTACTCATAAAAAAATAAGATAGCAGCAAAAAATATGAATATAGTAAAAATGCAACAAAATCAAGTCTTAAGAGGTGATTTTAAATGTGACACTCATTCTGCAAACCTAAGCTCCTTATAGGCAACTTATTTCAAAGCTTCAAGCAAAAACCTGGACACCTTTTTGGCAGAATGTGCAATACACAGTAAGAGGGCTAATATAATGCACACGGCATAATGTGAGGCTGAGAGGCCAGACACAGAGCTGGGGAATTATTCCTTCTCACATCGGCAACAAAATCCTGTCGTACTGACAGAAAGTGTTTTTTGTTTTTGGTGACAGACGGTTTGATCAGCAGGAATAAACACACAAAACAAACAAGCTAAAGACTGTTTTTAAATGTGCAGCAGCCACTACTTGCATTTCTTCTGCTGTGCGATCTGAATTTTTTTCATTTTACGGAAATCACAAACAGAAGAACTGCGCAACCGTTCATTCAGTTGCATCTGGGGTGGCTGGCTGTTCGAGAGAAATTTCATTATCCCATGCAAATGCATTTCAGAGGAGATTGGAGGGTGTTCCATTACTCACTCCCAAAAAAAAAACAAAAAAAACTCCCCTGAATAATACTGGTGTTATGCAAATAGGGCTTTAAAGCCTGTTATTCTGTGCTCCTCGCTCACAGGTGACACACAAAAGCTGCAGACCGTCTGGCTCACGGGTATCTGCCGGAATGAAAAGAAGGAGGTCATGAGCAGTAAGCTGGACATCGACAACATGGCGGGAGTCTTCTACATGCTGCTGGTCGCCATGGGCCTGAGCCTGCTGGTGTTTGCTTGGGAACATCTGCTGTACTGGAAGCTGCGACATTCAGTCCGCAAGTCAGAGCGTCTGGACTTCCTCCTAGCTATCAGTAGAGTAAGTCATCTTCACATCTCCCTCGGAGGTACACACAGCTTTGGAAATACTGGAAACACTAAATCGAATCAGCACACATCTGCAAAAGACAGTAAAAAAAATGAGCTTAAAGCAATAAAGGTTTGTGGATATTTGCTGAGATAAAGTGATGGTCATGATGCCTGAGAAACTGAATTTAAATTGCCCCATTAAAAGGAATCTTCTTCTGTGTTGGAAGTAGTCAAAGGTGTGATTAAGTATTCCAGACTGATACACAATTTGAAAGTAAAATAAAGCTGGTGGGATAAAAATGAAAAAAACTAATATGGTGACGCTCACGATTAGCGATTCACTCATTTATATGGCTGAGCTGTTTTCAAGATCGCGTCGCGTGCAAACATGTTTTTTTCCAGCACTGTGAACGCGGTCATAAAACAAACCAGAAACGACAATGAATCTCGTTCTGCGGCGACAGTTTTCCCATATAATTGTTTTCACCTCATTTGCTCAGTAAGTTAATACGAATTTTATAGAAATTGACCAAAATTAATTCAGAGGAACTGTTGCAAAACACGAGTGAAAAACCTTTGGGAGTTCAGTCGATTGTTGGTTCATTGTTGGTACATGATGAAGCTTTGAGATTATAATTTCACGTCCTCCGTCTTTCTGCAGGGCATCTACAGCTGCTTCAACGGAGTCGAGCAAAGCGAGCACAACGGGAGCATGCCGAGTCCGGACGTCACCACCAACTACACACAAGCTAATATGCTGAAGATGCTGCAGACAGCCAAGGACATGGTGTCCTCTGCCAGAGTGGAGAACTCTCTGGACAACGCCACCAAAACCATTGAGAACTGGAGCAGGCGGGGGGGCGACAACGTGCGGCTCGGCCTGCCGCCCAGAATCACCACCACGGACATGAGCCACGGCCGCCTGCCCTACATCTCCAGCATCACGGACAACCACTCGCCGTACGCTCAGAGGGCGATCACGCCCACCTACCCGCTTCATTACGGGGACCCGTCAGCCCAGCCGCTCCTGGAGAAGCCCCGGTTGGTGAGCCGGCCCACCCCGCTCCGCTACACACTGCCCACCCGCAGCGGTCAGCACATCTTAGAGAGGACTCTGCCCATCTCCAGCCTCAGCAGCCCTCACATCGCCATGAGGGACCCGGCTTCCTCTGGAGCTACCAACCCCCACCACAGCAGCAGGCTGTATGTGGAGAACCAAGCCCGGCACCCCACCTCCCCTTTTGTCCCTTACAGGGATTACCAGGTGCCGGATATCTACGTGGAGCACAAGGGACCGCTGAGGAGGAAGTTCAGCTACCCGCCTGACTGTGTGAGCCGGAGGAGGAGGTCCCACAGCTACATGTTCGATGCTGCAGACCCCAGAGGAGTGAGAGGAAACTACGATGAACCTCGAGCCTGCCTTGCTGAGTTAAGGGCCAATCACCTCCTGAACAACCACGCCCCCGACGCTGCTGCCATGGCCTGCACTGGGGCACACTACCCCTGCAGCAGCGCCGCCTGCAACTCCTGTATGAAGTCCTACCTGGAGCCCGAGATGGATGACGTACCGCTCCTGGGGAAGGACAAGCTAAACCGCCGCGCCTCATTCCTCAAAGCCACGTGGGGCAACGACAGGGTCCATCAGGTGGATGAAACGAAGCCCTCCACGTCCGCATCCTCCTCCGCCCGAGTGGACATGCCTGACCTGTTTCCACGGGTGGTCGTGGCGAACCCAAAGCCTCACAAGCTGTACGGCAGTCTGGGCCACAACCTGTCCTGCTACCCTCTGGCTGCCGAGCCAGCCTACCTGGACCCGGCCCACATGGGTTCCTACCCCTACAAGCAAAAGCTCAAGTACTCGGACTCCACCCGGCTGCCCTCGTACAGGGAAGCCATCCTGCAGAACGCCGCCGCCCTGCGCCGCTCCTCCTCCACGGTGGTGCACAGACACTACTCCACTTACCTGAACTCCTACACAGACTTGCCGGTGTACGTGGGGCCGCTGGCCCAGGGGCCACCTCAGTTCTACGACGGCTCCAAGGACATGTGCCATTTGTTTCCCTGTACGAGCCACTGCCCGGAGAACGCAGCGATGCTGCCGCGTATGAGCGACAGGCCGGTGGTTTACCACAGCAACATGTTCGGGCCCTACGACGGCACAGCAAAGAGGGAGGACCCGGGCTCCGGGAGCAGAGAGCGGCGGCAAGTGTTGGTGGCGCGCAGAGTCAACAGTCCCTATGTGCCAAAGCCCTGGGGCAGGGTATCCAGCCTGGAGTCTGAGGTCTGAACCACCATCCTTACTGGGCCTCCATCAGGCTCTGTGACTGGGATGCCTGGAGGTTCTCCCCTCAGCCTCTGGTTCAAGCAAAAAGTAAACTCTACACCAATAGTGTATTTGAGAGCGTTGACTCTCAATTATCAGTGCAATAATAACTCGGGCAGCGAATTGTAAAAAGAGAACACACTCAAAAAGGCAAATTACTGCTGGGACTTTGTAAGCCAAACTAAAAATACTGATAAAAGAAAAGGCAATGTTGAAAAGTATTTAATACATAAGAATTTAACCTGTTGATTGTTATTTAAAGGATTTTTAAATGCTATATTGCTATGTGAAAGAAGTCTGGGAGACAATATACTGTAGCCTCTCGATCTGATTACAACTTGAGACATTTTTCTCTCATTTTGTTCAAAAGTCATTTCAGTAGCCACCATTTCCACTGAGGGATCAACAACTATTAAGATGAATTTTGTGATGAAACCACTGACATGTCTTCCGTCAAAATTTTCTAAAGTCCACGACCTTGGGTGTTGGCCGTTGTTCTGAGACTTTCTGCTCCACTGGTCATTAATTTAATTTGACTGGGATTTTAAAAAGGGAAAAAAAACATATAAAGTATCATGTGTATTTCCATTGTTACACTACCCTTTAATAAAGAACGAGGCCATCTCGACGGCCTTTTGGAATCATCTTCTGTCCTCCTGATCTCTGTCCTCTCTCATCATACGCCGACACAATGAAGGAGAATCTCTGCTTTTCACTGCTGCTCTATTATACACGCAATCTCTCATTTCAGTCTGTCAAACTCACACATAATGGCTGATTAAGGAAATGCAGGATGTACGCAAAGTAGATATTGAGTGTCCAATTTATAGCTAGATAAACCAGTCCACCTGACGTGCAGCTGTATGTAGCACATCTGCTATGCTGTAGATTGTTAATAGCCAATAAATATTTAATAAAAAAGATTTGTCGAAAACGACATGGTCTGAATTAAACAGGGAGTTAATATAAAATGGTCTGTTGCATTAACAAGTTTCCAGTGAAGCCAATATTACAGAAAATGACTCTTTAAATCAGACATTATTCATTGTTCAATAGTAGGGGTGGCCCTAAAATAATAGCACCGTATGTATGTGTATTTATTAGAATAACAATATTCTTGACCAAATGACAAAACACTGAGAAATTAGTGTTATAGTTTTATATGTCAGCATACAACAAAAGTTTCCCTTCAAATATTCAGAAAAAAACTAAACAAAAATGGTCTCAGTTCATAAGTCTGTGAACAACAGTAACAGTATGACATCATTACATCAGAGAATTTCTATTATTATATAAATGACGTCAGAATGTGGGGTTCACCCCCTCTAGTCCGCAGGGGCTGCTGGAGCAAAACACCAATCCAGATGGGAAAATAAAATAAAATGAAATAAAACAAAACAAAACAAAAAATATAACATATAGTGGCTATCAGCACATTAATAAAAACAAACAAACAAACAAAAAAACAGCAAATTCTAATTGGCAAATCGACATGATGCCAAAATCAATAATTTATATATAATTATAGTGGCAAGTAATATTACCCTAATTATCAGCTGTGCTACACATAGCATTATGAGGATAAATGTGTTTTTTAACGTCTCCATTTCTTTTTGTTGTGTTCTCAGCAAAAGCAGCATTCCACCCTTATTTCCCTTTAAAAAGCATCAGTTTGAAAAATCACCTTATTCACAACTAACTGACAGCATCACATATTCTGCATCAGCTAATTTCAGCTCTTAATTGAAGCAATGTTTACTCTGAGTCTTCAAAACCCAAGAGCACCGTGTTTTTATGGCTGCACCATCCATCAAATGGACATATTCAAAATATATCGTGCATCAATTTCTACACATTTTACCTTCTTACTGATCTTCACTTGAATTTGAAATAAAGTTTGATGGGTTTCAGTAATGTTTGGCTGCAGAAAAAGCTGGTTCAGACATTAAAACTATCCTTACATAATATCGATTTAACCTGCTCGGGGTCACGGAGGGGGGGGGGGGGCTGGAGTCTAGCCTAGTTTAGGTTGCCGGTCACATTCAAACCCGACAGCCAATAAAGAAAAATGTCTGAAGAAGCCACACAAGCACAGACACACAAATCTGCAAGTAAATACCAAAGAAAGGATCATGTTTGAATTGCTGGCAAACACACTTTAAACCCCTCCGAAATAAAGTTTATATTTCTCTCTGACATTGTTTCAGTAAGATGAATGCTTTTCGCCAAATTACTGAGCAGGGCTGAAAGCCAAACTCACTTCTTAATCCTTAAAAAAAAAACACACCGTCCTTTGGAACAAAAAGAAGCTTAGTCACGACGCCAGACATCCATTGAAGCCTTAAACTCTCCTGTCACAACAATGGTCCATCTTGTAGTCAACACATTTGAAAAAGGTCAGAGTTCACCAGCCCGAACTCACTCTCACACGGAAAACAACAGTCATTCACAGCTGCAGTAACGTTATCTGGTGTCCGTGTTGTTGTGAGACTCATATCTCCGCCTCTCATGCCGTGCAGCCTCTCGAGTGTGTTCACGTTGGCTCGGAGACAAACGGGGATATAATGGTGCAGCGATGAGGCATTTCTGTATTCTGCGCTGCTCTCTGAGACCTGCAGAATTGATGGGAGGGCTGGCTGATTGCACTGCGGATGATAAATGATTCTACACGTGCAGATAAAATATGACCGACAATTTGCTATGTCCCAACTGCCCACCGCCGCCGCCGCACACAGGAAGTGCTGTCGTGGCACTGGACTGCGTGCCGCTGGAGGGATGGAAGCCGTGGAAGAATCACGGGTGTTTTTAGAGCAAACGTGGAAAAAAAACAAAAAACTAATGCCACTGATTAGTCATTCCACATCAGCAGTCGAGTGAAGCTGTTTCCATAAGTGGCATAAATTCATCATATTTATAACTACCTTCATTTAGTTAACATGCAGTACAACGTCATTTCACTGGAGGTTCTGTCAAATGACGAAATGATAAGCAATCATACGGCATGAGGACGCGGTATGACTAACATAGGAGTTTAAACGGCTCAGTTAGGGAGCACCGAGATAAAAGTAATGTAATTCTCCATTTATATATTCATTGCAACCAAAACTGTTTCAGATACAGAAAGACGACGTTTACAGCTGCTGGAAGAAATTTGAGTGCTTTTAATGTGTCTTTTTTTTTTAATGTAACGATGTGTTAACTTTTTTCACCAAAGTTTGGTCAGTTCGACACTTTTCATCTGGAATTTAATATCCATTTAATGCACTCATGGTGCCCAGAGGATGAACCCGAATCACTCCGGTGAGTTCTATGAAATATCCCAACATCTCCTCGATGAATGGGGACAAAATTTGGTGTAAACATTCATGGTCCCCAGAAGATCAGCTATCATCTTGTGGTTTTTCAGTAGTTGAAGATTTTAGAGTTTTTTAGAGCTGCTAACACATAGTCCAAAATCATATCCAATTAGTTGAAAATTGCCTCAAAGGAAGGAAAAATGTGGTGTTGGTGGTATGAAATGTTACTATGCAAGACAGTGAGTGACTTTGAACGCAGCTTGAGCGGCCAACTACATCAATTACATGTCAGAAGGACAAGATTTGAAGTCCAATCTGGTTTTTCGTCAGGCAAAGCTCATTTTCATTGGTCGAAACTTAATAGGACACTAAATGGGCCTGTGGGTGATGATGCACACTGAACGACCTCACCGTCTCCTGCTCCTACACTTACTTCAACGATACGGACGCCATCATGGTTAAGTGATACCCGTAAACAATGAGCAGCTGCAGCAGTTGTAATATATTCCCTGTGTTCTTTTTTTCCAAAGAAAAGTTGACTTTTGATTTAATTTGAGAGGACTTTTCGGGGTTAAACGCTGCGCGGCTCCCTCTCAGCATGGTGCACTCACTTACTGGAGCTTCTCGCCGATATCGCCGGCCGATGGGCACTCGGTGTCGTACAGAAACGTGACGTTTAATTGGACGGAGAGAGATTAACGCCAAAAGCACTTAATAAGTGTGAGAACCGACTCTCAGCTGAATAAACTCATTTCTGAAACCCTAAAGTAAATCTCCACAGTACATGTATGATGTATGAACTCTTTCACTGAGCCCACTGGCCAGACCAATCTTCATTAATTTCATCCAGTAATTAAAGACTAATTCTGTGATCTGTGCGCTTTGTGATGCGACGAATTCATTCCTTCTCGCTCCTCTTTGAAACGTGTGAAATCACAGAATGATGAGCCGTGCAGGACAATTCATTTCCCAGTTTTTACCATGTAAATACTGGACAAGATTATATCTAGCATCAGGGGATACTGTATGAATATGATTTCACTCTTGATTCCCTCAGCATATTGGAAATATTGAAATGAGGCTGCCGCAGGTACATCTGGGCTGCTGATGTGCGTCTGAGGTCGGAGAAAAGTTGACCACCAGCGGCCTCAGAGATCCACTTTGTATGGATTTTTCAAAGGATGAGCTCATGTACTCTAATCCAAAACTGCTTGAATTATTGTCTCCTTTCTGATTCGCTGAGATAAACTACAAAGCAAACAATATTATCTGGGAATGACAAACCTCACAGACCCTGCAACAAACACCTGAACCTCACATGTCCACTGGATTTCCTCTGTAGCTCACAGGAAATAAGATACAACTGATCGTACTGGGCTGGGAACACAGGAGGGGTTTCACTTTATCTGATTGTGCTGGTGCATCTTACAGAGAAGCAATAAGGGACTATACATAAAAGTGTTCGTAGCTTCCAGGTCTGTAAAATGGGTCCGATCCAGAAGTGTCTTAAGATGCAATACCAGCGAGTGCCACTAGAGGTCGGCTCCAAAAAGCCTCCGGCTCCATAGACTCCCATTCAACTTCTCTCATCAAATCCAAAGTGAATAAAATGTGTCCATCAGTTATCTCGGTGTTGTTAGCTAAAGTCACTCCTTCTTATTAGTTTTCTGGAGGTCCATCTGAAAATAATCCCTCATTCATTAGAAAAGAAGATTCAAGAAGACCTGTTTTTGGGGGCGTGTCTGTTTGATTGACAGGCCTGTGGTGCAGTCAGGTTACAGCTATCGGTGGGCGGGACGTAGTATCGTCAGGTTTCCAATCAGATCGGTCAGATCCACCGCTGGCTCCTCCCCCAGCTCATCCAAATATGGTCACTTCCTGCTCCAAACCGCTCCGAACTAGCAAAGATGGTGACGGACAAAATTTGAACTTGAGGCTTCATAACGTTCACAAACCAACGGGTGACGTCACCCTTTTTAAAAATAGTTTTTTTTTTTTTTTAAATAGAGCATGTCAGTGCTCAGGAAGATGAAGGAAACTGTCAAGTCGATAAAATCGATGTCGAGTCGTGTGACTGGTGACGTCACTGCTGGTTGCTGCGATGTATTACATGTTTTGAAGAAGAAGACGTGGAATTATATTTCGTAGTTTGGCCTCGTTAAAAAAAAGAGCTTCCACACAGATGATTACTCAGTATGTTGCAGTAAATATCGGAAAAATAAAGTGTGTTTCTCTGGATAGAATAGTTCTCTCATTGTTTGTTTCCTCTTCCTCCACTTTACCCTTCACACGTTTTCCTCCCAGACCCCTCTGCTTAACCCGGAGACAATGTGTTAGTGATGTGTTTAATCAAACCACCTGGACGGGTAAGAGCTGGCCGGGAGCCATGACTTCACACACACACACACACACACACACACACACATGCACACACACACACACACACACGCACACGCACACACACACACACACACTCTCTCTCTCTCTCTCTCTCTCTCTCTCTCTCTCTCTCTCTCTGACCCATCGAGGCCCTTCTCATTAGCTCATTCGTGATGTGTGGACCTGAGCTGACCAGCTAGAGCAGCTTTCTGCAGAGACTGAGGCCTGCTGTTTGTTTGATGAATCCTTGAACTCCCCTTCCACTGGAGGGATGACAGCTCTGCGGATGGAGACGCGATGCCGCAGGGCTGGGTGGACAAAATAACAGAAACAGCACATGAAAAATACTTTTTCAACTTTTATCTTACCGAGTCAGAAAGCGACATGGAGCGTGTCACCTTTAAAAGAGTAATCTGCGCCTTTTATCAGGTAACTTTTCAAAGCTAAATGATGCAACTCCGAAGTGCAAACAGTTGGTGCAGCGCTGCAGGTGGATCAGTGAAAACTTGGCATCTCGGGTGAAGAGCCCGGTGATACCGGCGCGAATAAAATCTCACTCAGAAATGTGGTGATGAAGAAATTAATCCAGGTGAGAAGGAGGAAATCAATGCACTTATCTCTCTTTAAAGGTTTTACTTGATCCTATAAAAACAAGTAAAAAAAAAAACCACACAAATAAAGATGTTACGCGTGAGATACATGGAGGAGGAGACATGCGAGGTTTTTATTTCACATTACCATATTTATGACTTTTATTAATTACTTTTCTGATGGACTTTTTTTGATGTACGGCTGTCATACTTTGACAGGCATCACCTGAGGGAACAAATTAAAAGTGTGTATCGTATTAGGTCAGCTGTGTCAGTTTAGACTTGATGAATGGGCTGGATCCATTTCATCAGGATGTACTGTGTGGACGTCATTAATGTGTGAAGCTCAGAGGGTAAAATATTATTATTAATAATAATAAAATATCATGTGAAGGGTCAGGGTTATATAATCTGATAATTTTGTAAGATTACGTGGCATTGCATAAAAACAGCAAACATAATCTTGATCCAGGAATAAAAAAAGAGAGAAATGTGTTCATGTTGTGACTGAATGGATTAAAGCAGCTCCAGTTTGTAGAGGATGGATCCATAAGCCTGAGGAGACAGTCTGGTACCGGCCTCTGGTTGTTCACCCTGCAGCGTTATGTTGTGTTTGTGGGCAGATGCCCTGGCATCTGGACCCAGGGTTAGTAAGCAGCCATCAGCATGTGCTGGCGGTGGGCGAGCGACAGGCTACTGGGCCGGCCAGCGCGCTGGGCCAGGAGCCCTCAGCGGAGCAGCTTGGTGGCCATGATGGAGCCTGATTTCCATCATCCATTATCCAAAGGCCTGCAGATAAGTCAGCGTCCCACGGGGGCCTTCCTCTGAACCGCACTGTCAGGAAAAGATGCCGGGCCACATGTGAGGGTTCGTGGTGCCAGGACAGAAGGGGAATGAGATGACGCAACCAGGAACAGTGGCGGTACTTGGAGCTCAAAGAGACAGTGTGCAGCATGTCTGGCTCAGATTATGTGAGGAAGTTGTCTGGTTTGGAGCTGGTTGATCATGGACCAGACTGGATCGACATCAAGATACAACTGTTGTTTGGTTTTGGAGCAGAATGAGTGCCATTGTGTTTGTGTGTATTGTCAATCGAATTTTTGTTTTGCAAACATTTGCATGAAGAAAACACCCTGAAATTATATTATATTTCATATTTAGCTTGTATTACTTTAGTGCCTCTATCAACAGGTCCAAATCCCTTTTTTAACGCTCGTTGAAGTCTTGTCTTTGTTTGATATCAAATGCAGAGAAAAATATGACATTTTACATTAATTCCTAATATTTAATAGCTCAACAATACTTTTTATGTTTGGTACAATACTGCCATTGTGGCCTTTTTGCCCATGTGACATCTGTACCCTTCAAAATTTGATTCCACTGAAGACCATATGGCCTTCTCCTCAACGTTCACCCTTTAATCATTCACTTTTTTTAAATCACATTTTGCCATCTGGCTGCGCGTTCAGACCAGTGACCCACTGTTCGCGAGCACTTCGCCGCACCGCAGCAGGCGGCGATGATACGTTCGCCATCAGCTGCATCGTTCAAATTAAATGACAAAGAGGTTATTCAAAGTGCGTTTCCTCTGAAATGTTTTAAACCTGTCACAGAAAATATAACATAAAACGCCACATGATCCTCGTCCTGTTCCTGCAGGCGAGTCGGCTCGGCGACCTCGGGACACTGATGAGTATTTATTCTCCATTAAAGTGGCACTGCATTAATTATACCACAGTTTGATCAATTAACACACGAGGTGGTGAATCCAGACCGTTTAGAAAACACAATTGATTTTAAGACCTCTGCCGGTTCTCCTCCCGCCTGCTTTTAAGCCGCACTCACTAACATCATGCCACTTATCTGCTCCGCGGCAGACGGGCCTGCATTCAAATTAAATGTGTGTTCACGTCAACGGTGTCCCGTACGAAACCTTCTGTTTTCCTCTTCACTGCACCGGATACAGAAGATAACGAACGCAACATATAAAAACATATGAAGGGCATGTTTATGACTTTGCTTTTATGGATATAAATGACTTTCCGATAAACGGCCTTTTAAAGCGCACACACATAGAAACACACACCGGCTGCCGTCATCCTTCTGTCCACGCGTTCGTCCACACTTTGAACAAATTGTCTCACACTCCATAAATTTTCCCAGATGCAAGGGGCCACTTTGACTTTGGTGGGGGTAGTGATGGGGGGCTGCGAGGGTAAAAGTGTTGATGAGAATAAAAAGAAGATGGAGTTCAACAGATGAGACAGAAGAGGGTGAAAAAACTATCCGTAGTCCAGATAAATCAGGTTTTCCCAAAACAGGAAGTGAGCGTGCTGTAATCTCTTATTTTGAAATACCAGAGTCAAAAATACATAAAATACAATGCAGTTTTAAAATATCTGAAATAAAAATAAAAACAGGTTTTTTTTACATGTTTTTTTTATATTTGGATGAGGTAAAAGAAACATGTTTGGACATTAAAACTCGACATCAGAATCCCAAGGCATTAAGATAATTTGCAAACAACTGAATCCTGGAGGAGATTGTTTACTTGGTCTTGGATGTTTTTCGATGCTTAAATTTAAGAAGCAAGTAACTTATTCATAGCTAACTTTGAATAATAGATTATCTCATTAAAGGTTAAACCTCCACAATGGGATGAGACATTATTGGGCTGAGAAGGACTTTTTGTTTTATACTGTAATAAATATCTGGAGGTGAACACAAAGTTAATGTGTTTATGAGAATAAACCTTTCAGTGAATCTCATCTATTCATGCTAATAAAGTTGAAAAATATAAAATGAATTAGTTCTTAAGGGCTCATGATTTAGTTGTAGCTGAGATATTATCTGCATTAGTGTTTGCATAAAATACTGGACTGGATTTTTGTACCGCGTGAGACGAGTTCACAGAGGATCCGCCGAAGCTGAACGTAAGTATAAACCACTGTTAGGACTTTAAGAACTCA
Organism: Embiotoca jacksoni; assembly: GCF_022577435.1. Taxonomy (NCBI): domain Eukaryota; kingdom Metazoa; phylum Chordata; class Actinopteri; family Embiotocidae; genus Embiotoca; species Embiotoca jacksoni. Next base: position 1,643,064 of record NW_027185386.1, on the reverse strand, counting down.
CAAAGGAAGGAAGCTTTTACAATATTGATGTAACTGAACATATAAGATGCATTTAAAAAGTTCAGAGACAGTTCCTGTTGCACACAAACGGAGTGCGGCACAGCAATTTTTGCATGAAGCAGGAAGAAGCATTAACTTTAAACAGGAAGTATTCCAAGTATCGTTTCTTGATCAACATCAGCACCTGAGTTCCACACATTAACGTGACCACTGGTGCGTAAACATTTGTGATGTCACCATGGAAACCTGAAACTGGAAGCAAAGAAAAAAAATGCAGGAACAGAAAATCTTTAACAAGTGTTTCTGAGCCCATGCAGTGATTTCCACTACAGAATCACGGCTGAAGGCTTGTGTGCATCAACCAGATACAACACCATAGACACCGCCTGCCTTAAGATAAACTTTGACCAGTGTGTATGAATCCTGATCAATACGGCCCAGATTGTCTTTTGGTGAAAAACTGGACATCATCTGATCAGTGTATCAACCTCTGAATCAGTTCGACCTTCAAAAATACCATATCAGTCACATGCCTCTTGTCATCATGAGCTTAATCCTCTCGCATTGCATGTCTTTGGTTGTGGCTGGTGCAAGGGCAATGGGAGTGCTTTAATGGGGTCCTCCCTTTTCTTCCTCCATTTCATTTCCCCATGTCTATGGGATGGACATGAAAGGAGGACAGCCAGATCATTATGGAGAGCTATTTCCTTTTCTGGTGATGAGACACGGCCAAGGTTAAGCAAAAAAAATAAAAACTTCTGTTTCCCATTCAGTTGTTCACCTTTTTTCTTGAGAGTTCTTTTTTTTTTTTTTTTAAGCACATTGTTGAGATTGTGTTTGTGTGCACACAAAGAGGCCTGCGAGTAATCAAGGTAAAATCAATACAAGCTTAATGTCCCTCAAAGAAACTCCAATGTCAACCTGTTTGTCCATTTTGTCCCCCAACCACCACTTCCTTTTTAAAAAAAATTTTTTTGTTTTTTTTTGTTTAAAGGACTAGCTTTTGGTCAATCAATGGACCAAAGGGACTGAACAATATGAGACATGTTCTGGCATAAAAGGTTAAAACAGGCCGTGCTAGTTTGATCAGTCTAGACCGGAAAGTGAATGAGAAGTTGTTGGTTTGAGCTCAGAAAAACTGAGTTGCCCTCGAGCAAGGCTGCAGCAGCGATGACTCAAAGGTCTTTCCCTTTTTGCTTTTTGCCAAACTTCCCTTTTGACCAGGATCCGTCCAGACTCCAAAAGACAATTCCTATGTCGTATTTGCCCAAAAGGCGCCCGCCAAGTGCATCTCTAGTCATCCCGAGTGCCCTTCTTGTCAATGTAAATCCAGAAGGGCCGCCGGGGTTTGATTTAAATTACCTTTCCGTTCACTCCGGCGCTTCTCTGCTTAGTCCGAGATCCCTTCGTGTCAGTCCAAACGCCCGAGTGCCCTTCAAGACTGTTTAAATCACAGAGTAGTCCTTGTGGTAAATTGAAGGCCTTTTTTACTCGGTCTAAAAACTGCTGTTGTTCACCAAAGTGTTCTTCTTGTTGGTCGTAATCTTCCTTAGGTTTGACATGGTTAAAAAAAAAAAAAACTAAAAAAAAACCTACCCCTGGAATTGGTGACATTTATTCACATAGCTGAACTTGTTTGTTTTCTGTTCGTTGACAAAAGCGCGTTCATGCTCGGCGAGTCTCCCCGAGATAAATAAAGGTGGCAGCAGATATCAATCAGCGGCTGTACATCAACATTATAAACCACTCGAAGCGTCTCAAAACCATCTTCAAGGCCCGCGAATGTATTTACAGTACGAGTGTCATAAAGCACACCCTCAGCTCCCTCTGCCTCCAGACAACAACATCCATCAGCGAGACTTGATCCATGAATTGTTTTCTGCTTCGTGGGTAATGAGCCTGCGGTCCGGCAACAAGGAATCGACTCACCCTGATTCTCTCCGATGGATTTCACCACCGCGGACATTAAAGATGGTCGACTTGTGATCATTTCTGTTATCGATTTTCATCACAAGGCCAAATTTGGCACGGCCGAGACACACGGGGAGGAACGACCACATAAATCTGCCGTGATGCATGCAAGGAAGGTTCCACTCTGCAACGTGTTTTCAGTCTGCAACTCGGAAACAGATGAGCGGTAAGGTGAAACGTCAAGTTTGGAGTTTAATTTAAGTTTTGGACAAATAGAAACAGTAACTTTCAGGGGAAGACAGAAACCACAAAGGTTTGTTTGCTGTTGTGAGTCTTTTGGGGCGTTTTAGGACAAATAATGCAGCTCACACGAACTTAACTCTGGTCACAAACTGGACATAAAAGAGTTCATAGCTTCAGGTCTGTAAAATGGTTCCGATGCAGAAGTGCCTTAAGCTGCAATACCAGCGAGTGCCACTAGAGGTCGGCTCCAAAAAACCTCCGGCTCCATTGACTCCCATTTAACTTCTCTCATCAAATCCAAAGTCAGTAAAATGTGTCCACGAGTTATTTAAATTTAGTCTTTCCTGGTTTTCTAGCGGTCCATCTGAAAATGATCCCTCATTAATTAGAAAATAAACTTTAAAAAGATGTGTTTTTTTGTTTGATTGACAGGACTTGTTGAAAAGGACATCGGTAAGAGGAGGAACTGCATATATTTACACATTATTATATATTTCTTTTTACATTTCGTGCACCACACGGAAACAATTTCCAAATAAAAAAAAACATTTATTTGTCCGTTCACCTTGCTGCGAGAACTCTGAGAAACAAGAAGACCTGCTCCCACAAGGACAAACATTAATCTCTGCTCCTGCACACGGAAGACACCACAAGGCAAGAAATCTATGCTGACTGGCACATTTCATTAAAGGTGCTTTATATTATAATGTGTACAACAAAAGGATGACACGCACCAAAAAACAATAAAAAAAAAAACAACAAAAAAAGGGAAATGTAAGAAAAGACAAAGATAGTTTACGTGTGTGTGTGTGTGTGTGTGTGTGTGTGTGTGTGTGTGTGTGTGTGTGTGTGTGTTGGGGGGAGGGGGGGGGGGTTGATGAGTTTACGGCCACTCTTCTCTGAAGTGGAAATTTCCCCCGAGGAAATCGGTGAGAAAGTAGAAACCATTTATAACCATTCATTCAGTCCTCCCTATTGCACAGAAATTATCCCGTCTGTACAAACGAAACCCCCCCCCCCCCCCCCCCCCCCCCACACACACACACACACACACACACACGTCTCCGGGAGTCGAGCTAGCCTGACATCCAGCATGCTCCACCTGTAAAGCCTTTCAATTTGCAGCCCATTTTGCATTGAATAGAAAAGTGGAGCGCAACAGAATAACGTGCACCGAAAAAAACTAACTGACATGGGAGAAGAAAAATAAAAAGAGGCGCCCTGTGTGCTGCTGAAATTTAGGAGTAAACGGAGATATGCAACAACCTGCAACTCTGCACAAACTTTTACCGAGTCAGGTTATTAATCTCGGTTCTACAGATTACGTTCAGTCCAAACTCGGTAATGAAGTTGTTTTCTCAGTTTGTTGCTTTGGCAAGAAGGCTCAGATTTATAATAGTAGAGCATTAAAACTGTCTGAGCTGAATGTTTAAAGAACTTTTTCTGTTAGCAGAGTTGGAGTTGATGGTAAAATATATATTTGCACCGTTTAGATGAAAAATCTCTATAAATTAAGAGTTTCTTGCAGGAATCTTGTTCTGATAAAAGACTTGATCGGCCAAAACAGATTGAGAAATTCTTTGTACTTTTTTAAATGCATCTATTCCTGTTTACAAGATACAGGATAATTATTCATGTTAAGCACACTGATATTGAGACACTTTAACAGTTCAATTAAAACAGCAGCAAAATACACACTGATTTTCAACAAACTTATATAAAGCACCAAAAAAAAAAAAATATATATATCTACAATGCAAACCACGTAGAAAAGCAATATTTTAGTATATTTATACTAAATATAACCTGTTTTCTATGGTTGTATCTTTTTTATTCGTTGGTGACTGATCACATGACCGAAGATGAACTATAATCATTATGCCGATTGTGCGCCTGTCATCACGTGATTTAAAATCATCTTCATCAGTCAGCTGGAACTTCTGCACGAAGTTCCACAGCAGCGAGTTCAGTAAACGTTTCTGGTTACCACGGCGATGGTCTGATAGCGGGAGACACTGCGCTCATTGTTCCTGTTTCCCTTTCACAGCGGTCAGCGCACAGATAAGGCAAACAGACAGCTCAATGAGCAAAACAATAAGAGCTCGAGCAACGAGGAGGAGGAGGAGGAAGAGGAGGAAGAGGAAGAGGAGGAAGAGGCTGAAGGACCCAACAGCAGCACGAAGAGGAAGAGTTTTTATCAGGAAACAGGGGAACTGGTGTTTAATCTCTATCTTGTGAGGCTGGCAGACACTTTAATAGATCTGTGCAGTGTGTGTGTGTGTGTGTGTGTGTATGTGTGTGTGTGTGTGTGTGTGTGTGTGTGTGTGTGTGTGTGTGTGTGTGTGTGTGCCCTCTGCTGCACCTTCAGTCCCACAGGGCTCTCTCTCTCTACACAAATTTGTTCCCTCCTCGCTCGCCCTCTTGACTCTTTCCCACCAACTCAGGTTTTATTTAGCTTTTTATTTTTTTTATTTATTTACGAAGGGAAACATTTCAAAGTCACCGGAGACAAGGTCAAGAGTTTCTTTACATCCCATCACATCCCTCCGGAGGACACAAACAAATTAAAGCAGCCAAACAACGCTGCAATAAATATGAATAATAATAACTCTAATAAAATACATATTTTTAACAACATTAAAATATAAATGTTTGTGAGGAACTAGAGAGATTCGAGGGACGTTTTCTGATTGTATGATGATTTAAAACTGGCAGTACAACAAATTGTATTATTTGGATGTGCCTCAGTTTAATTCTAGAGTTTTAGATTCATGATCTTTCAAGTCAATATTTTACATTTTTATGAATTTCTTGTTGACATGAATTATATAACTCTGTCTCGCAAGCATAGTTTTAATTGTCTATTTTTAAGCGATGTCGCTGTAAATATGCTAATTTCCTCCAGCATGTTAAAATGAGTGCAGCAGAAAAAAACAGGAGAAAAAGCTCAAAGTATGACGAGTGAAACATGAAGAAGGCAGGTTGGTCTGCTCTTTTAACTTTGATTATAATTATTATAATATATATTTAATGGAGGGATGTTCCACAACTGAGAAGCTTTTATTTTGAAGTGGCCAAAGGATATTTTCGGCCGCTCTTATTTCTCGGAGTTTCTAATTGCTTCTGCTGTTGGAAGCCACAGAAGTTTGTGCCCTGCTGAGCATCTGCCTTTGCAAATTGATTACCCAGGGGGCAGCCATATTGCCCCCCCGCCTCCACTCCTCTACACACACACACACACACACACACACACACACACACACACACACACACACACACACACACACACACACACACACACACACACACACACACATAGCTTTGATTAAAAGCCAAATACAAGTCGCTGTTTTCTCCTCACAAAGGTCCAACAGTGAAGTGAGAGCAACGTTTTCTTCGGAGGACAGAGACACGGAGACGCTGTGGACGAGACAGACGACAACCATGAATAGGACCATCATGTCATTAAAGGTGCCACCCAACGTTCACTTCCATCAGTTTAAACAGCGTTCTCACCTGCACAGATTAAAGTCCTTTTTACTCCGTTTCATCAACATTTCTATATTTTTTTTAATTCACGCAATAAAATGAATTATTTGTAGAAATCCTTCGTCCAGGCAGCGAGAACACAGCTGGAGGTCAGCAACAACATTTAATGCTCAAACCAGAGTTTTGGGTGTAAATTGATTGCACAAATAAATTGAAGTTCACAGATCAAAAAGTAATTGGGTTCGTATTTTTCTATGCAACATTAATATCAATTAATACACGTCAATTTCTGCTTCGGTAAACTCTCGTATTACAACTCCAGTCTCTGTTTATTTGAATGGTTCTTTATGGTCTGACTGTTTGGGCTGAAACACTCTCGTGTCTTGTCCTTGATGTGTGCAGTAATGAGTGTTGCTATAAACAACTCTGACCTCTTCAAAACTTTGCTGCACAGTCAGAGAAGAGAGAAAGTTACACAGGAAATTGGTCTGTTGTTCATCCTGCCTTCACAAAATCACATCTTCATGCACCAACGAGAAGAATCTCGATGTGTCTGCGCTTCCAATAATTAACTCAGCCGCGTCTTACGGAAACAAGAATTGACCTTTGACTCTTATTTGACTACTCCAGGACTTGACATCGATTTTATCGACTTGACAGTTTCCTTCATCTTCCTGAGCACTGACATGCTCTATTTAAAAAAAAAAAAACTGTTTTTAAAAAGGGTGACGTCACCCGTTGGTTTGTGAACGTTATGAAGGCTCAAGTTCAGATTCTGTCCGTCACCATCTTTGCTAGTTCGGAGCAGTTTGGAGCAGGAAGTGACCATATTTGGACGAGCTAGGGGAGGAGCCAGCGGTGGATCTGACCGATCTGATACCATGTCCTGCCCACCGATAGCTGTAACCTGAATGCACCACAGGCCTGTCAATCAAACAGACACGCCCCCAAAAACAGGTCTTCTTGAATCTTCTTTTCTAATGAATGAGGGATTATTTTCAGATGGACCTCCAGAAAACTAATAAGAAGGAGTGACTTTAGCTAACAACACCGAGATAACTGATGGACACATTTTATTCACTTTGGATTTAATGAGAGAAGTTGAATGGGAGTCTATGGAGCCGGAGGCTTTTTGGAGTCGACCTCTGGTGGCACTCGCTGGTATTGCAGCTTGAGCTACATCCACTTTTATATACAGTGTATGGTCACGTCTAAGTTTGTTTTGGATTCCTCGGCTACATATTTAAACATAACATGGCAGAGAAGATGCCAAAGTTCATGTCCATTAACATCAGAACGAGTTGTTGCTTCCTTCTTCTCTGTTTTTTCTTTGTGTTGATTCAAATGAGAAAATAAATCCAGTCTGGTTTCTGTTGTAGAAAAAGAGAATCTTTGATTATGTGCACTGCATTAGTAGGTTACAGCTCTTTCAAACACGACGTGCTCCGAGTATAAATATGAGGATGAACAAATATTGATGTGCCCCTGAGTTGCGTTATTAGAGCGCTGCAGTGAAGATTCATCATCGCTCGCGTGCAGGCGCTTGATTTGAACTTTAATAGTTATTTATATTAGAGACGAAATGCTAAGTGAGTTTTGTTTGAGCGCTCTGATGAGAGAAGAAAAAGATTTCATGATCGTAAATATAGAACAGGACTCAACATTTGCTGACATTAACAGCACTTTGTTTAGAAAGTTAAAGATCCTCCTAAACTGCAGCCTCGAAAGTGATAATAACTTCATCTGAAAAGCACTTTTCTAAAGAATCAACAGCGAATCCTTCCTCCTCTTAAAATATTTAACATATTATCAAGTGCTTTGAAGACCTGAAGGTCACTGAAAATGGTTTTAAAAGCATAACCTGCCTTTTTAGTCTGGCCTTCTATTGGATTTCTTTCCATCTTGTTTCCTTTTTGTTTGTCTATTTATTCAGTTTGACTACCTGCTACATCTTTTTACCCCGTTTTAGTACTTTATTTCACTTTTAACAGATTTTTATTAATTTTTGACCATTTATGTTTTCACATCAGTCTGTTTTTACTAGCTGGTATATTATTTTTCTCTATTTTAGTATTATTATTATTTATTTTTTTTTACTGTTGACTGAATTTTATTGAATTTTTTCATTTATTTAAGTATCTATTTTGGTATATTTATAAATTTTAGTTGGTTTTCCCAGTCGGTATACCCTTTTACTCTATTACAGTATTTTATTCAACCTTTTAAAAGCCTGTGAATGGGGAGGAGAGGGGTGTGTTGTACTGCTTTGGTATGAAAAGTCTGATTGATTGATTCATTTATCCTTTAGGGGCCACCGTACATATATGACTGCACTGCCTGTACAGCCACTAAACTTCTTCCTTTTCAGTTAGTCGAGGTTATAAACATTTTGTGTCGATTCCATCCACTTCCCGGCTCTTATCTGAAGTCGGTCACGGTGGCAGCCGGCTGAGTCGGGTCGTCCCTCTTCTCTACAACGTCCCCCACTTCCTCTGCAGGGATCCAGAGGACATGTGAGATATATAATCCCTGCAGTTTGTTCTGGCTGCACCCCTGGGTCTCCTGCCGGGGAAACTTCCAGCAGGAAACTCCCACCAGGGGATGTTACGATCAGGTGCCCGGTGCTCCTCGACTGGTTCCCTTCAAACAGGAAGCAGCAGCGGCTGAACTCCGAACTCCCCGCGGACGTCTGAGCTCCTTACCTTATCTCAGAGTAGAAACCCTGCGGAGGGAAGTCATTTCAGCCACTTGTACGCAAGATCTTTTGGTCAATACGTAAAGCTCACAACCATAGAGGATTAATATCGTGACTAAAATATTCCCTTCGTCCTACAAGTCATACTCATAATGCTCAAGATAACAAATACAGACGGTTCACAGCGCAATCAGCAAACAAAAAGCAGGAATTTAATTGTAATTTCTCACGTTTTGGTAGAAATATTACAGGATTTAAAAAGGTTTCTATGGATTTTTTGGGATTATGTTTTTCCGCCATGAAACTGGGTCACTATTAAAGTCCATTTTAATTAAACAACCGCAGCTGCTGCCTCCAGCAAAAAGACCAATCTCCAAATGTTCCAGAGTTTTTCAATCGAAGAAAACAGTATTTGGGTGGAGTTTTCCTGTAATTTGAGGATGCAGATTGATTGAGCTTCAAATTTAAATGATTTTCTTCCTCGTGGTGCATCAAAGAGGAAGAGTATAAGTGGTCGTGTGTGTCCGACGTGTCATAATTCATCTGATGTGACTGTGTTTTGGTCGTAAAAGTAGACTCTCTCTCAGAAATAGCCTGCCGGCACCGTGACAGAAAAAAAACAAAAAAATGATGCCGGCGCGACATGAATTATGAGACAGGTCAGGTTTGATTGTGTAGGAGGCCAGCTCCCATTTCACTCCTTAGAAAACATAGACAGACAAAATAACATAATATCAATCCGCTGTAATTCCTGGAGAGATGTGGTGCAAAAAGGTGGTGAAGGCAGAAGAGGAGGAAGAGGAGGAAGAGGATGGCATGCAAGCAGAGGTGGTGCAGAAATAACATCTTTAGGATAAATGGAGGGAAATAAAGTAATGCGACTCTCTCTGCTCTCTTTTTCTGCTGCTTTATGTGACGCCATAAAATGGGACAGCTGAGAGGGGCAAAGGAGGAATGGCCGTTTTATCAGCTGGAAATGAGTCTGTCTCTCTCAGCCCCAAAGACTCATATTAGTTTTATTCTTGTCATGGTGTGAACTTCCCAGAAGCCTCCCGCCACATTTACCAGTGTGCTCGTTTAGCTCCTTCTGCTCAGATTTACACACTCCGCCTGCTTCCCTCGCCGCTGGAGGAGCCTCTTCTTTTTTATTTCATGTCCTGCCTGGAGTTGAGCAGGCAGAGAGGCGGTACTGGATGCTGAGAGATTAACTTTTCTTTCTTCTTAAATTTGCAGTAAGGATGGAAAATGGGCTTCAAACCATTCACGATTCATCCAAACAAATAGTCCACAACACTGTGCACCATGAAACTGTAACACAAAAGGAATCAGGAAATTGGCCAAAAACTTACACCAGACTACAGTTGAATGTTACAAATGAGTAAATAAAACCCACTTTGACACCTCGAACCCAATCCATCAAGTGGTTGACGACGTACTCATTTTCTCAATACCAAACATAACAAGCTCATGGTAACCATAGATATAAACATCACAGGATCTCTAAACCTTACAGGATACATCTTTTGGGAACCTTGAATGTCTGCACCAAATCTCATGGTGATACATCCAATAGATGTCAAGATATCTCCGTTTGGACCAAAGCGGTGGACCGACCAGAGAGCGCCATCTCTGGAGCTAAAAACAAACGAGCCCAAACTCATCACTGCACAGTCTCACACATACAGTGTCTTTGTGTCCAACCTTGAACCTTGGCAGCCTCTTCAACAAACGTCTTCATCATAAATTGACCCCTGAAGGCCACAGACCCGGAGGAAGACTGATTATCCTGCAGGTCTTACATGCATGCAGGAAGGATTTGTAGAAGCAGCAGCCCGACACTGCAACTAATGAGATTTCGTCATCACAGACGATCATCAATCTCAAATCCAATCTACGAGGCCGTGACAAAAAAAAAAAAAAAAACGAGAAAAGTATGAGCTTGTTAATATGGATCACACGGGCCACTTTTACTCAGTTTATTCAAAGCTGTTTTCTACACAATCACAACTGTGAACGCCTTCTAGCACGGCGCTAAACAACCCGTCAGCTGGCGCACAATGAATGGACGAACTCCCAATCTACAGCAAGGGCACCGGGGTTAACAAACAGATCCTTCATTACAGCCAAAACAATCTCCTTCTCCTACACAATTAGCGGCGGAGCTCCCGGCGGAGCCCCGACTGCACAGAGCTGCCGTCTGGCTGCTCCCGGCTCCGTCCGGGAGGACAAACGTCCGCTCACAGTGGCTTCCTTCCACTCTGCTTTCAGAGAGCGTTTCCAGAGCCAGCAGTGAGCAGACTGAGCTGCTGCTGCTGAGGGCTGGCAAAGAGTCCCTCAACACACCAAAAAGGAAAACAATAGGTTCAGTTTTCCAGAAGACTTCGAGCCATGTGGAGGTCTCCTGAGAAAAGCACCAATAGTCTGGATAAACTAACTATTTGGAAATATTTGCTGTTATGGCTATAAAAATATATCCTTTGATAGACCAAGGGTCACAAGAAGCATCAGCAAACATTGATAGTATTTAAATAAATCTGCTTAAACTTTTGCACATTTTCTAGCCAGATTCGAAGGATACGATATGAAAAACCACTAAAACATCAATGTGCTGTGGCTACTCTGCATGATATAGTGTTTCTTATCATTTTAGGTGGATGAATAAGTTTTTAAGGAAAGCAGAAGCACAAATGAAGAAGCTGTCCAATGAGTGAAGACTCCTTTTGCACATCCAAAATATTCGGAGTGTCAACCCCAACTGGAAAATCAGAAACTTGAAAAATTGGATTCAAACAAACACTTTCTTTGTTACTTTAAGAGGACTCATGGGTCCATTCAGTTATAAAAGTAGTAGGTGGTAAAAAATATGGAGAAAAACTGGGCCAATTCGGGGCTGACACCTCAGTACTAACCCAGTGCCAAAATCCATTGAGTCATTTACACATTATGAGCCTCCCAGACTCGGTATATGACAGCTGAAGGGCCCCTCTTTCATTGTCATGTTGGATTTACGGGGTCGAGCCAAGTGGCTCGTTGGGATGAGATGCCGGCACTCGACGGTCCAAGCTCGTCCCAGCGTGGTCGGCGAGAGAAAATGGATGAGGAAAACAAACATGACAAGCAGTAATGTGGCCATCCACAACGTGCTGTGCAGATATCCCATAATTGCTTCACACGTCAGGCTCCAAACATACATTAGCATTGATCATTACAGCACGAAGATACCTGGTTGAACCAACCGATGACACCAATCACGGCCATAATGAGTCCCACTTAGCACCAGTGGCTAGTTACTGCAGAGTGATTACTTTCCCAGTGAATTAGAGGCGCACATCTGTCACAAAGTGCTACGAATGCTTCAGTTTCCTGCACATCAACATGACAATCAGCGGAGGAAGTGTTACCGAGAGCTTGTGCTTTGCAGTCGTGTTCCGTTTCATGGTTAAAACAACTCTGAAGGTTTTTCCTCCCTGCTGGTTTTTCATGGTGCCCTTTAGGTGAAAGTAAATGGAAAAAAAAATACTTTGCATTTTTTTTTTTTTTTTTCAAATGACTTTGGTCATTTAGCGGAGCAACGAGCTGCTACACGCAGCCCTTTAACAACTTTCCTCTTTTCGGCGGAACAACTCAGTGGATTTACAGCTCGCGGTGGCTGAGTGTCAGATCTGAAGTAAAATGACCCGGATTATTATTCTCCTCAGAAGCAGGGCGGGAAGGACGGAGCTTAGAAAATAACAAGGTACTTAATGTTTGTGGGGGCGTACATTGTAGAAGAGAAAAAAAAAACTATGCTTGGAAGTGATGTTATTTAGTGTAGCACCATTCACAGAGTAAATATCACAAGAATAAAATGGTCTACAAACAGTGAAACAGACAGTAATAAAACCATAATAAAAAAGTAAAGAAAATGCAATAAATAATAAGTTATCAGACTATTAACGGGTTAATCACTCGTTAACCCGTTAATAGTCTGATTGTTACGTGCCTTTGCTAATGGCCCAGGGGATGAGTAGAGATGAACACAAAGCAGCCCAAATAAACAAATAGTTCAACGAGGAATTTGAACAATAAACAATATTTTTATGTCACTCACTTTCCAATAAAAGTGAGTCTTACACAAAGTGGGAGAGGATGGGACAGGTGTGGTCGTGCCAAACAAATGAAATCAATATAACAAAACCAAACCTGACTAACTACCTCTGAAACAAAAACAAAATGGCTTCTCTAGCTTCTCTAGATGTTACTTGACCAAACACAAATACAGAGGGAGCACCGACCAATAAACCTAATGTTTCTAGACACAGAAAACAACATGTGTGTACCAATGTACGTGTTTCATGTGATCCACCAGCTCGACGTAGCATGTGAAAGTATGAAAAGTGTAATTTCCCGTGTCCACCAGGGGGCGCTATGACAGTGAATATTACCACACAGGGGTCTTCAGGATGGGGCTGTTATCATACCTGTAATGTTTGGAGAAGGTAGGTCCATGTACATAAGATTTAAAGTAACTTGTAGTTTCATGGTGAGACCGTGAAAATGACCGCCACGTGACAGGCACACGCATCGACAAAAAGTAATTCTTTCGATAACTTTTCATCCCAAACATGTTAACTGTGCACAGAAAAAATTTCAAGTCGGTCCGACAAAATCCCTAGGAGGAGTTCGTTAAAGTAATGTGCAAATCGCCCAAAATGGTGACTAAATTCAAAATGGCGGACTTCGTGTCGAGGTGACATAATGGTGGGATGTAACTTTTTGGTACCTCTAGGTGTGATACACATGTCCACCAGATTTCATGCATGTAGGTAAATGTGGCCGCCGGGGCATCTCTTTAGGGGGCGCTAGCGATCCATTTGGCCACACCCCCTCGCGACTCCACTAGAATATGAAATTTTTCACCGGGAGAGATGTGTAAAACCTTTCATGAGTTTTTAAATATGATAAAGCCTAAAAAAAAATGCAGTTCTTTGCAGAGAAAAATAAGGAACTTTGGTGCTCGGGCCCTGATAATAATAAGGACGAAAAAGGGCCCTAATTAATGATCTCTATTAGCGGTGTGGTGTTTTTCCCTTAAGGATTTGTTTTACATCTAATAGAAACTGACACTGATGGGAAAATGTTCCCACACTTCCCTGCCAGCCGGCCCACCTTTCAATGCCACTCTCCTTCTTTAATTGGCGAAACAAAGGCAGCGTCCAACAGCAATTAGGCGCCGGTGCGAACAAAGGGAATTAAAGAAAAAGCTCAGGTGGAATCCAGAGGACGTTCAACCTGCAGCCGATCGCGGCTTTTCTCACGGCCGTGAAACAAATTTTAAAAAAAGAGAGAGAGAGAGTCTACCACATGCCAAGACGCATTAGCAGAGATTTAACCACGGCGTTCCCGGCTTCCCTCGGGAGCGCTGGACGCCGGCAATAGGAACGAGGCAGCCGGCGGCAGCCAGGAAGAGAAGGACACGTGTAAATCTCAGGGCGGCTTCAGAGACGATGTTTCAGGGGGACAAATATTGTGTCATGTCTCTGTAAATACCAGCAATAAAAACCGACGTATCCTTCGGTCCTTGGAGAGCTTTCAGACAAACCAGCTCCGATTACGGAGACGGCAAGGGCAGCGCTGTTTATCAAACTGGACGAACGTGTGGATCACGGCGGTGTTTGGACGGGATATTAAAGTGATATTTCTTTTTCTTTAACTGGTTTTACTCTTTAGCTCGCTTATCAATACAAAACAGGAAAGTTCTGTGAGCTGTGGTCGAGGAACGTCACTTCATATAAAAAAAAAAATCTAGATAACGCTTCAAAAAAAGAAAAAAAAAAGTTTACAACAAAGCTTCAGATATTACCATTTATTTTATATTTACAGGAATTTACAGGCTTCCAGGTAAATTCTTGCTTTCAGAGGTGCAAGTTTTGTTTTATGCAGAAGTAAAAAAAAAAAAGCCAAGAATGAGCTGGTAAAATGGGGATTCATTAATGTGCTCTTTCATCAAAAATTCTGATTTTCTTTGTGGATCAATTAATTGACTTCTTGTTTCAGCTCCATGTTGAACAGAGTTACCTTCCAATAAAAAACTAGAGTAGTTGTCCTCATATCACAGCTCTGGAATCCATTTTTCTCCTCTTCTCCACTTCAATAAGCTTTTTTTTTTTCTCCTTACCTCTCAGGCGTGACCTCGGGTGAGGTCGGTCCTGCCAGAGCTCATGTGTGTCGAGTACAAATTGATAGCAGGCTTTGGATGTCATATCTAATTAGTCTCCAGGTGCCTTTTGTTTCTCATCCCACCCTCATCGCTCCCTGACTTTGGTCCATTAAATGCCCCCCCCCCCCCCCCCCCCCCTCATCTCCCCCCGCCCCCTAAGTGTCAAACTGTAGTCGACCGATTTCCTGCATCGTAGCTACAATTGTGTTTTGCGGGAGAGAAACTCGCCTTGTTTTCAACACGTCGTGTTTGAGAAGTTGCAGAGCGACTCTTCAGCGTTTATTCACGGTTCCCAGAGGATGAACGCTTCTGATTTTAAAGGTCCAATCGAAAGTTTATTACCAAGAAGAATTTAGGTTTCTGTGTTCGACTCTTCTCTGAATTTCACATCAATAAAACTTCTGTTTTCACCTTCGAAATATTTCAAATATGAGGCATATTTTACCTTTTGAAATACAGAGGATTTAAGTCGGTGCTTTTGTAACCTCAGGGTTGGACTATAAGTCATCCGACGTCCGCCTCAGTCAAGGAGCCGCAGATCATCTGCAGACGACCTTTCCAACAAGGACGCTGCGCTCTCTCCACCGGCTCGATATAAAACGTTGGCTGTCAGACTCTACACGGTGAAGCTGCTGAATATATTTTAGATTTTGTTTGTCTGAACTGATTTGAAGTGTCTCAGACTTGCCGAGCTCTCGACTTTGTGGCCTCTCAAACTTTCCCAAAAGACACCCGACACCGGTTTTCTCTCCAGCTCTGCTCCGGTGCATTAACGAGGGATCACAACCGGATCTCCAAGACTTGACACCCGGCTGGAAACGAGCACCTTTAACCCGATTTAAAGCGGCGTGGGAACGGGACGTAGAGCTCTCCTATCTCTGATGACATCCCAGAGAGGCTGCAGTCATCTTATGAGTCTCATTAGTCCAATTTAAAATGATGCACAGAGAACACATTAAAGAGAAACGTAGTCCAACTGCAGTAAATAAAAGGAAGCTAAGCCATCTTTGAGCTGCGTGTCTACAGGGAAGGAAGCTGCACATATTCAAACCGACTATTAGCTGTGATCTACATGAGTCTGAGAATAAGTTTCACAAGCTTTGGAGGTCTTTTCAAACAAACTTTCAGAGCTCCTCTGTTGCATTTGGTGCCACACGGCTTTAACTTATTAATTTCGCTACTTTGCATAAAGACTTGTTGCAGGCAGGGAGGTGAAGTTCAAGGTTTTGTTCCAGACTGAAAAACATCTACTGTTGTGACATTGTTCATCTATTTCTTCTGGGTCTTCATCTATTTACTCCAAACTTGCCTTTCGGCGCATTTTGTTGGTGCATTTTTGTTTTTCCTGATCAAACAACGTCTGGAGATGCCATTAAGGACTGACACCGTACATAAAAGGTTTTTTTTACATCTTAGATAAACCAGCTGTTTCTTCAGAAATCACTTTTCTGAGAAAACAATTTTGAAAGTGGGATAAAACTTCAAAACCAACAGTTTTTTTCCCCAGAAAACAGCCGAAATCGATAGTTTTGTTCATCAACTTCCCACATCTGCCTCGACCGGTCGGAGGGGAGAGCGGAGAGAGAAAAGAACAGCGTAGAGAGACGACAAAATCATAAACACCGGGGCGGGTCGTTGGGGCCGGTTACCGTAGCAACATGCAGCTCCGGAGGAACCTACAGGAAGAGAGAGAAGACACGTCAGTGACATGCGGTGGTGGTTTATACATGCAGGGTTCCTGCTGTCTGACGGCCTCACGCTGAACACTCAGAACAAGATACACCATCAGATTTCAACAAATAACCGTGTCCGACTGCAGGAAGCAGCAGCAGAGGAGGGCTGAGACGGGGGGGGGACAGATGGCTTCGGACGGAGGAGGGGAGGAGAGGGAGGAGGGGGAGGAGGGGAGGAGGGGAGGAGCGTGTGTGTGTGTGTGTGTGTGTGTGTGTGTGTGTGTGTGTGTGTGTGTGTGTGTGTGTGTGTGTGTGTGTGTGTGTGTGTGTGTGTGTGTGTGTGTATGTGTGTGTGTGTGTCATTGATTCATTTGAACTGCAGCCTGAATCCCAAATGATGCTCCTGTAAAAAAAAAAAAAAAAAAAAAAAAAAAAAAAAAAAAAAGATTTCAAAGCAGCAGCAACAGATTGGAGAGCGAGAGAATCCGGGAGTTTAATTGGGAGCGAAAAACATGCAAATCCATCGCAGCATCAAAGATCCGCTTCGGTTCCTACAAACCTGTCGGCTCTGGGTGTTTTACTGAAAGGAGTCGCTCCGGAAGTTCGGTGGCGAGAAAGTTCAGTCCGATGATGTCACAGCAGCAAGCTGCAGGATAGACGCACAACGAGGTCTTCCACCCGCCGACTGAAGGAACTCTTTACTCTGCTGGACTCGGGCATGTCGGAAAATCAATGTCAGCTCGAGTCGGCGGAGTCAGACGGGGAGCCGAGGCCTCCCTCGGATTTCGCGGCGCCGAGGAGATCGGTCGCCGGCAGACATGCCGGATGGTCCCAACTTGTGCGACTGATACGACGCCGAGCGTCTTAATCTGCTCCGAGAACAGCGAGACGCCGGGATAAGATGCACGACCTCGGGAATCTTCTCGGCTCAGGCGTGTATTAAATCCAGGATCTGAATACAAGGACAACAAAGTGTGTGTGTGTGTGTGTGTGTGTGTGTGTGTGTGTGTGTGTGCGTGTGTGTGTGTGTGTGTGTGTGTGTGCGCGTGTGAGTGTGTGTGTGAGTGCGTGTGAGTGTGTGCGTGAATGTGTGTGCGTGAGTGTGAGTGAGTGTGTGTGTGTGTGTGTGTGTGTGTGTGTGTGTGTGAGTGTGTGTGTGAGTGCGTGTGAGTGTGTGCGTGAATGTGTGTGCGTGAGTGTGAGTGTGTGTGTGTGTGTGTGTGTGTGTGTGTGTGTGCGTGAGTGTGAGTGTGTGTGTGTGTGTGTGTGTGTGTGTGTGTGTGTGTGTGTGTAAACTGGGTCACCACCGCAGCAGCGACACCGTAAACACATGTTGAGACAGAGAAAAACAGAAGGTGAATGAAGCCGAGGATGAACGAGAAGTAGGTGAACTAAACAAATAAACAAACAAACAAACAAACAAACAAACAAACAGAGGAAGACATTACTGGAAATATTCAAACTCACAAACATCTCTGCTGGGAGATCAACACGAGGGCGCCGCTGTGTTTAATAATCTGAGTGCAAAGTGAGGTGCGTCGTTTAAACGGGTTCTACTTCATCTGAAAAGGTCATGAGACGAATTATAAACATGAGAAATAAACTTTCGCTCCATTAAAAAAAGAAAAAGTCAACGTTGATTGAATTTAAGTAACTCCGATCTTTTCCACATTGTTTACGGTGCCACAACATAAAGAACCTGAATTTTCTTTCCTTCTTCAAACTGTGGGACTCAGAGGTTTCTGTGCCCCCCCCCCCTCCCCCCGTCATCGCTCTGCAGTGTTTAAGCCGCTGTCACTTCCTCCACTTTGCATTCAGACTACGAGCTTTAACGAGCAGCGTGGAGGTGACTCCCCCCCCCCCCATCCTCCTCCCCCTCCTGTCCGTCCACATCAATCCTAACTGAATCCTCAGCGGGTTCCTGCAGACGAGGACAGCTGACCTTAAATCTACACAGGAAACTGATGTTACTGAATGTTATGTCTAAAAATATGGATGTCTAAGTATACGGTGCAAAAAGTTGTCATTATGGTTTCCGAATTAAAAATATCTATTTCACAATAAAAGTGACATAGGATGATTAAAAACATTACGTTTTGAGGGGACTGAAGGAATTAGTCGACACACAAACTGCTGTCCTGTTATAGGATGTAAACAAACCGTCACAATTCTTTCAAGTAAATTACATAAATCACCTGTATGCTGACTGTAAGTGAAGAAAAGTAATACATCACATTACTATTACTTATGTTATATATTATATATTACTATTACTTATTAGGTTGGAGATATACTGTACGTCCACAGAAATTACAACTGCAAGATGCAATATACAGGTGGCCTGTGGGGGCAGCGTGGAGGTGCGACAGTCCAAAACACATTACGTCCATTCATGGCGGGAAATGCTATAAAAGAACCAGAGTGTGGGCGGAGCCTGTGATCTCAGAATCAGCAAAGTGGCGACCCACTTGACTGTCATGTCATGTTTGCTGTTTACGTCATGCAAATCCAGATGTTCTAATTAAATCCTTGGTTCTCCGTTGCGCCCTCTGGTGGAGTCCTCCAGTACCACGCAGAGCACAGAGGAGAGTACGTGAGGGATGAAGCAAACAGAAATTCTCTCAACTTTACAGCCGTTTCACAAAAGTGTTTCAGAAAAGGCCAAAAACCTGCAGGGACTAAAAAGACATTTAAATAAGAGGAAAGGTGGCAGAGAGGAAGGTGACACTATTAAACATTTAAATATATCGGCAGGATAGTTTTTCTCTCCCTCCAACTATTTCTCTCTTTTCTGAATAAAGATCGTCTCCATAGCTGAAGTTTGTGTTTTCTCTCTCTGCGCTTCGCCGCCGCCCGACAACAACACACGACTTCATAATAAAGATGACGTGGTGAATGGATGATGAGTCGTCGTCACCCCGCGGCCCCTCGGGAGGCCCGTTAAATATGAAATAATTAACTCTGTTAACCTTCCCGCAGGTTTCCCACAGGTGTGGCTCCGACTTCACCTCGGTGAGCCGACGGAGACGTGGACCGGAATCCTAACGAACCGATTTGCGATGTAACCATGACGACGGAAACAAAGCAGAGAGATGCAGAACTTTTTCGTGAGAGCAGCTTGGAAGATACAGCAAAAGCAATAAAAACTCCAGAATAAAAAGAGAGTTAGTAAAAGTATATAACATGTAAAAATGCACAGTATGTACAAATAAAATAGAATAAAATTTAATTCAATGAAACAACAGTGTAACTGTTAATGGTGAATCTTGTCAGACTAAATGCAGGTGCGACAGATGTTTTTGGAGATGCATGCAACAAGCAGCAAGTTTGCACGTACTGAACATGTGCGTGACTCATGCAGGGATGTAAATGTGTGTTGTGGCGTGTAACACGACATCGACTGGTGAAGGATGAGGAGGATGAGGAGGATGAGGAGGCTTCAGACAGCTTTGAGGGATGAAGGAGAGTCTTCACAGCCTCCTCCTCCTCCTCCTCCTCCTCCTCATCTCACCGATACACCGGGATAATGTCGCCTTTTTTTTCTCCCGTGCGTATAAACTGAGGACGAACCTGCAGGCTGCAGTCAGGAGATGTCGGCTTGTGAACGTCTTTTAAGACAAATCCAAGTCAAGGTTCAAATCTAGGACTTCGTACTTATTCGCAGCAAGAAACGTATCCAGACTTTTTCCCTGCATCCTTGTTTCGCAGAGTTTCGGACGGCGGCCGCTCTCGAAGGTTCCGCCGCGACGCGGTAAAACGATCGGCAAACCTGCACTCGTTAAAACTTTGACAATAAAGCGACTGTCGGCAGAACTGTTGTAAAGGTTACACACTTCTAAAAACAACACTGACAAGGCGAGGAGATCCTTGTGAAAACAGAATTCCTGTCAGCGAGTTTTTTTTGGTTTTTTTTCAGCCGGCTGTTTGCGCTCGTCTACGGGACGACGTGACGGAGAGAAGAAAATACCGGCAGCTCCGGCTCACGGCCGTTTGCTCTCGGCGATCCTGTAACGCTGAGCTCGGGAGAGGACGCTACGCTGGTGGGATCCGCTTCGTCTTCATACCCGAGTTCAGTGAATCATCTCTGAGCTACTGGGGGATGATTCAGATCAGGAAATCAGAACATGCATCTGTATTTTCATTGGTTGAATTATGATGGTATAACGGTCACGGTCTAAAGAAGGCGATTTCAGGTGTTTACGGTGACCTCTGACCTTTTCCTTCAGCATCACCTTCAAGACCAAAAGGTCTTATAATCGAACTAGAAATATGCTGTGAATCCTTCATGCTGAGCCTGATCGAGGTCGTGACTTCTACCGTGTTTTGTCATTTCCTGTTTTATTTTGATCTCGTTCCTTCTCTCACTTCCAGGCGTCTTCACTTCCTGCCTTCGCATGTGTTTAGTCTTCGTTCAGACTTCCGAATAAATCGGATTTGTTTCTCAGATCAGATCTTTAGGACCCAGACGACACCAACCCTATCTGCATTAGTTGCCATGGTAACAATGTGGCTATGCTGGCGACGCGGCTTTCCAATTTCATTTTCGAAACCCGGAAGCTACGAACATTTTAAAGTCTGTGGTGGAGACCAAACCAGAGCTACGAGCAGGAGCTGAAGTGTTAAATAGGCGACTGTTTGCCAACATGTTAGAAATAGATGTCCAAGCTGTGTTTACAGCTGGTTGCAGTGAGCCTGAAAGGTCAAAAGGTCAGTTAATGAGAATGAAAGTTACTGAAGGTAAAAACATGTCGGTTTGTTTCCGTTAAGGTTGAATTAAGAAAGTAAATTTCAAGTCCTCCGTCCTTCCCTGTCGGAGCGCCTCTGCCTTCGTACTCCTTAATTGTTTCGGAGGAGCGGTGACTCATTATTTGTTGGCAGAGCAGCGAGCCAAAGTTCATTTAGAGGAGTACATTTGTTTTTCCTCCGAGACTGTTGGACTGATTCGGCGCAGCTTTAGTCCATTAAACAAACAGGTTCCGACTTCTGGAAGTGAAACGGAGTTAAACATTAAATTAACCCAACTGTCCACTGAAAGCAGTTTCTGGAGACTCTATTGATCCGAACGTGCTGAAAACACCGGCCGGTTCACTTTGTGTAAAAACCCGCTCGGGTGGTTCCTCCCAGCCGACTCGTCTCACGTCGCATCGTCAGATATTGTCAATTTAATCTGAGAATAAAAATACTGAGCGCAGCAGAGTGACGCACACAGGAAGTATTCCACGTGTCGTCTCCTGATCAACATCACGTGAACGTGACCACTGGTACCTGAATATTTGTTTCACCGTGGATCTGAAACTGGAGCAGAGAAACAAATTATGGATGAAATTTAACAAAAATTAACAAACAGCTAAAAAACGCTAACAGAGCTGAAAAAGCAGATACTTTGCTTAAAAATATTTTTATAGTTTGTCTCTAGTCATTCATTCATCTTACTTTGTCCAAAAAAATTATATTTATTCATCTTATTTTATTGTGTACGTAATTTTTTCTTATTGTGTTTCCCACTGTGGGATTAATAAAGTTTAAAGTCTAACAATCAGCTAACAAAGAGCAAATTTTGCTAAAAAAAAACCAACAACAGCTAAACAAGTTAAAAAAAACAGTTAACAACGCTAACAATCAGTTTAAAATGCAAAAGAATAAAAATAGCTAATTTAGCTGAAAACCAGCTAAACAAAACACTAACAACACCAACAATCACCAAAAAAACAACAATAAACAACTAATTTTGCTAAAAAACAAACAAACCGATAACAACGCTGAATCACGCAGTCTCTGAACTTTCTGCACGAATACTTTTTTCCCAGAATGATTCAGTGCGATATAAAATCAGCCCGATCAAAGAGGGAATTTTGAAAAGCATTTTAAACCCAGTTCACAATTCATTGTAATATATTACAGCTGTTAACATCTCCTCTCGTGTAATAAACCGACTGCCTGACTGACAAACTGCTGAGCGTGCACGTGTAGCACGAAGCTGCGATAAATCACAGCGGCCTTCTGGACGCACAATAAATCTACATGCAGGAGTTCAGCCGAGCGGTTCTGAGTGACAGCGAGCGGGACGGGTTGTCAGAGAAGTCCGGTTCCAGTAAAAAGGTTTTCCTCAGTGAAGCGATGAGCCGGCGGCCGTCGTCAGAGCTGCACGAGACGCCCGTCGGTCGGCACGACGACCAGCTCGACTCCCTGAAAAGTTAAAACTCCCATGAAAAAAAAAAAAAAAAAAAATTCATGGAGAAATTTGCCGAGGACAGAAAAAAAACCCAAAAAACAAGCTGCACACCTCTTTCTAACACATTTTTTTTTTTATTTATTGGACTTTCTTTTCACCCTCTGAACTCTGACGCTTCCCGGAGGTGCAGGAACGTAACTGAGTGGATTAGGATTAAGACCAAAATGTGTTTTTTTTGGAAGCTGATACTGCCTCAAAGTACAAGCATGCAGGATTAGTGTTTCCCTGACGGGGGGAGGGGGGGGGGGGGGTGCTCTGAAGCAGCGTTTCCTCCATCACGTCACACCTAAAAGTCTCGTTTTAGGTGGACGGACGTCACCTGAAGGGCTAAAACAAAAAAAACATTAGTCGTAATGAGTGCGGTTTGATGTTGGTGTGGAGTGATGAACGACCGCCGGGCTGCCGGGGTCAGAGGTCGGCCGGGAACGCCGCCTGAATGTAAACAAGCGTTAACGGTTATAAATCATTCACCGACACGACGCGGACAGAATATCCACCCGCTAGCTTCTTCCTTTTTCTGTCGACACGTCAAGAGACGGAGACAAACTGAGAGGCCGAGACGCGCTGCGAGAGAATAATGAAATATTTCTAAAATACAGAATAGAGAAAAATACTCCGTTTTTTAAAAAGGATTTCTGACAGTTAGCTCGACCCAACACAGCTGCGCTGATTCTATGACTCCGTGTGTGTGTGTGAAACATCCACCTTTCAATCTGTAGAAATCTTCGCAGCAACAGACGTAATTTGAAGCATCGTCTGTCGTCATGGCAACGACTTTTATCAGAACAAATTCCTTCGAAGTTTGGATGGAAATCGACACAGACGAGACGGCTAACTGATGATCAGGCTGCCGGAGCGGCTCGGTCGGGGGTTTGGCCACCGGCCCTAAAATACTGTGACCCTAATCTCTCCCCAAGACTTCTACTAAGCCCTGTTTGTGCTAATGAACCTCACAGCGGTGAGGAGAGGCCTAAAGGAGGGAGGGAGAGGGAGATGGAGGGGGAGAGAGGAAAAAAAGAAAAGAGGTCATTAAAAAAAGCATCTGTCCGGAATTAAAAGAAAGGCCATCTGTCATTCTGAGATGAGACCCCACCTGGCTGGTAACGACTTCCAAATGTGCTGAAAAGCTGCAGCAGGTAAATATGAAATGCGAACGATGTCGGAGGCGAACAAAGGGAGGTGATGGATCGGGGAGGATTTTTAATCCAGCAGCCGGTAAAACAACAAACCTCTTTAGCTTCCGTGCTCCTCGTGTCGTATCTCGTAGCGACTCTGTTTACCGCCACCGTCTGAGATGACTCCCATCTGTCCACGCGGTAGTCTATAGTGATGATTTGTTAGCAGGTTAACAGACCATCAACACCCGAGTTCTGCTGGAACCATCTGTGCTTCCTGTTTGATTTTTAAGTCCTTTGTATGATTGTTTGGCCCCGCCCCCCTGATTAGTTTCACCTGCCCCTCGTTGTCCTTCCCTCCCTGCTGTACTTAGTCTGTGTTTTCTTTTTCCCTTCGTCAGTTTGTTTCAGTTACCGGTCTGTTGATGCGTCAGACAGTAATATCGTCAGTAACGTCTTTAAAAACATATAGTAGAGGATAAAATGCAGCTTTTGCAACATATTTATTAAAAATGTTAAAGGTGTTTGCAAAGCTGTGCAAAGTGAGCTCCTCTTACATATTTACGGATATATATTAACAATTAATTACGGTATCATTATGTTAAATTTAAGGAGAACAGGAAAATAATATGTAAATTAACAAACACCCTTAAAAACCAGCTCATTAATGAAAGTTTAATTCTGCAGATAATCAGATTGTGTTGCTGCTTCAGTGAAGAAAAGATTCAATCTCAGGTTGTTGATTAGTTCTGATGAAGCCGGCAGTTAAACATTTGTGTATTTTTTTTTTGTTAATCCTAAATTTCCCTCCAGGTGATGAAATGTTTGTGAAGTCGAGGCAGCAGCTACCTGCTCTGCTCCAGCATGAGTAACCTCACTGTACACAGCAATTAAACACCCTGCGAATTAATTAAGCAGCGCTACGTTTGCATTTCCAATTACAGCTCTGCCCCCCCCCTCCCCCGAACACGCCGACGCTCCCCACATACAGAAAAGGGGGCAAATTGAATTACGGCGGAGCAGCTCTGCTGAGATTGAAATTCAGAGAGGGAGGTTTGGTTCGATAATAAAAACAGCGATCTGGTGTATCAATAAAAAATTTTTTTTTTAAAAACAACAACCGAGGTGCTTCGGGGAAGATTGAGGTGAACAGAGGAGGGAGAAAAAAGAAAAAAGAAAAAGATGCCAATTACCTGCAGAGCAAATAAAGCCAACCGAGAGTGAAATGGTGCTGAGGATGTGACGGGAGTAAAGAAACAGAGAACACACCGACTCACACTTTCCATCCTCAGGAGAGTTTTACTGTTGGAAACCGCTCGTTTGAGATCTTTACACTGAACCTGATGAACAGTTTAAATTTAAGCCAAAAAAATGACTCTCAACCTGATGAATTTATTTGCATAAAGAAAATATGCTGCAGAAGAGCTGTTGAACAAACTGGATGTTCAGACGAGAGCCGGTGCGTCTTTAAAGACACCAAACACGGATTCATGTTTTTCTGTTTTGTGCACTTTGTGTGAAAATCAGTTGATAAATGAAAAAAACAAAACTTCACTAGATTACTTCTTTAAAGCATCCTTACTTCAGTCTGAGTGGTTAAAACTTTTGCAACAAGACTTTAATGACAGAATAAACTCTGGAAACTGTCGGTAAATAAAATGTAGCACTTAAAACTTAAATTTTTTTTAGAAAAGAAGCCACAAATTCAAACATTTCTGATCCCCAAAAAAATCTGCGAAATCCTGGAGGGACTGACTGCAGCCGTCAGAGAAATGTAGAGGAAGATTCCAGAAGTTCAGATCATCAAAAACCTTTTTATTTTCTGAGTGAATCAGAAAAAAAATCAAACCCAACATCCATTAAAGCAACAAAACGTTCACATAAACAAGCAGAATGAATCACAGAAAAGTAAAAATCAGAAAATAAAAAAAAAAACAGTGAAGGAAATTTAAAATAAGAACATAAAGGAGAAGAAAACAGTTTTTGGCGCCAAGAATATTGTCAGAAATAATTAAATGGACTTACATGCAGATGAAGAAAAACAGAAGAGTTTATGAGTCGAGGGCGAGAAAGAAAGACCTAATACCAAAAAATAAAGGCACGAGTCGGCAGAACGAGAGACACACACACACACGCACACACACACGCACACGCACACACACACGCACACACACACACGCACACACACACGCACACACACACACACACACTGAGAATCTGCTGCGTCAGCGTTCTGGTTGGTCCGGAGACTCCGTAACCTTCCAGCAGGAGCAGAAAAGGCCTCAAAAACTCTGGAGTCACAGCACATTACCTTCCAATTTAAACTGCATTACAGCAGAGGAGAAAAAAAAGAAAAGCTGCACTGAAGTACAACATACTCAGTTTGCATTTTAAAATCGACAACATTTATTTAAATACGCCGCTCTGCTCGTGTTTTTCCTGTTTGAGTGCCGTCCGACGCTCTTCGCTGCTTGCGGCTGTTTCACTTCTTTTCAGCAGCTGCTGCAGGATTTCAGAAGAACCTTCATAGTTAATAAACCATGAAAACCAGACTCAGAACCTGGAAACGGGTCAGAGACGGACGTCGGAGCCGCCACGTGTCAGTAAACTGAAAGAGTAGGCGGTGAAGCCCCCCCCCACCACGTAGATCACCATTATCCTGTCAGGCGGGCGGAGCTGTGATGGATCCGGTACGAGGTGGTGAGCGGGTGCTGAGTGTCGACACACGTGAACTCCAGCTGTGATAAACAGACATCAGCTCGTCCTGGCGGCCGATCCGTCAGAGGATCTGTCAGCGCACCGAGCTTCACCGTTCATGGGGGGGGGGGGTCGCCGGTGGACACCGCTGAGGGATGGAGACGTGTCAGCTGGCGAAGACGAATCACCTCCGATCTCTTCGGTGCAGTAACGGAACACGAGCCTTCATTTTCTTCTCGCTACTCCGCCGCTCTAATATATTTCTATCGGATCTCCGAAGGATCCGGCAGCGTCGGGTTCTTCTCTCGTCGCTCTCCTAAAAGTCTTTATTCAAAATCCCAAACCAGAGAAGCAAGTGTCCGTCGGACCGAAGCTTTCCGGCATAAAAAAAACAAAAAACACACCCGACATCATCTTACAATAACTTTCCACAGCAATCAGACCTGTGAGGTGGGCGGCGTTCACCAGTCCAGATTATTTATTTGTATTAATAGTTGCTAATGAGAGAGACGCGTTGTTTTACCCAGCCGTCCAATCACAGTGAAGGAGGGGCGGGACCGAAGCCACTTAGGCCTGACATCAGACAGACGTTCCTTCCAGTAATTTGAGTCTTTCCTTGACATGAACCAAACTACTCCTCCGACCGGGCTGCAGCCAGCTGAAGCTTTCGTACTCGCCGATTACGTTTCCTCGAAGAAAGAATCTGATGAACCCAAATGGGCCGGCGGGTCCGTCTTCGATCCCTCCTTCATCCGGAGCGAGCGGTACTTTTTCCTGCCGGTTTTCACACCCGGGAATTTGTTGATTAAAATCTGAAAATGAACCGTTATTTCAGCGGAGATTCTGTATCATAGCAACCAAAAACCTCGCTGCCGGCTGGATGTTTCCAGAAGAAAAAAAAACGACACAGTTTTAAGTCCTCCGTTGTCCTCCGTTGTCCTCCGGATGGTTTCGGACGACGCTGCCGATGAACTTGTTCGTTTAAAACTCGCCGAACACTTTTTTTTTTAAAGTGCAACACCTCGTGAAACCTTCAGACTTGTCAGGCGTTTGTTGACAGAAGATCCTTTTAATAAATTCCCTTTTATTATCGTCATGCACCGTTCCAGCTCGGAGCAAAAACATTTGACATTTGGTCCCTTTTTATTTTTAATTTTTTTTTTTTAAACAAATCTGATAAATTACATTTAATCGACGCGACGACAGTTCCGATGAAAAGGCACACTGTCCGACCAGCAGTAGAGTAAGGCCTCTCGTTCGGGAAGGAAGGAAAGTGGCCGTTCATTTCTTGGTGTCGGTCAGGATGATGTTAGCCGTGACGAACATGAGGCAGAAGGCGGCCCACAGCAGGACGAACCACACCCAGAAGGCGTGGCGGAACGGGGACCGGTGCTTGTTGACGGCGTCCCGGCCCATCACGGGCTCCAGGTGGCGCCGGGCGTAGTACACCAGGCAGGCCGGGACGATGTACTGGATCCCCGTGCCGGCGTAGGACCCCGTGATGCCCACCAGGGACTCCAGGTTGTGGGTGCAGAAGGCCACCACGATGGGCGGCACCAGAGTGATGAGGGGGAAGACGACGCGGTCGACCACCCACGGGTACGTGCCTCCGTCGCGGTGGAACAGCGTCTTCCAGTTGTTGCGCAGCGTGACGGCGATGATGGGGAAGTTGGTGCTGATGGTGAAGACGGGGAACAGGCCCAGGAAGTAGCGCAGCACCGGGATGTCCAGCACGTGGCAGTTGTCGGTGAAGTTGAGCGTGTACATGTCGTGCAGCAGCGAGCTGTCGAAGCAGAAGATGGCGGTGAAGGAGAGCAGCACGTAGAAGCCCAGGATCAGCGTGTAGTCGGCGAACACCAGCGCGCCGACGCGCTTCTTGTCGGAGATGGGCGTCACCAGGGAGGGGAGGGAGTGCTGGCACATGAAGGAGTAGACGCACACCCCGAACAGGTTGGGCACGCCGGAGAGGGAGGCGACCGGCGGCCGGCCCTCGCCGGTGCCTTTACCGATACGGATCAGAGCCAAGATGATCATCATGGTGAACGCTGCAAGAAACAAAAACAGGAAATTAAACTCTCAGAAGGTGACAAAAAAAAAAAAAAAAAAAAAAGTTTATCCAGCTGATCACAATCGAGCTGCGACCAGCAGTTTGTGAACAAATGTTACGAAGCCTCCAGTTCAGATTCTGTCCGACGCCATCTTTGCTAGTTCGGAGCGGTTTGGAGCAGGAGGTGACCATATTTGGACGAGTTGTATATAAAATATATTTTTATTAAACATTAAAATAGCCACATCGAAGTTCGGTACCGAGCCCTGCAGCTCTTAGTTCATCCTCCCGGTGCTGAACTGACTCCCCGTTTGTCCCACAAAACATCAGGCGTATAAAAATACAACCTGGGGAACATTTCACGGGGCCGGTATAAAAACTAGGAGGAGTGTCTCCGCCTCCTCCCGTCCAACTCCTGCGTCCCCAATCGATTCCTGGACGGGCCTCGCTGGAGACAAGCAGGAGGCGTGTCTAAAGGAGGCTCCGAGTGCCACATGCGGTCCCGTTACGGGCTGATGATCATGGAGGCCGGGAGGCGCACACGCACACACACACACGCACACACACACACACACACACACACACACACACACACACACACACACACACACACACACACACACACACACGATCAGCCCGTGACACCAGGAGTTAGTCATAGCCCCTCCCCCTCAGCTTTCATCGGCCGTCCTTTAAACACAGGGTGACATTTAGGAAATGGCACTCGGACGGCGATCCTGCCCACAACACGAGGAGAATTATTCCATCCCATAATGCTCCACACGTTCAGGACCGGCTGAGATCGCTGCAGCGTGTGATGGAAAATACTGAAGAGACACGGAGGGAACTTTACGTCTCCGACGAGCTCCA
Source organism: Embiotoca jacksoni (assembly GCF_022577435.1). Lineage (NCBI taxonomy): Eukaryota > Metazoa > Chordata > Actinopteri > Embiotocidae > Embiotoca > Embiotoca jacksoni. The sequence continues at coordinate 1,613,893 of NW_027185386.1, read as the reverse complement.
TCCGTCAGGTACACCGCGGCTCTTTAACGAACGTTGGGAGGATCGAATTATTATTCCAATTATCAGACAGAAATTAACAAAACGATCGGGAATTAAACAAAAGACTGAAAAATATTATAGAAGTAAGAACATTTGCAGTGAGGTTGCGAAAATCCAATTTTCTCCTCGAACACACATTAAAGCTAAAATGTTTCCTGAATTCATGTTTGGATAATAAAACCATGAGTGTTTCAGTGTGGACTTAAACGATCAGTGGGCGGGGCATAGCGTCCTTGGGTACCCAATCAGATCAAGTCCGAGCCACGGCTCTCTCCTCCCCCAGCTCGTCCAAATATGGTCACTTCTGGCTCCAAAAAAAACCAAAACAGAGCTGGAGACGACTAGTGGCCCTCGGCGGTACTACACTCGACCTCGACCCCGCTTTAAGAGGAAAGGCCAAACGTGTGGGCACGAGACCAGCTTTCAAGGACGAGCACACAACACGCCGTATCCCAAGAGACGCCCGTTATTACATCCTAACACCTGAAGCCGTAAAACAGCCTCCTCTCGTCTGCTCCGTCTTCCAAAAACATGCGTTAATGTGTGAAAGAGTCCCGACTACAACCCATCTGTCAGCTTTCTCCTTCAGGCCTCTCTCCCAACCTTTCTGTCTTTTCGGGAGCTTTTGTTGTGTGAAACAGAAACCGTCTGTACACGAGGGAGGAAGAGGTTGCTGGGACGGCACTCGACACTCGTGGGCGGCCGCAGGAATCAAACTAGCGTGGGACTTTTAATTAAGAGTGCCTCAGGGTGGCCGGACGCCGTCACATCACACGCAGCAGCTTTTTTTTTTTTTTTTGCGAGTCGGGCCAAGATTAAGCTGCAGCAGGAAGGACGGGGCTGCTGGGTGCACCGGGAGGCTCCCGGTTAAATGTTAACGAGGGTTAACGACTAAATAACATCCAGATTCTTTTCATTCAAAAGTTTTTTTTTAATGCCAATGAGATCATTTATCCAAACTAAGCCGATATTTATCAGAGTAACTCAAAATCAATCACGGCTGAATCGCCGAGAACGAAGCTTTTCCCGACCCCTCAGCTGCATGATGCCACACGAGGTCGGCCAATCGCATCCGCCGCTGACAATTTCATCGCTCTCTCGCCTGCAGCTACAGCTCCGGATCTCCGTGGCGAGGCCGTGAAATAAAAGCACGTTAGCTGTGATCACCTTGAAGGAGCCGAGCGTGCGAGTTTATTTACATATCTAAATTCGACGTGGCCTCGCGGGGGTCCGCGGCTCGGAGACGAGCGTGAATAACGCTCACATGCATTATTCAGTGACACGGGGGGGACGGAGATCCATCAACCTGACGCTCGCTTTAAAAACCGTCTCTTTTCTCGGAGACGTCACAGCTCCGGACCTTCCTTTCATTAGACGGCGCCGCCGACCGTCCGACCTGGCGAGGAATGCTTCAACTTAACAACCCTCCAGAGGAGCACTCTTATGGTCTCCGATAGCAAACATGAAGCGAAGGCTGGCGGACGCTGTCGAAGCTCCGAGGAGTCATCGAGCGCCTCGGGAGAGAGGAAAACACTCTCCGCTGACTACCGCCGTCCAGATTGGGAATCCTGGACTCGATTAATGGCTTGAAGATGGTGGAAGGTGAGAGGCGATTAATCTCGGGTGCAACCGAGCAGGAGGGAGGGTTGGGAGGAGGGGGGGGGGAGGGAGGGAGATGGGGAGGGGGGCACGCGGACACTTAAACGTGAGCGATTCATTGATAATGGCGGGAAGGTCGAAGGCTCCTCAGCTGTGGTTTTAACATTTAAAAAAAAATTAATAAGAAAAGCGCCGCTGCTCTGACAGCATCTTTAAACCCTGTCATGTGACGTGAGGTGCCGCTCCGCTGTTTAAACACCCCCCCCCTCCTCCTCTAGTGGTTTCAGAGCACAGCAATCATCCCATCATTAATTAAGAGACACACTCCTTCAGCACTCTTGGATAATCTCTGCGGTAATTAGCAGCGCCGCCTCTTCACCACGACTTTCTCACTCTGCTCCGGAGCACACTTCAAACCCCACCCGGGCCGGAGCTAGCGGCCCGCCGCCGCTGTTTGTGTTGGGCGACCAGGTGATAAGTGGCTGCTTCGCCTCGTGTGATGTCAGATAAGACTATCAGTAAACACAGCACAGAGCAGCGCAGCAGGAGGCCGCTCCGGTTCACGGCCGAAGAGCCGGCCGACCGCGGCGACGCTAACAGCTTCACCAAAAACATCAATTAGTCAGATCACCCGGACGGAAAGCGGAAAAACGTAAACACAGAAAGGAGGTCGATGCCTCCGTTTCCACAACCCGCAGAGGAAAGGAAGAATACAACGACCTCTTTTTGTTTGCTTGTTTGGCAATTTGTTTTTTTTAAATGTCAAAATAAATGTGCAAAATAATCTCCAACATTTCTCTGGTTTCAGTGTCTTTATTAAAAGGATTTTCTGCTTTTCTGTTTTATATTATTGTAAAGTAAATCTTTGACTTTTGGCTGGAAAAATAAACATAAATACGTCACCTGGATTAATTGTAATGAATTAAAACATTTTAAATGACAACAATCCTGCCAGCTACATCAAAACAAGCGCTCCTACTGTTTTGCTGCAGAGTTCTGCCCGCCCGCTCAGAATGAAATGCATCTCAGGACCGCGCAAGGCTGCCGTGAAAACTACACCGTAATGATTTGTCTGCTGTTTAAATGTATTTGTATGAAGTGATGATAAATCATCTGAAGTCTGTAGTTTTTGAACATTTTGAGTCATCAGTGTTTTATCAGACTCAGTAGCAGCATTTCATTGATACGATTTATCTGAAATTTACATTTCCTTGATTAATCGCAATATTTATAATATTGTTAATATTTTACTAGAATATCTTACTTCCTATATCAGGCACCATCATATTTTATATTTGTCTTGTGTATCCGGTAAATAAAGCAATAAAAATGTATATTGAAAAAAATGAAAAAACTTTTTTTCTTTTTTAATCGATTTTGCTGACAATGCAGACGATCATCTTTGGTCAAAATGGCAGATAAAATAAAATAAAAACTGGGAGCGTGACAGCGGTGTGCAGGAATTAAATCATCTTTAAAAATAACAAAACTGATTAATAAGGACAAACACCGAAATCAATAATTAACAAACCTTTTACTCTTAATTGAATGAAGCATTAATGATTTGTTGTGAAACAAAAGGCTGAAGCTGCAACTTTACGTCTGAATTCCTCTAATTAAATCTGTTTTTTTTTGCAGAGCAGTGAAGGCGCCTCGGAGGTAAACAGAGAGCTCAAGGGTCGTCCACCATCATTAAAAGCTTAGTTAGTGGGTGGAGGACCAATTGATCACGTTTCCCAAACATCCCTCTAATCGGCCTGAAACTCGACAGGAAGTCAAACTGCTCTGAAACATCGATATGAAAGGCAAAACAACTGTTAGTAGAAAGAAAGACGCCACAATCATCCCTGATAGAGAAAGTCGGATGTTTTAGTCCTCGAGTGTCATCAGAGGCCAGAACAGAAAGGAGGTTTCATCTGTTCATCAAGACCGGCTCATATTCCCCCAAAACACACGGAAAAATAAATATGATTGCGGCGTGTTTTTCCTGTTAACGTGGCCGCAGAAGTGAAAATGAAGACGACCGCCAGCCATTTCAAACAGAGATCACACAATACTGCTGGAAATGGGAGCCGTCGTTACACCTGCTTTGCTTTTCTTTTCTTTTTTTAACCCTGAACCAAACACAGCGTCAGCGTCTCGCCAGCTCCACCTTTCATTGGGATCTGTGACGACCTCTGGTGGCGGGTTGACAGCAGCACAACGACGCCCGCAAGCGAAGGCGGACGAACGCCTCCAACACGTGCTGTTTAAAAATCCCTTTCAGGCTCTTTTGAGCTTTGTGCTTCACGGAGAAAAAAAACAAAGCTTTCAATCCAGGAAATGTAAAAACCAATAACGAGCCGCCGTCGTTTCAACGAGGCGCTCCAGACCCCCAAACAAAAAAAATCTTTCATGGTCTTTCCTGAGACATGAATAAGACGGTTGTTCTGGAGAGGACGGATCCATACGGTGCCGCCTCAACAGTTAATCCAGACAGAAGCTCCTCCTGAGGATGCACACAGCTCTGCATGCATCCCGGGAGAGACGACGGGAAGTGATTAATACTCGCTTACTGAGCGAGGAGGCCGTTGACTTATTCCCTTCCTGTCACGCCACTCGGTATCAATTAGAGGAGCTGTGTGCTGCTGTCGGTGTTCGGGAGTCCTTCTGCAGAGATAACGATCCTCTCTGCTGACGGTGGACACGTCGACTGCAACGGACCGCGGCGCAGCCGGTGGAGAAGCTCTCAGCGCTTCACGAAACTAACGACTGAAGGCTTTTCTTCTCCACTCGCAGCCTCTGTGTTGCTTTAAAACATAGAATATATACCAGTAAATACAACTATTAGCAGTTTAAAAAAAACAAAAACTGCCCCTTAATAAAGTAAGAAATTACGACACGCTGCTGTAAAGTCGTACTAAATGAAGGCAGTATGGAGCTCAGGGTCGTACTGAAGGTGTCCCACTGACCCGGGCTAATGGCTACTCCACTAAAAAAAGAAACTCCCAGCATGCTACAGGAGCAGCAGGCGGCCGCACCATCACTCATGTTGGGTGTAAAACGCAGGGTTCGCCCGGACAACAAGGTGACTGCAGTTGAGTGGCAACAAGCGTGACCAGGCCGGGGCTGAGGGCAGGAGGCGGAGCCCCGGGCTCACCGGGCCGGGGCTGAGGGCAGGAGGCGGAGCCCCGGGCTCACCGGGCCAGCTGGTACCCCCTGACATCCAGCGCACCATGACCTCACTCAGGGCTGCACGGGTTTCAGGTCTGCAGCCTGTTCAGTAAAATGGACCCAGAAATGAAACTGAGGGAAGCGTTAGCATCTAAAAGAGTAAAACAGGAAGCTGAATTCACTCCGCAGCCGAAGTTATTGAGCATTTAGAACTATAGCCGACCTTGATGTCATTTATATGATGTAACCACAGACTGGATGTAAAAGTGTTCATAGCCTCTGGGTCTGAAAAGCTGAAATTTTATCTAAAAAAAACCAACCAAAAAAACTTTGGCAGTAAAAAGTTTTTACAGCTTCTTCAAACATGTCAACGTTACATCAACTTTCTAAATAGCCAGCTTGAAGTGAAACTGCCTCAATATCAGCTTTAAGGCATCAAAAAGTCACAAACACGTTTTTTTTTTTTTTTTTTTTACGAACTATGTTGACAGCGATGGTGGAGTGTGACGTCAAAATTAGGACCAGGCGATTATGTCCGTAAATATCTGAGCCATTAAAAAGACAGCGGTCTGTTTTCTGCAGCGCGTTACAGCTCCTCTGAAGAGACACTGGAACTTAATGGGATGATGCATCGTCTCGTCCTCCAGAAGCAGCTCTTCCAGAAACATAAACAATATATAACTCAAAGCTTTTGTCCACAATCGGGACAAGTGTGTTCGGTTCTCTGCACCGCAAACAAAGATGCACAACTACAGAGAGAACATGAAATAAAAATTTATAAAAGGGAGCAGAGCCGACGCTCGAGATTAACGACCTGACGGACGAAGTAGGCCGAGACAGAAAGTCTGGTTTTTAAAAGGATCATTTTCCTAAACTCTGTCGATCGTTATTAATGTTTGTGATCAGCACTTGTGTAGTTGTTGAATCCTATTTTTGCTTTTAATGCCGATTCCTCAGTATACATAGTGTAATAGTTGTGTTTTGGCCGTGATGTGAAAAGAACCAGAGTGTCTTCTTCCTTTAAAAGTCAGGTGAGTTTGCACCTCGGTGGATTGGTGTTTTGCAGGTGCAACGACAACTACAGCAAAGAATCTGATCTGAACATTATACAGGAAACGGAGTGAAAGTCATTCTGTTTCATTATGACGGTGGTCTCAGTTGTTGAGGTAAATCTTCTGGTTATTTTCTGGGGCTGAACACATTTCCTCAGAGAAAAGAGCTTAACAATAATTTCCCCTCGTTGATGAGAGAGCCAATAAAAACAAATCTGTTTTCAGATAATAAAAGGAAAGTGTGTTTAAATTCTGATTAACTCTCTTGGTTGTTTTCAGTGTAATTTTGTCAACTTTCCCATCTTCAGCAGGTCACATTTAGCCAGATGTTTACTGCAGAGATGACTCAACAAAAGCGAACAACTTAATAATATTACAGCAGAGTGTGTTTTTCTTTATCTTCTGTCAGAACTGAATCTCAGAATGATTTTCAGGAGTTTAAATCCATTTTTTTCTGACCGCTGGACGTCGGAGCATCCTCTCCCTCTCGCCCTGTTATTTGTCCCGACACATGAAGGAAACATGAAGCTTCCACCGGAGCCATTTTGAATCATTAGCCTGTGCTGTAAAGAGCCCTGCAAAAGTGACACGGCCAATCAATTACTGAGCCGGGGGGGCGGGGGGCTGAAACCCGGCCGTGCGGGCGGTGGACAGCGCTCGCATGTCGCCATGTTTGTGTGTTGTTTGTGCGAGGCGGCGCGTGGCCGTGCGGGGGCGGTGGCCATGATTCAGCGGTGTTGTGATTTTAACAGCGGGTCCAGGACGGACGGTTTATTTTCATCCGTCGCCCTGTGAGTGACGGTCCAATCAAGCTTGGGACGGGCTGTCAGGCCTGTCAGGCTGAGGAATGAGAGGAGATGGGAATCAAAGACACAGAGCAGGACCGAACCATGATGGACGGACCCGGAGCACAGCGGCCAGAGACGAGGGCAGGAGGGGGGATGAAAGGGAGGAAAAGAGGGGACGGGGGGGGGGGGGGGGGGGGGGGGGGACGGGGGGGGGGGGGGGGTAAAATGGAAATATGTGTGGGTAGAAAGAGAGGAGGATCAGACGAAGCAGAGGGAGCTTTAAAAGAGGGAGGAAATGGTGACAAATACCATGTTTGAAGTAAAAATCTTCAATATGTCAGTAAATGGAAGAAATCAGAGTTAGCGAGGAAACACTGGAAGTTTCTTCTTACCGATCCAGCGCATGAGAGACGTGAGAATCTGAAGGTATTTGGTCTTCTGGGCGCTGAAGAAGGTGAAAGGTCCCAACAGGAGGGTGAACACACTCTGCAAGGAAGGAAAGGAAACAGAAAACAACTGTTCAAGTTGAGGAACGCTGAATAAAACGGGCTAAAAACACTCGAATTATCACAGTCAGGGGCAACAAATCAAAGTCACGCTCGTGTAAAAGCTTTAAGTGAAGACGGCGTTTTACTATTTTATAGATTGAAGCAGGAAAACAGGAATCAAGACAGAATGCATCAATTGAAATAAATAGAATAAATTAAACCAGACAATAAAAAATTTTTATTAAAAAAAAATTAAATAGAACTTAATAGAAGAAACCAAAACAAAAAGTAACATTTAAAAAAAAAAATAACATAAATTTAAAAAAAAAAAAATATATATATATATATATATAAAACAAATTAATTAAAATTAATAAAACAATGAAATACAACAAAATATACAATATATTGAAATAAACTTACAAAATAAAACAAAACAAAAAAATTAAATAAACATAACCTGAATATCTTTGAATTGTTTACCACTCAATACAAGTCATATGAAGACTTTCTTTCGAGCTCTGAAAAATTGTAATCTGCAAACGATTTGTTTACCTTTTAAAACAAATAATGTTAACTGGGAAGACCCTCTTTGCCTTCATCAGTGACATTAACCCTCTGTTAGGTGTTTACTTGAACACTGCACATTTTACCTCGCAGCGTCGTTTATGACTTGTGATTCGCTCCTGACATGCAATTTAAAAAAATGCATCACCCCCGCCCCCCTCCTCCTCCCAACAGCTGTCACAATCCCATCAGCGCTCTCTCATAGGTGACGAGATGAAGAGGTGCATCAATCCACAGCACACCTAAAATTTCAAATCCTCCCAGGCCACAGCTCTGATTGCCTATCAGATACTTTCTTTATCAGGTGCTGCAATCAGAAGCCGCAGCTCGGCGACTGGAGCTCCAATTCCACCGGCGGCCTCCACTTCGCCGCCTCCCAACTTATTCCCTTCATCCATTTCTTCCCGCCGCCCTCCGACACTCTCAGGTCTGACCGCCACCGTTTGAGTGGCGTGTGATCTCAGAGTGCAGACACTTGTGTGCCATTATATCTGAAGAGCAGCCTGCAGGGGTTTCACAGGGGGGAACTCAGCCTCCCATTAAAACACACACACACACACACACACACACACACACACACACACACACACACACACACACACACACACACACACACACACACACACACACACACACACACACCTGGGACGACACGGAATACGATCTCACTTCGGTGTCTGACATGTTTGAAGAAAGACAGCGACTTGGGGCTCTGTAGTCACTTTCTCTGAGCTCGGATCAGTTTTTTTTAAATCAGCAAAAAAAATATTTCTGCAATTAAGAACAAGCGTGTAATATATAATGAAACTCAAGTAAGTTGCTAATCATAAGCCCCCTGCTCTGAGAAAACACCTGCTGCCGCCGACTGAGGATTTTTGGCATTTTGGTCGCCATCTTGTTTTCTTTTAGCCAGCCCCTAGTGGTTCTGAGTGGTATTGCGCTATACGGCTTCTCTTTTCATACTGGATGGCTGCATCTACTTATATATACAGCCTATGATTACCATAAATAATTCCCATTACACCTGCTGGAGTATAATTATATCAGACACATACACTTTAACTTAAAAGTTTCAGCAAGTTCTTTATACATTAGCAGATATATAATTTAAACTAAGGCTTGAGAAGCGGAGCTCATCAAAGCAGTTTGGGCACTTGACACCAATCTATGTTGTAAATGATTAATTTGTTCAATAAAAGACAAAAATGGTTTACGATTTAAAAGTGCCCATCAGGACCTTAAAGAAGGTTTGAACTTGTGAATGAGGGAACAAAGGAGCCATTTCAGACGCAGCAGAAAAAAGTGTCCAAAAGGTGTCCACATGGACAGCTGTGGAAAAAAAACCAAAAAAAAAACATAACAGCCTTTAATTCTGCTGAAAAATGATGATGCCTGCGTGTCTATATATTAAAGTATTACCAGCTGTCCTCTCGGGGAAGTGCAGTCGAAGCTCGGGCCGAGCCAAAGCATAAATCTGGAACGGCCATTGGAGGTAATGAATGAACCATTATGAAGAGAGATGTGTCTGAATAAGAAGCTGAAATTAATGGCAGCTGGCTGACACACACCACTATTTCAGCCCTCGAGTGTTTTCGGCCGTTTTCCAGCAACCTTTGCTTCCTGTCTAAAGATCACTTTGTATACAACGGCATCACAATCAGCCTGCGTCTGATTCTCGATATATTTACCTTTCAAACACATTTGTCATTCTCAATAAAAAAAAACAATTCCTCACGGAGTAACTGAGGTGACGCTGATGTGACAGCATTTCCTTTTCTGTTGTCCACAGTTGATGTGCAGGTACTATGTAGAGCAGGGGTGTCAAACATACGGCCCGCGGGCCGGATCCGGCCCGCCAGTGGGTCCAGATCGGCCCGCCGGATGACTTGGCTAAGTGTGAAAATTACAGAAAGACATAAATTGCATTTCTATGAGAATATGGAGGTTTATGAGTACAAACGTTTTGTAATTTTTTTTAATCGATCCAGTAATTGCTTCAAAAACAGTGTAAATGCGACGTCTGCTCCGGAGGCAGCAGCGCTCGCTGCCACAGGCAGCAGCGCTCGCTGCTCGCTTTGTGACGCGTTTGACGTCAAACGCGTCACAAAGCGAGGGAATCTGCAGAGGAGAGCCGGGGCAGATAAACAGTGGGCTGATGTCTGAGTTTTTGGTCTTTATGTTTCTAGTTTATTGTAGAAAGACCTTAAAATAGGGTTTATCATCCAAAAACCTTCACCAATGATTTAAACATAGAGAAATATTGTCGTTATGTATGCTACGATTTTACTGGTCTGGCCCACTTGAGATCAAAGTGGGCAGTATGTGGCCCCTTAACTAAAATGAGTTTGACACCCCTGATGTAGAGTATCCTGTCGAGTTCTGCCCGCCCGCTGAGAATTACATGCACCTCGCAGCACCGCGCGCAGCTGCAGGAAAGCTACCAGATATTGTAATCATTCGCTGAGTTTTGATTTTAAATACAACGTAATCTTCTCTGTCAGGTTTATCAGTGGTGACAAATCATCTAATAGTCTAATGAAACACTAATGACTCAAAATGTTCAAAAACTAAGTAGCAGCATGCCATTGATGCGCTCGATCTAAAATTGACAACATTTCCGCGATTAAGCTCAATGTCAGAATATCTCGCATCCTGTGTTAGTAATTCGTAAGGAGACATGAACATGTATTGGTATGAGGTTGAAACTCCGGCCCAGTGTGGCAGAGATTCTAGTAATATCCCCGAGGGACCGGTGGGACCACTGCTAGATGAATCTCCCAGCAGTTTCTGGACCGCTCATGAATCAAGGCTGCAGCTCCAACAGCTTACAAACGCCTATAAAACCCATTGATGGCCCGATGGCTCGATGGCCCGAGGACAGGGGACTGCTCTCAGCTGCATCTCAGCAACGAGAGCCAAATAAGAAAACACAAAGTAACGTCTTATTTGGAGAAATTGTCGCAAATAGAAGTAGATTCAACAGGTTTCATAGCAAAAAAAAAAATACTACTTCAACTAAAGTGATTTATCTGTTACCTCAATTGCGGTTTTCATGATTTTTCACCTTGCAAATATGCTTCCATGCCTCCAATTAAATTTTCAAAACCTAAAAATACATGTTACAACCACCAAGACAGTCCGTTAATAGACAACAAGGACATGAAGCAGATACTATAAGATGTGCAACACGAACTCCAACAGGAGAAGCGAGAAAGTAAGTTTGGTAGAAATCAGATCACGAAAGCACGACGGGTGAAGCCGATAGAAGCGGAGCGTGGGAACGGAAGACAGGAAGACAGGAAGAGGAAATGCGAGCGCGGCGGGATCAGAGGTCCACGTGTTGAAGGGTGACTCAGACACGCGGAGAGCGGCGGGGTCGGCGTGGCGGCACGAGGTCACACTTCACCGGTCCTGCTCGGAGCCGCTGACGTCAACAGCCTTCAGTTTAAAAAAATAAAAAATACAAAGTGTGGCTGCAGGCAACAAAGCCAAAAGCAGACAAGACTCATGACAGACTAACATTAGAGGAATCACCCTTTTTAGATGTATCATTGTGGACATTTATTATTATTTTCTGAACCCCCTGTGAGTCGTTGATGTCGTTTGCTTTAATTTAGTCACTTTTAATAGCAAAATTATGTCCAATTTCAGATATTCAGTAATAATCCCCCCCTTGCTTCCACTTTTTTTTGCAACACTTTCAGGTTAAAAGCCTACGAGCATCTTTCTATTTCCTTGAAGGCTTCAAATGTGAAACAGCTGCTCATGAATCTGAGTTTCTCGCCCACAACCACAAACATCGTCGCTCCTCACTCCCTGACTCGGCGGATTTGGTTCCCTCCTACTTCTTTCTGTTTCCCAAAAATGTTTCACAAACTTTGATTTCATAAAGAAATAGCTGACTCACCGTAACCAATATTCACAGTAATAATTCCACCTGCTTCTACTTTTAGTAGTTTTCCCCAACAATTTCATAACCAGCGCCTCAAATTAAAAGCCTACCAACAATTCCAACTCCATTTCCTTGTAGGCTTTTATTGTGAAAGCCCTGCTTTTTTTTTATAGATATATATATATATATATATATATATATATATCAGCTTTTATCTGAATATTTACATAATGTTTCATCACAACATGGTGGACTTTGGAGCAGTTTGCAGTAGAAGGCAGATATTATATATTTGATTGTATTTTTTTAAAGGTAGTGTGTCCTCCTGAAAAATCCCTCTATGCTAAATGTCACTAACGATGTCCCTTTAAACCGGCAGTAATCATATTAAAATCAAAAGACAGACTCTCATGCTCTGCCGCAGCAGTGTCAACTAGAAAACTTAAAAACTGCCAGACAGCGAGAGATGAATCCACCTCGGATCTCCAAATGTAGACAGATTGAATGACACTTGGCTCCAATGCATTTATTCATTTAATACTTTGTTCGAGCCGTTTCCGGCGGTTTCATCTCACTCGGTGTTTGCGAAGCCGACGTACAGAAACTGCTTACGTTTCATGCTCACTTTAATAAATGTCCCTATAAACAAAAACAAATTGTGTCGAGAGAAAAGTGGCGTGAATCAATTTTGTCTCGAAGCCCCCCAATTCCGCTTTCTTCCTCTTCCTCCTCCTCCTCAGACAACACTTTGAGCAGCAGCCGCCTGCAATCACACACTTCAGTGAAATGCAATAAACGGTGAGAGCGTGATGAGAAACTGCAAAGGTGACCACAGCGATGACGGATACAAACACCGGATCACCTCTCTCTTCCACAGAGTGCAAACCGATGGTGCATCAGCAAATAATGAAGAAAAAAACAAAAACAAGGTCTCCTAGTTACAATAAATTATAATTGTACTTTATAATTATAAAGCACAGTTTTTGATCCACCATGGATTTTTTTATTTTAATTTAAAATCCAGGACCTCCGGGCAACATTTGCTGAATACGGAATAAATAAAGGCCCCATACTTTACACTTTTACAGTCTTTTATTTGCAATCTTCATCTCCATAAAAAACATGTTTTTATGGTTTTAAGTACCAAAATCCATTTTAGTTTTGTTCTAAATCTATTTTCTGTGTCTCTCTGCAGGTCTACCAACAAAAGGCTGTTTTTGTATCTGTGTCTTTAAGGTGCATTGATATCAGCAACCATAGACCACCGCCCGAATTAATTGCATGCTCAGTGGACACCATTTTTTTAATCAAAGCCACAGGGTCCAACAACCTGTTTTCTAAACCAATTCCTCTAATTTCCATGGTTCCTTTACAAGGCGTCGCTAGAACTAAATTTAGGGTCCCGACGTACTCAATGTGGACCACAGATTGAGCGTTCATATGTGAATATTGAGCATGGTGGTCCAGAAAGAAAGCTTCACTTTCAGCAGAACTAACCTCTTTTATAAATGTATGATTTTTAAAGTAAAAAAAATAAATAAATAAATTAAAAAAAAACGTTTCTAGAACTTTTCATGCACTCTCAGTGACACAATGTTATTCCCAGAACAAAGTTATAATTCAGAAGCAAGAGATTAATGGGGCTTAGATATGGTGAATGATCTCAATAATGGTAAAAATCCAACACCAACTGGCAAACCAGGCTACAGCTGTCAATCATTTTCAGAGTCTATAAAGACCCGGTGTGTTTTTGGATTTGCTTGGTTGAGAGGTTGCAGCGGCGGCGACAACGGTGGGAATTTCATTTGCTTCGGGTTGCGTCACTCGGAGCTGGCGAGCCTTTCCTCCGGCCTCTTTAATCACCACACATGGGAGCGTTTTCTCCGGAGCCACGTGTTGCTCTTCATCCATCACAGTTGGGCTACAGAAGTCCAACCCATGACCCTTCACCCCATTTAAGTAATTAAATTGACATTTTTTCTGTTCTGTTCTGTGGGGTCGGCTAAACACTGGCGGCACAGATGTCCTCGAGCTGTCGGCTGAATTTACAGCCAGGAGGCTTTGGACACCTGTGCGATAAGTTAGTTTGACTGACACAAAATAGGGTCGATGGTAAAATACCCAGAGGACAGGCAGGGTTCACGTTAGAGAGTCCAACAGTGAAAATCATAAGTGACCCGGTGGTTCCGTGCGGTGATCCAGCCTGGACACCAATAATCCACCACATCAATCAAACACGGAAAACAAGGATTACAAGTCCCAAACTCCCTGAACATTTGTGCGGGATTTTCATCTTTATTCCAAACAGATTTTAAACAAATATGCCATCCATCGATTCCCTCGTTCATCACTTGTGTTTTCGGTGCGGTTTCGTATGTTTGTCAGCGGCATTACGGGAAAAACTACAGGCTTGCTTTTCATGTAAATTGGTGGAAAGGTGTAGCATGGGCCAAAGAAGACTAGACTACATTTTGGATTGGATCCATGAATTATTTTTCCACTTTCATTGACATTGCGACATAAGGCATTTGGCCTTATAAATCGACAAGCACGGAGAACGTTTCCACTTTATCTTCCTCCTTGAAAAAATGACATACAATCTTAAAGTACTTGAGAACGCCCGAGTTGGATGTTCCTAAAAACCAACTACACCAACCGGACATCCGCAACACAAAACACCAAAAAGAATTGACCGTTCAAGCAGCCAGAAGAGCTGGTTCATTAATATCGCACCTTTAAAACAACGTTCCTTCGGAAAGCGACCAATAAAAAAAACACTTCCACCACCATTCAAAAAAAATAATTCACTGAATTATAAAACAATAAGAAAACCCAGAGAGGAGTGGTTTCATTGGTTTTGTCAAACATCCCCACCTGTTTGAGCCATTTCCTTCTAATATTCCAAGTTTTCTAAACTAAACTCTGATGTTTTTTTTTTTGCTGAAACATGGCTGCAAAGATTCATGAAATGAATGTGCTGAGTGTTTGAACCATAAGACAGACACGATTCATCTTGGTATCATGGGGAGATGACGAGCGCCTCAATCATTAGTGTGGTTTTATATACGCTGTAAGTTACTGAAACAAATCCAATTTATCTCCTTTGCAGATGTCAAAAATTTTGATAAAAAGCCATGGAAATGTTGTCAGCTCAATAAAATACATTTTGCATGACATATGCTAACAATGCATCTTTCTGTTTAAAACGCCAGCTTTAATTACAAGATGCATTTCACAGCAAAGACGTATTTGCATAGTTGCAATGCTCCGCACATATTGAAATAGATGTGGGCCGCTTCCTCACCAGCTACAATGATTTAAGACCTCTGCAACCGCATGCATCATTTAATTTTAATTAAGACCTTGAGTTGAGACCTTGAATGAGTCGTGAGATCTCAAGACTTTTTTTTTTTTTTTAAACTGTCTGACAGTTTGACAAGAAATTAAAACGTTGCTCACATTCCTGGTGTGAAAGAACCAATTTGATTTTGGAAATCAATCAGCTGAGAAAATATTTAAGATACATTTAAATAGTTCAACAATATATATAATTTGTGTTCATGACAGGAATGAAAGCATTACCCCCCCCCACACCAAAAAAAAAGACAGATTATTTCGATTTCAGACGATATGTCATCTTAATGATGCATAACCAAATAAAACACCACTACAACTGCATCATACACAGACTCCATGTAGTATTGGACATTATGGGACAATTCACTGCCTTGACTTTGACATGTATGATGAAATACTTGGGAAGGTGGGGGTGGGTGGGAGGGGTGGGGGGTGGTAGTCACCTGACCGTGGTGGTATGGAATAAGATATAGGCCATAAAAGCCCAAAAGATACGCAAACCCTGATGATAGCAATAACAAGTCAACTGATTCAATGAACATACGGAAGAAAAAGATGCTCCCAGCATGATTTTTTGTGTGTGTGTGTGTGTGTGGGGGGGGGGGGGGGGGGGGCATGGAGACAATGCCCACGAGGCATCACTCTGCAGTTAAAACCATCCTGGAAACTTTGCTTTGTTTGACAGGATGAAAGAGAGACGACGTTCAGCTTCATTAATCACCAGCAAACAGCTCCATCACGCAGATATAATTAACTTTAAATAAATAAATAAAGAGTGGACGGACAATTAAGACATATGGAACATATTATGAACCTCAATGTTATTATGTTTGATAAGTCACTACGAACAATAAAAAAACAGAGTGTACTTCGATGAAGGGCATATATGATATATAACTATGACCGCAGCAAAGACTGAAACTTTAAGTTATACTGAGGCGTAGCGAGGCTACTTCCAGATAAAGGCGTAAGCAGAAATTCTGGTATATGATTTTTGATTTATTTACTTTGACAGCACGTCAGAGTAAATAAATTCATGATATAAGGAAGTCTGCTCCTTTAAGAGATTAATCAATAATGAAAATAACTGGCGGTTGGAGGACTGACGAAGAGACGGAAAAAAGAACTAAGAGTAAAACCTAAATCTGGAGTAAATTAAATCTTTAAAAAAACAGTGACCCAATGTTATTGTTTTTTTTTTCCTTCTGTAAACTCACTGATTTTGTTTCTCTTCAGTGTCTGCAGCAACTTTTTTACCAACGAGTTTCTGTCTGGGTGTTATTTCAAAGCGTCGACATGAAGGACACAAGTTGGCGCGGAGAGTTTTGGATGACAATCCGCTGACTCAGCGTGTAGAACAAAGAAAACGCTGGTCCAAATTGGTTCAACCTCTGCGGGACACCGAAACACTCCTCAGGCTGACGAGTACACTTACAAGATTCTAATTATAAACATTATTAATAAAAGATAGATTTAGGTCAGTGTTATGGTAATTTATCAGTGTGTGTGTGTGTGTGTTTGTTTTTATTTTGGGTGGGAATATAACAGAGCTCTTATCTGCTGGCAGCAGACGCCCCTCCATCCATCTCTTATGTGACCATCTCTGTCAGCTCTGGCTGCTGCTCTCGCCCCTCTGGGTCATCGTTTGGCCTCCATCGACACACACACACACACACACACACACGCATGCACACACCACGTGTGTGTGTGTGTACCGTATATAAATAAATCAGGCCGCCTCTCTCTGAACACGTCTTGTATCCGACAGATAACCGGAGCAGGCTTCAGGAAGTCAGTGACCCAGACTGGTGATGGAGTGTCAGGCCAGCAGGGAGTACCAGTGAACCGAAGTATTACAGTCATATTATGTTTGTAAAGTTACCCAACAAGTCAGCACATAAAATATATTCTTTCCATTTCAATAATTGCCCAAAAAAGATGTTGCAGTGAAGGATGCAGGTGTTTATTCGACGGATAAAGAACATTTGGAGAAAGATTTTATGGGCTATTTTACTTGGACGAGGTACTTTTAAAAGGCACCGTCGATACTTTTATGGCATCGACCGACTTACTTCAGTACTTTCTATTAATGCATCACCGACTTTGATGCATCCACACCACACAGTTTTTTATTTTTTTTTTAAGATGCATAACTTTTGCTACGTTTATAAAATAATAAATCTCAACAGCGTCAGTGAGCGTTTGCCACGAAATATCTACAGAAAACAACCTGGGTTACGCTCTCCCCCCTCTAAACTGCATGAGAACAAAAGATTTGTACCGTAATTTTATTTTATTTTTCTTAAAAAAGGAAACATTTTGAACGATACCAAACCTTATACTTTACAAAACTAACACCTGAGGAGGGAATATATTTTGCTGCAGTATCTGTGCTGCTGTGAAAAACCTCTTTCTAATGTTTCGTTCACCAGCAAAACAAACTCAAACGGAGCTTTTCCAACTGGGCATGGAGGAGGTGCAGCTTCGACAGCGACAATTCTACTTATATCAAACCTTAAAAAAACAAAAAACACCAGTGGGTCAGGCTTGATTTTTAACCACAACTCTTGCGAAATCCATCAACAATGAAAGGGACTAGTAGACACAGCCTGAGAATAAACTCGTTTCAGAAAGTACTACCGACTACAAATTTGCTTCCTTAAAAGCCGGCGAAAGCGAGCCGCCTCTGAAGCCTGAACTGTTAATTAAGCAGGAGTCCCTGGGGACAGCCGTGCCCCTACGATTAAAGATAGAACCGTAATGAGGGGAACTCTGACAAGAGCAGAGGTGGTGGAGGAGGAAGAGGAGGAGGAGGAGGAGGAAGAGGAGGAGGGATGAAGTCAGGGCAGAGATAACAGATCGTGGTTCCTGCATCGGTACAGGAGGACCGGTAATTACATCTTAAACTGTGAACGCGTCGCTTAAATACAACAATGGGGCCACGATGCAGAAAAGTTTAAAGGTCACAACGTCTCATCACGGTCAACCAAAGAATGTCGCAACATGCAGGTCATTAGTCGGCTGTTGTGTAAAAGTTAATCACACATCGGTCATCCGTAGTGATTAAGGAGGCGACGTTCCACTTAAGATTTTAATAACAATGAAAGGTCCTCCGACAGGGAGCTCGTACCCACAAACTTTCTTTCTGTCCGTCCGCCCTCTGATTCATCATCCTTTCATCGTGCCTCTTCAGTCACTTCTACCTGCCACTTTGCCGTTAGCCTCATTCTGTGAACTTCCTGTCCTCCCTCGCTCTGCTAAAAGCGTTGGACCAAAATAGTGTTTTGTAAATGAACACATGAAGGCATCTTTCAGTAGAATCAGACTTCTGGTGTCTTTCTGGAGTCACTACACAAATATTAACAACTCGCATATCAGACATCATTCAAAAGAGTGTCCCTAATTCATAATTACGGTGTTTAATAATGGGGGCATAACTTTTTAAATGATAACTCAAACCTGTATCGACAACGTTCTTTCCTTCTGAAAGAAACGTTGAGACAGAACAGACGAGTGTCCGTTTTGCTGCTGTGACTTTGAACGAGGCCTCATTAGAAACCTGTGCTACACAACTCTGCTCCTCAAAAAGGAAACCGAGCGAGGTAAAAATAACAAGCTACAGACCACGGGGAAGATTTATGACGGGCTGGGGACGTATCTGCAGGCGGGGGCCGATAATTTGCCTGTTGTTTAATAGGACGATAGCTATTTCACCTCCCAGCTACCGTGGAAATGAAACGGAGAAAGAGGAGGATGTGATACGGGACACTTTTCCTCCCAAATGAAGCAAAAGAGCAAATCAGCGAAGAAAGCCTCGTGTGAATCCGCAATATGTCTGGACCATAATTGAAAAAAGACAATGATTGCATATCAGGGGAGGTTTGGACGGGTCAGCGGGCAGCACTTAAAGCAGACGCTCCCTACAGAGTCGCTCCGGAGCTCCAGCCAATCAGTTCAGAGAGACGATGAAGTGCTCGAGCGGCCGTCTTACAGCGTCCGACCCGACGCACACGGGAACGAGCTCAAGGTTGTACACCGGGTCTCCGAGTAGACGGCTATTGTTAACCTGTCTGCATTTTAAACGTGGCCATGAACTCCTGTTTGTTTCAAGGAAATCACATTCATTTGACTTCAGCGGGTGAGACGATTACATCACTCCGAGACGTCCTTGTACCAGATAACCGGCTTTTCCACTTCTGGCGCTCAGCATGTAGATTTGACTGACTGCACCACAGGCCTGTCAATCGAAGACACACCCCTCAAAAACATGTCTTTTTGAAGCTTATTTTCTAATTAATTGCAGATTATTTTCAGATAGCCCTCCAGAAAACTAATAAGGAGTGACTTTAGATAACAACACTACAAGAAGTCGTTGAAAAAGTGGAATGATTTCGTATTTCATGAGAGAAGTTGAATGCGAGTTTATGGAGCCGAACTCTAGTGGCACTCGATGTTATTGCACCTTAAGACTCTTCTGCATAGACCTAATTTTTCAGACCTGGAAGCTATAAACAGTTTTACATACAGTCTGTTGGTAGAGACTCCAAATCTCGAACGACTGAACAGGAAACCTGCATTTACAGGGCAATAAACTTTAATTTATTGTGGGTGAAAACGTTTCAGCTCTAAAACATTATCAGCGTGGTCACGATGCTAATGATGTCCTTTGAATGTTAACACGTCATTGTGGGGTTGAAGCAAATGATGCTGTCATTTTTCTCATCAGTGCCACACATCTATACACACACACACACAAAGGTTGCCCTTGAACATGATAAAAAAAATTTTTTAAAAAAGCATGATGCATGAGTGTACAGCCCATTATCAAGCATGAATATTATGAATCATCCCGTTTAACAGGTTGCAACGAAACAGCCCGAAATAACTGGCTGATTTCAGAAGAAAAAAAAGAAAACCCAAAAGCCCATCAGTAATTCCTCCATGACCTCCGAGTCTCCTTGACAACTGCCTCCTCATCTCCAGCCTCCACCAGTCATTCAAGCACCACCCGGCATTGTCCTGCTGATCCACTCGCTCTGATAACCCCCCCCCCCCTCCCACCCACCACCCCTCTGTGGATCGCCACTCAAACACGTCTTCCTGCTGCGATAATCTCTATTAAACCATCTGCAGTGTCATCTCCCTGCAGCTCCGGCCCGCTACAGTATGTACATCCTTACTGTACAAATCAAACATGCTATTATATTGAATACCTGCAGTCAGATCGGTAAGACTATCCCGATACTGTGATTGGGATGATCCGAGTTTGGTGACCGTTCGAAACGTCTGCTTTTTGGGACATAAAACTCCAAAAACAAGCTGCTTAAAAGTGGTGAATTTGATTTTATATAACTTTACAGTACAACTTGGATCTCACTTTTTTTGTTTTGTTTTAGTCATCATTTCTCTGATTTGCTGCAAATCAGAAGGGATAGACGAACGTATTTGGAAGAGAAATACGAAGCCAAAAAATATATGATTATTACTCAAACCATGCACAGAACCAAGGGCGCCGGATTCATCTCCAAAAGTGGCCAAAAAAAAAAAAAAAGAAGACAACTGTGATTGGCCCCGGTGCAAATATTTTTCTTGGGCCCCTTCGGCTCAAAT
The DNA here is from genome assembly GCF_022577435.1 of Embiotoca jacksoni. NCBI lineage: Eukaryota > Metazoa > Chordata > Actinopteri > Embiotocidae > Embiotoca > Embiotoca jacksoni. The sequence continues at coordinate 1,593,348 of NW_027185386.1, read as the reverse complement.
GAACATTTCCCAGCATGCCTTCTTCCTTTTTAACTGTTGAAAATAGAACAACCAAATTAAATAGGTTAGAGTGATAGGTCGAGAATAATTGTTTTTTGTTTTTTTTGTAAAACATGCAGTTTAAAAGAGATAAATAAAATAGGTTTTGACTCAAAGGTGCACAAAGTATGAAAGTGGTAAATATACACACATTATACAATATGTGGTATCAGATGTAACTTTGCTTTTCATTTTGCTGCACAGTTCCACAGGAACACTAGGTGCTTCACATGTGCCATTAACTCTGTGAAACACTGCGGTAAAAAGATGGCGGGAGGCCTCCGAAGGTCACTCAAATCCCTCTTGGAATAAATCTTTATTAGTCAGTTAATTAATCAATCAGCTGCGTATTGAGGGACGTGGCGGGTCGGGTCACTTCTCAACTCTTAGGGGAGGGACGAGCGCCAACTTTTTAAATTAACTTTATTCCAACATGTGAAACAGTGTGCGGTTTAATGGGACACGCGGTGTAATTGAAATATCTGCATGAAGATGGGCATCGAACAATGCAGCGCAAGCATAATCCGCCTTTTTTGGGCTCATGCACCGCATTGATTTTCCATCACTTCTCCACATACTGGGAGGACAATAAATCAGCCATTTAAATTGCGCTTGCCGTCCGGCGGGGTGGAGCGGGCCCACCGCTGCCTGGCCAGCCACTGTGACAAAGCCCCCGCAGTGAGATTCAAAAAGAAAACTGAGCAGGGGACAACCAAGGACAGGGAGGTTTAATTGAGGTCTGAGGAATCTCTGCTGGAGCTGAACAAAACCCCAGAAAGACCCAACTGTTTCACGGACGCTTAATCTTTTCAATCAAAGCTGTGCATAAGGACCAGGATCAACATGGAGCGCTGCTGTTACGCAACGGCCTCCCCGTCATCTCCTTTTCACACATCCCGGCGCCAACAAATATTGTAAGAAGAAAAGAGCCCTCGGCCGTCCACTCAGGCGACGAACGCGAGAATCAATCAGCGTGCCGGCAAATCGCAGTCAATTGATCTTCGTAAGAGCTCTCCGAAGCCTCGGATGAAGAGGAAGGCCATCGCGTCGTTTCCACAGCTGATCCTGCCGATGTGTGAAGTCAATACTGATTAAGTCGAAGATCCGGCCCGATGAAATATCAATCGGGCTGCTTTCAAGGCCTCGTTATTGTGCAGTAATTAGTCCGTCTATTTGTGAGGTCTTCATCAAAACCGAGAGCTTGATACGGTACTAACATGTCGGAGAGCAGAAGAGCACCGAGTGTGACGACACGGTGAAGATCTCCGCTAATTCAACTCCGTGGAGGCCACACAGAAGCCGACTTCCCTTTAGGTTGCACGTCAACGTCACGACTGACACTTGAGTTTTACGTGACTGACACATGATGGAGGACTGGGCCGAAGGTGTGGTGGCTAAAAACAAACAGCGGTGCCCGAGAGCACACGATATTCAATCAAGCGAGAAACAAGGATCCGACAGTAAAACAAAAGCAGAGACCAGAAGCAACAGGTGGAAAACTGACGACGACAAACGGTGTCAAAACTCAAGAAATTAACCGAAGATGGTGTCGGGCTTAATCCTCGTCTCACTCCTTTCCTCATCATCCTTCCTCGTTGCCGTGGCGCTGCCGGTAGAACGGTCTCGTCGTCTGCACGGGAACAGCTGTTCTCGAACCTAAAAATAACTCACAATCTGTTGTCCACTGCGAACAAAGCACCCCAAGTGCTGCGGTCCATCCGTCAGAGGGGTGTGGGGGGGGGACCTGCCAGAACCGTTCAACAGATTCACACATAAAATTTAAGAACTGACCGCCATCGAATAACCGACAATGACATGAAGCCCGAGTGGCAAAATGGCTCGAGAAGATGGATGAGGGTCGAGGTGATCGGGTCTGGACCCGGTGGCCGAATGGTTACAGTGCAAACCAAAGACTTTATATACAATCGTCACCGTTTTCCAGTGTCTTAAAGTGTAATACCATTGAAGGCCACTAGGGGCTGGCTTCAAAAAACAAACAAACTGCTGAATAAGAGCTTGAGCCTCAAACAGCCCCTAATGGCCCTCGGTGGTATTGCACTTTAACACTAAAATGGCGACGGCCAAAATGCCAATCTGGAGGTTTCCCTGACATCACCAACGGATGACATCACGATGGGGTTGGACAACATGCCCAAAGCAGGGAGTCCCCGGTTCGATTCCGGGACCAGGCGGACCCTTACTGCGTGGTCTTTCCCTATACTCGCCCTCATTTCCTATTAAGTGTCACTTCAAAATAAAGGCACAAAAATGCCCAAATAATAATGATTAAAAAAACATGCTTATGTGCTTAAATAATCATACGGACAGAAAATCAACCAGGAGCAGATGTAATAATCACCTAATTATTTAAGTAATTTTATTAAGTAAAAAAAATCGGAATATTCATTTGTTGCTTTTCCCTTTTATTTTTTGGATTGTTGGACCAAAAAAATAAATTAAAAAAAAAAGGCTCCACATTGGGCTCTGGGAACTTGCAATTGGTGTTTTATATACAAAAGAAATATCAATTAATGAGAAAAATAAATAACAAATTAGCTTATAATGAAAATAAATACTGAAATGAAGCCGGAGATGTGACCACTGTGACCCCGAAGTGGAGTCGTAAGAGTGCAGACGACAACTTGTCGCGCATCAGAGAGCCTCCGTTCATCAATACAACGTTGTGTGTGTGTGTGTGTGTGTGTGTGTGTGTGTGTGTGTGTGTGTGTGTGTGTGTGTGTGTGTGTGTGTGTGTGTGTGTGTGTGTGTGTGTGTGTGTGTGTGTGTGTGTGTGTGTGTGTGTGTGTGTGTGTCCGTCCTCTCTCAGCACCAATCACCCACACAGGGATTAAAGCTCTTTAGAGCGACACCATAATCAGGCTGCTTTTTAATCTCTCGTCATCTTCTAAACTCTAAAAATGTTATGGCGGCGGTAATGTCTCCGTTACCCCCGGTGATCCCTCTCACGGTAGCCAACAAATTATACTGCTGCAGGCATTTATTAGTGTCTACTACACAATACAGCGTAGTACAATGCGGTAAAGGGATGCTGGCCCGACAGCTCTAGAAGCCTCTAACAGCTTTTAAAACCAGAAAAAGACACTTATTCCACATTATATAATATTCCAAATTCTGAGATAATATCTAGTTTAATATCTTCATATAAATTTATTTCCCAGCTCTAAATCAAAACTATTAAAAGTTTAAAACAAGTATGTCCTTGCAACCAATGTGTTTTAACAACATCAAAGTCACAGTACGACTCATTTTATTTCTGCACACTGATGTTTTGATATTTCCAGATGTCGTATTTGTCTTCTAATAATTCATAAATCCCTGTGAGTCATGAGAGTGGACGAGAAGGAGAAAATAAAATAAAGAAAGAAAGAAATAAAAGGGAGCTGGAGAAGTTTCTTCAGAGGGACAAAGGTCAGATTTTTATATCACACCAGTTTATCTCCCAGCTAGTCATTTTGAGCGTGCCCCCCCCCACCACCACCACCACCACCACCACGCCCCCCGGACGAGCCGTCTGAATCTCTGCACCTCTGGAGGACCCGAGTGGAAACGGTCGGTTACTAAAACTACCGGAGGAAGGGCACCTCGAAACTCTGCAGCTCAGAACGAAACACCGCGAATACAAAAGGAGAGCGGGAAGGATGCCGGCTGGGTGGGATGAGTGGACGCTTCTCTCCACAGGGTGCAGACCAGCTAATGACAAACAGTCAATTATTTAGACTCATCATTCGGTGGCCGGCCGGCTTCTGTGGGCCAGAAGCTATGACCCCCTGTGAGAGAGCACACACACACACACACACACACACACACACACACACCACAGGATGCCAACAGGACTTTCCGAATGTTTCATCACAGCTCAGTCAATTCTCAAAAGGAATTTAAGGAAAAGGTCAAGCGGGACGAAAAGAGAGATTTCTGGGTAAATCATATTTATTTCCCTGACAGGACACGAAGAAACTGGAAAACTGCAAGTGTAAACAAACTGACCGGAGATGACACATCAGCATTATTTTAATTTGCAGTAAAAAGGCTCCACAGGGAGATAAAGGAAGAGAAAAGTTCATTTACTGGCAAATTATTTTTTTGAGGTCCGCTCATTCTATTACAATATAAGCAAGGACGGGGGGAGAAAGAGGGAGGGATTAAACCGGAGAAGGAAGATCAGCACATCTATCACTGTCGCCGTGCAAAGTTAAAGCTCGGGTTGAAATCGCAGAGTTTGGCTCGCGTCAACACTTCAAGGACGCCGAAGAGAAAACGCCTCCTGTGGGCAGGTGAGGCGTCGGGGGAAGTCGGAGGGGAGAGGACATGAAGTGTTGTTAGGAGACGGAGACGGAGGTGGGGCTTGGCATGGAAACATCCACGAGCAGGGATGTTTGAACCCCAAAAAACACAAGCTATATTTGGAGTCGGTGTCCAGGGGGGCGTCGCCACCATGGAATACTTTTCAAAGAGGAGAAAATAAAATAAAAATGCTTCCAATCCTCATCCAGGACGTCTTTATGTAAATATAAACAGGTAAACTGTGATTAAGGCAGATTTCAGTGGGGCTCAGCTCACAACCCGCATCATCGCCAGCGGTGGATCTGACCAATCTGATTGGAAACCTGACGATACTACGTCCCGCCCACCGATAGCTGTAACCTGACTGCACCACAGGCCTGTCAATCAAACAGACACGCCCCCAAAAACAGGTCTTCTTGAATCTTCTTTTCTAATGAATGAGGGATTATTTTCAGATGGACCTCCAGAAAACTAATAAGAAGGAGTGACTTTAGCTAACAACACCGAGATAACTGATGGACACATTTTATTCACTTTGGATTTGATGAGAGAAGTTGAATGGGAGTCTATGGAGCCGGAGGCTTTTTGGAGCCGACCTCTAGTGGCACTCGCTGGTATTGCAGCTTAAGGCACTTCTGCAGTCCCCCTTCCATCGAGCGAATAAGAGAGGCGGAGGTAAACAGAGGTAGAAGCACTTACCAGAAACACCCTGTAGGCATCTTTCCTGGAGATGGAGCCCCAGCACGGATCCGTGTCGTTGTACTTCACACTTCCAGCGCTGCAGGAGTGATTTCCACTGCAGGAACACAGACAGACCGAGCTTCACGTGAAACAGCCAGACCAATCACCGATCTACAGCATGAACTTTTATCCCAACTTTGAGATATAAAAAAACAAAAAAAAAAATTCTACATTCTATAAAAAAACAAAAAAAACACAAAATCTGCCTGAGGAAAAGCTCGATGTTGTGAAAACTTAAAGAGGATCTCCGTCTCGAACGCTGCCGTCGGACCGAGCTCGAGGAAAACCATCTGCTCCCGCTGCCGAGAACTTTGTGCCTTCAGGCGACGCAAACTGCTTCTGAAGTCTCCGTTACGATCCAACATTTGTTCTCGCCGGAAGGTGATCGAGGTTCGGAACACAGTGGGGGAGAGTTTGATGCGATAAGACAACGTCAGCGTGCCGCGCCGCGGGACAGGAGGAGGTAGGACGGCTTCGTCAGAACAACAATTACAAGGAGAAGAAGAAGAAGGAGATATGAAAGAAACTTTGAGAATTAAAAGTTGAATTGACAACTTTCGTCAGAATCATTTAGCTTTGTGTCCGTCTGCTTTCGTCTATTTTACTTGTGATTTTGAGACTAAAACATGAGCAGAGATCTGATGAGGGTCTGGTTCAGCAAAGATGTTGGTGACAGATTGAATCCCTGTTTCCACACTTAAACTGAGATTTTTCACACCCAAAAACAAGAGCGGATAAAAGTGAAAGTCTCAAATTTGAGCGAGGAGGAAGAGAATCGACCGTTCGAAAAGACATTAAAGCATTCAAGTGCAGCAGTTTACCGCCGGCAGCCACGTCGATATTTCACCCTCCTTCAGTTATCTGATCAAAATACAGTGAAAGTTTAACTGTATTAAAACAATACAGGAACAGCATGAACCTGATGTTTAATCAGCAGGGATCAAGCTGAGGAACCAGATCGTCATACCTACTGGTCAATATGTTAATTATGGTGACAATTTTGTTGTTTATGGACCAACAGAGTGCAACAACGAAGAGGTTAAGACACATCGTGTTGACTTGAGCTGCTGTCACAGCTAACATGTTTGGTCCGGACCCAAATTAGCAGATGGGAAAGCAACGTAACCAAATATTTGGAAGATGTTGATTTCTTTAGTGCGCTCACGGATCACATGTTTACGATGTGACAAAAACGTGAAGCTCGGTTCGGACTCTCGTGCTCCGACAGCGTCCGATTTACCCGGGTCATTCTGGGCGACGTTAAACACTGGACTCAGACAAAATAAAAAGGTGGTTGGTAATAAAGGATTTTCCCCCAAAACTTTTTGAAACTACCTGAAACTATCAAAAACATCGAAACTTTCACGGTCCCAAGTCTCACTGCAACAGCGCCTGAAGGGGAGAATGAGTTTTTCTGTGATCCAAGGGCCTCTGACGAGTCTATAACTGTATGAAATACCTCATTTCCACCCAGTCTGCAATAAAACTCTGTCTGGAAGCGAGTTTAACACGACTCAGAGGGAGGTGATCCGGCCTGAAGGCTTCTGTCAGCTCCGCTTTTATTGTCTCAATCTGGAGTTCAGCGGGTCACGACGGGACCGGATTGTGGGGACGGAGGGGGACGGACGAGACGAGGACAGACGGGCTTCGTCTCGCCAAAAGTGAAAAGAGGAAACATCGAGTTTTATTTCACAATAAATCCAGGTATTATTCTTACCAGGTGACCTCCATGAGCGATATCGGCACCGCTGCCGCGTAGATGGCCAGGTCTCCGTACAGATAGACGATGATGCAGATGTAAAACATGTTGACGCCAACTGAAAGACAAAAAGTGTAAAAGTTTGAGACGTGACCGACTCGAGACTGTTTTCTCAGCAGATTCATAAAATACGCGACATCAAAAAAGGTGACGAGCAAAACGCTTTTTTTTTTTTTTTTCCACCCAGCAGCCATCCAAACACTTCATGGTGAAATATGGCCGACGGACCATGCGTGTCCAACTTTACCTTCCGCGGTGCCGTCTCTATTAAAACTCACTCCCATCTACACCTCCGCTCGTCTCATCCCTCCATCCTCTTTTTTTCTTCTGGGGAAGTCGATGCCCATCGTACGGGTTCAATGAAAAATATTAACGACTTTAATTTAAAAAAACTAATCGCTCCACGAAGGAAGTTTTTTCACTCTCCACAGCAACGAGCCCTTAACCAGCTGCCCTCCTCCTTTTCCTTTTCCTCCTTTTCCTCCTCCGAGCCTTCACCGGCAGACAGATCAACAGCGCACATCCATCATCCTCTTCTCTTCTCAGACGGGGTTCAACCGTCCAACTGGACGTCTCGGTTAATTCATTATACTGCCGAGGAAATTAGAGCACAGAGTCCATTAAAAAGGAATAAAAGTTGACAGATTTGCAGCTTTACGAATGGCAGCGATTCTTTAACGGCTGAGGGTGCCCATCGGACCGTTGGTGTGATTGAAGTGGAAAATGGGGATGTAAACAAAGAAGTCAGCTGACTGAAAACACAGAATCAGAATCCAACATTAAAGACCGGAGGCCCAACAGAGGGTTGTTTCCTTCACAGCCTCGTCCAGACAGTTTCCTGATAAATCGATTCATGATTCAGTCTACAAAGCGTCCGAAAATAATCTGCACGTTAGTTTCCTCAGCAGTTTTTTGTTTATCTGTCAGTCCAACAATATTTCATTCACAACGATAAAAATCTAACAAAAGCAGCAAATCTTCATATCTGACCGGAGGGGAAAAGAAAATGGATAATTTTCTAATTTATGTGACTCTTATTAGAGCCTTGTTTTCACTGGCACCCGGTTATAATGTGTTAATACCTCCACAAGGTGGCGGTAATGCACCTAAAAGCTGTTTACCAAAAGCCGTTAAAGAGCAAAAGAAGAAGACGCTACGACCCCTGTTAAGAAAGAAAAGAATAAAACTGCATTTGTTTGTCCGACCAGTAAATGTGAGTTTGTCTCCATTATCTCATCAATCAATTCATTAATGAATTAGTTGAAAGCCTAAAAAGTCTCTTCAATACTTTGTTTTCTCCTTTTATATCCATAAAGGTAGAGTAGATATAAGTAATAATATATATTGTAGTGTAACTGAGCAGCACCACAAAACTAACTTTAAAAAGGTGAATCAACTTCTCTTTAAAATCAACAAAAATTTAACATTAAATTTTATATATTATATTTTCATGCTCCATTAAATATAACATACAGCATAAGAACATGTTAAAATTGTTGTCCAGCTTCAAACTCTGTCTCATTACCCACAATGCAGCACGAACACAGACAGGACGTATTCCCGCCTCGGCTGCAGATAGGAGGCAGAAAAACGGGACGCTCCGTACTGCCGGTGAGCGATAGCAGGCGGAGAGTGCCGCTTGGCCGCGGGGATGCCGGCCTCCGCGGCGCTGTAACTAATATTTCCAAATTACTCCGAGCCGCAGGCAAAACACGGCTGCAAAACGGGTCTTCACGCGGGAGCTCGGTAGTTTTGTCGAGCTGTGAAACGCATCTCGATCCATCAACACGTCGGCGCTGACTGACAGCGGACACGACGACCTGCATGTGAGGATACAATTTATTTATTTTTTAAAACACCGAGGCCACGTTTAGATGTAGAAATACAGCAAAGACTCAACAGCACTGATAGACTGAGACTTTCAGGGATCCAATACTACATCATTTATAATAGTAAAACACTGTATTTCAATGAGTTTACTTCGACCTGTGCCGTAAGGTGGAAGTGTGTTTTGTTTAAAATGAGGCGTCACTGAAAACCTCTCAAATAAAGAAAAGTAAAGTGCATTTTAACTTTTAATTTCCCCTTATTACTCTGTTTCTCTACTCATATTCAACCGGAGGGAAGTTTTGAGATAGTTCAATTAAAATCTTTCACAAATCAAATCTAAATTGAACTGGGCCGCGAGGCAACAACACCATTAAACAACGTAAGTAAATAGGACTGAACCCGGTGAGGTGACGGCTCATTTAAGGTGCAGTAATGAAGTTATCATTGTTCTGGGGAGGAGAGGCAAAGAAGAAAACCCCAAAGAGTCTGATCGATGGCAGAGATTTTCATTTTAAAAATCTGATAGTGATGAAGCTGACCACCAGTTAAAATCTTTAATTAGTCTGTTTTCTGTTTGGGAGAACTGGAAAAAGAGTCATACCTGTATACGTTATAAAAGCCAGCGCCCTCTGGTGGACGACCTGTGTAAATATGTAAATTAGACATTGTTATACTGCTTCGTTTTGATTCTTATCAACCAACAGAACGGACCTCGCTTGGTCTCATTTTGGGAAACAAATTAAGCCGTCGTGGAGCAGACTTCCTTCCTGGGACGGAATTTGTGGTATTGATGAGTTGGGGTTGATCTCAGTTTGCCATTATAAACACACCCGACATTAAAATGCATCCCCTCCGAAAGCCAGCGCGGGAAACTGTTGCAGCAGCGGCTTATGGAAAATAATTTCGAATTCAAAGCCGAGGCAAACAAGACCATTTATCTTCCCAGTGGCTCGGGCACTCTTGACTTTCATTTTCCATGCTCAAGTATGACATTTAAAGTAAAAGTCAGTCAAGTATTAAAAATGGATGTGGCCCATGTTTGGCTCTCATTAAAAAGACAGTGGCCTGTGTTCCAGCGGGGTGAATTAGTATTCAGCGCCACGGCCCCTCCGCATGTCAGGCGAAGGGCGGCTCGCGTCGGAGAAACAATTGGCCGCCGTGCCATTCGGCACCACTTCATATCTCAAAAGGAAAGAAAAAGACGAGATGCTGATGCAAGGCTTCTGTTAGTCTCTGCTCTTTTGTGACTTTAACCAAAGTCGTCTTCTAATCAACTTTCAAATCGTCGATGTGAAGGTTATAGTAACACCTTTTCCACGGCGGTGCAGATAAACCAGCCCCCATCAACATTCCTGTCAGTGGCTGCGGGTCAGGCTGATACGATATCCGTGGCCTTATTCCAAGCCCGCCTCACTACCTCACCGCCACGTCAATTTCAGCCCAGGAGGAAGTCAAATGTCCTCTAAGAGCGCTGCTTCGACAGCAGGAGATGCCTTTTAATTGCCTGCGAAGGTGCAGGACGGAAAGACAGCGTGCGATCACGCCTGCAATTTATCATCTTGGAGGAAGGGGGGAGGCGGTGTGTTAAAATGTAATGTCCTGTAACTTGGGCACAGAATAATGGACTGGTTCTTCTTATTTACCTCCCTCTTCTCCACATCGGTTAAAGAACTGTCAGGCGATTTTGTTTTGCTCCACTTTAGAATCAAAGGGAACTTCTGGTTACCAGCTGTCAACATCTGTCCCCTCACTCCCATAATCCCTCGCAATTTAGGGTTGTTTCCTGGGGTTGGTTTGGATTAAGTGTCACTTCTACCAAACTGTACAGCCATTCCCTTTGGAGGAGGTCAGAAATTTACGTTTTCAGGGATGTTGTTGCATTTTTAAATGCTTTGGACATAAATTTTGTAGATTTAATGCAGAACTATAAAATCTAGAAGCTCGCTGACCAGGAAACGGAGTCAGTACAAAGAGCAAAGCTTGCAACTAAAAGCTCTTTTCATCATCAATTAATCTGCTGATTATTTTTCCATTAATCAATTAACTGTTGACTAAGTAAATAGTAGTTACTGGACATAACTGCAGTTCTGAGAACGTTCATGCGTACATTTCTATGCATGTCTTGCAGAATTTGTGTATTATGCAGTATGCTTATGTTTTGTTTTAGTATATCAGTCCCAAACTAAAGCGTCGTATCAAACCTTGTAAACGACACCTTGGTTGACCCGTTAGGATTTTATCATTTGCACTTAAAAAGGGAAAGCTCACGTTCAGGTTTTGAAAACGGGAGGAAACGGGGGCAGGTCGTCGCCGTCGGGAGTCAAAGGAGCTGCGTTTCCCCCTTTTCTCCTCGTCCAGCATGTGCTGGGACTCGTGCCGGTCTTAATTCACATCTGATGAGAGTCACCGGGCAGCTGTCCAACCACACAGGGGAGAGAAAACTAATTTCCTTATTACCAATCGATACCGCCACGTGTCTCTATCACCTGCACACGGTCTGCAGAGGGAGAGGTCATCAGCAGAGAGATTTTTATTTTTCTATTTTTTTCCGGAGCACCTTTAACAGGCGGGACGGCGGAGTGAGTGATGGCACGCTGCAGCTTTAACGGCGGGAGCTGCACGGCGGCATGCATGAGTGCGTTCACACGTGTGGGTGTGAACATGAGCCCAGTGGATGTGTTGTCGCTACTACTAGTGTGTGTGTGTGTGTGTGTGTGTGTGTGCGTTTGTGTGTGTGCGTGCCGAGTGCTCCACCTACTGTTCAAACACTGAACAGCAGAAGATGTCAGCTCAAGATGATGTTGTGACCTTTTTTTGTTGTTCTTTTATTCGCTGCTACGACGAGGACGACGCAGACTGTTGAGTGACTCGCATCCGGTTACGAAGAGCCAGGTGGCTTAATGCGAGCGGACCGGAGAGAGGAGGAGGAGGAAGGAGGAGGAAGGAGGAGGAATGTCCTGCGTACGGACACGGCCGGGACAATACACTGATATGACTGAGGGATGTGAAGCCGCAGGGATCTCCGTCTCCAGTTCAACGTGATTCTGCTTTCAATCCACCAACCAGCAGTTAGCGGGAGGTTCATTAGCTCCCAAATCATTCAGGTGTTTGCCACCAGTACAGTTTTACACACACACACACACACACACACACACACACACACACACACACACACACACACACACACACACACACACACTTTGTCAGGGGATTTAACAGCCTTGATGGGGTCTCAAACAGGTAATTACAACCAAGGGCAATTTATCCATATATAATCACTTCCAATTAAAGCGCCAGCAGCCTTCCTTTGTAAATGTGACATAAAAAAAATAAAAAACCTTCAGTACTCCTCCATAAATGTTACACGTGGCTAATGATGGGAGGTAATTGAATAACGGGCGGTGGGAGCAGGAAGCTGGAGGCGAGAGAGGAGTGTTACCTTTGTTGAAGAACATGGAGGCCATCTGACCCATCTCGATCCGCTCCACGATGTCGAAGTGGTCGACGTGACCGGATCGCTCTGTGGAAACGTACAAAAAAAACAGAGGATCAATCTGATTTCTTTATAAAGATATTAAGTATGTTGCATCACCAACCACATCAGGACTTTTTCCACCAACAGCTAAATATATCGTATCTCATCCTTTGCTTCTGCTTTCTTCATCTCCTGTCATGAAATACACTCCGTGAGCACTTCATTAGGAACGGCTTTAGCTGTCATACAAATAACTGTGATTAAATATCTAAAAGGGCATGATGAATAAACTCCACAGAAATAAGAAAATACACGACTGCGTCAAAACCCTTTTTTGCAGCGATGCAAATTTGTAACGGTTGCAAGATTTGTTAAAATAAATAAAAAATAAAAAGGAAGATTTGACAAGATTTGCAGCTGTCGATTGTTCAGGAAAAAAAAATGATGCCCTCAACATTTCTTCAGCAACAAGAGAAAAGGGAAGAAGAAGAAGAAGAAGAAGAAGAAGAAGAAGAAGAAGAAGAAGAAGAAGAAGAAAGCTCCATTCTGCAGGTTTTTACCTGATTGGTTGATTGCATTTGATAAACGGGTGCACAGGTGTTCCTCATAAAAGAGCTCAGAGTGTAAATGATGCTGTGAACTTCCTGTTTACAGGTAAACAAAGGGGTGTTTGTTTCACGATACTCACGCAGGGACAGGATGGGCTTGGTCTCCGGCTCCGCCCGCCCTCGGGCCACGACGTCGTCGTCAGAGTACTCGGAGGTGGAGTCGCTGTCGTTGACCTGCGGAGGAAACGATACGAACATTTAAAAGCTGCCCTAATTTCACAGCATAAACAACAGTCAGTTTACAAGCTATTAGCGTTTATTTTCTCCGTATGTGACGGAGGTGAGGGGGGATGGGGGTGCAACATCTGGAAATTACAAGGCAACAGCTGTGCAGCGAGTTTGGAGGACGGAGGAGCTCTCGGTTCACACCAATCACAGACCCGCACGTCGCTTTTTATCATTTTCACAGAAGATTCTCTGCAGATTCATGTCAATTAACTGCCGGCGATGGCGAGGAGTGTCATCATCTAAATAAACGACCGAGAGAGGAGGAGGAGCAGGAGGAGGAGGAAGAGGAGGAGTAAACAAACAACTAGCAAACAGCAGCAACCCGCCAAAATAAGAGATTAACACGAGCGGCCGCGGAAGACAATCCGACTTTAATTAAAGCAGCGACACATAATTGAAGTGAAACACCAGGATGAGCAGCGGGAAATCCTCAACTGAGACTGATCAGGAGTTTTAGACTTTAAAAATAATTACAATGTGTAAACGTTGAGATTAATTACCTTTAAAAAGGTCTGAAAGAAATTAATCTAAACGACAGAACGGATCCAAGAAGTGTTTCACGTTTAATATCAAACAAATAAGAGAAAAAAAAACAGGCGACTGTTTATTTCTGGTGAATTTGTGTTAAATTCAACAAAACTTTATTTTATACGTCTCGTCATTTCCTGTAACGTCACACGTCCTTGACATTGTGACAATTACTTGTGACATTTGTCACTTTAACATTTTACATGAAGGATTTTGTTTTTAATAGTAAATGTAGGATGAATATGTGTTTATTCCTGTTTGGAAATCAACAACTTATGAACTAAACATGTTATAGGAATAACTTTGTGTCTCTTTTGCTGTCCTGAATTTTTCACACGACTCGAGCTTTTACAAAAATATTGATCCAGTCCGCAGTCATCCTGAGGTTCCAGCAGAGGGCAGCGATGACTCCCAAACCGGAGTCAAATACTGTTTAATCAGGACTTCACTTTGCTGCAGATGCAACACAACCAGGCAGTAAAAACACCTGCTCTGAAAACCCATCATGATGCATCACTGTAAAAAAACATCCTATATTTCTATTAATAGTCATCACTCAAGCAGAGGGAAATAAAAACGCATTTCCACTTCCATCCCTCCCTTGTTTTCCATTACGTGGGAGGAAAATTATGAATCGGTTTCAGGCCGGCCGATCGTCCTCGGGCTCGTAACCCCTCAGCTGGAAACCCGCAGGTATTAAGGGAAATGACTTCTGCACCGAGGGGGAAACAAAGAGCCAGTCGGAGAGCACAAAGTCTCTTTTTATTCTCGGTCAAAGTAAAAATGATTTAAGACTCCGGCTTCATAGCAATTTCTTTTAGACGGGCGGCAAGAGGCGCATTTCACTCCTGCTGGAGTTGGGCAATAAAATAACAACAGCCTTCAGAATAAAAGAATACAGCTTCCTATTAAAAAGGAGGAAAATTATTCTCAGGCTTTAAAGCTTAAATATTGGGCAGTCAAGTGTGTTTTACAAGGACAGAAATGAAAACAGTCATTGTTCCTCCTGTGAAGAGGCTCGCATGTTGAAGAGGAGGAGATAAACCCTGATGTGAAAGGACGGTCAGGTTTTGAGCTGCAGAAACACCGTGAACTTCAACAAACTGAGGTTTTATTTCATGTTTAACAGCTTAAATATCTGAAAGGATGTCAGACCGGTTGAGCCTCAGTTCACTCATAATTTAGAAATTCTTGTTTTGTGTACAACTAAATCAAAAAGCAGTTTGATTACCGGTTGGATCTCATTCAAATGTTTGTAAACAGGTTTAGGACTAGACAACTCTGACTTTTCATTTAATTCATATCTTTTTTTTAATTTATTTCATATTTCATTCAGTTAAGATTATTGAATCATGATGAGTATCATCAGTTTAAAGTAATTTAAAAAGCCCCTGTAATTAAAAGCAAGTCCGATTTTTTATTTCATCGAGTTTTCCGCCCTTGTTGCACTTTTTTTTTATTTCCCGTTTTTAACAACACATCAAGGGGTCGTGTGTAACTATAATATTTTCTGAGGAAAGTCAATCTGAGTGGCTAAAAATTGCTAAAATTTGGGTGGTGACCAACCATCTTGGTTTTTTTTTGGAGCCAGAAGTGACCATATTTGGATGAGTTGGGGAGGAGCGAGGGGCGGACATGACTCCATCTCCAAGGACGCTATGCCCCGCCCACATTTACTGACTTGGTATTTCAGAAGAGGAGCCTGAAGCTTTTTGAATGGGAGTCTATTGCAGCCAGAGGTTTTTTTTTTAAACCAGCCCCTAGTGGCCCTCTGTGGTATTACACTTACTTCCAGACTCACCTCCAGTTCTACGAGTCATTTCAGAATAAATGTTCTTCAAAATAAAGTATTTAAGAAGATTTTCACTAGTTTCTTTTGCAGCTATAAAACAAAACAGGGTGGTTCTTATCTTACTGATCTGTCCTGTAATGTAGCTCAAAAATATTTCTTCATGTTTGCTATGACGCAGAGTGTTTCACAGGTTTATCGCTGTTAAAAAAAGTGACTCTCGTTCTGTTATTAGCTGCTTCAACAAGTCAGAAGACGACCTGTGAGCACGTTAACCAGAACTAACTGTGCTGCATTAACATTACTTCTACTGTCTTTTTTTGCCTGCGGGTTGTAAATAGTGTTTGGCTTAATGTCATATTAGATAAACTCCCCCCTGACGGGAAGGAACATTTGCTCGTTTAATATTTGGTTTGTCTGACACGGCGAATGGAGAACCATCCGTCCAGCCGACATCCTATTAAAGATATTTACATATAGAGTAAGACTCCGCTTCTTTCTCGGGGTGTGTTATCTCACCTCCTCCTGCTCCCTCCTCTTCCAGCGCAGCTGAGCGTTGGCCGCCGCCATCGCCTCGATCACGAAGGTGGTGGTCATGTAGCTGGGGGAGGGGGGGGAGGGGTAACAGACGGGTGAAGGAGACGGTTTTAACAACATGGATGTGGAAATTAATAAATATGATAACAAGACCTTTACTTTCACACTTCAACCACATTCTTGCGTGGACTTTAAATTTTACTCTTTTAATTAAGAGTCTGAATACTTCCTTAAAACATTTCGGTGATATCAAAGTGAAAGATTGATGACTTATTCAACGGCTATTAATCTTAATGTAGTTATTTTTGTATTTCGTTTTGTTTTTATATTCTTGTCCTTTAATTGCTGATTTTTGGGGCAAATTTATTTAAAAAACAACAACATTAAAACACTAAAAGGATTAACCTTTGCCATTAAAGTCTGAATAATTGTGTTCAGCAGAGAGCGAACATCTTATTTAAATAGAATTGTTGTTCTGTTCTAATGATAAAAAAATAAATAATTGAAACTGGGAAAGAAGGCAGATTTGGGAGAAAGTGTCAATCAAACAAACAAATCCATCGTCCCTGCTGACGCGCAAAACTTTTATTCTGAAATTCAAGTCGTTTCAGAACCAGACTCACCTCATAAATCCCAGAAAGGTGATGAGCGCCATGCTGACCACCCAACCGGCTGCAGCGAAGGCTTTGGGCATCGTCAGAGCACCCGTTCCTACGATCAGGTTGAACATATACACCAGCCCCACCTGGAGGGGAAACGAGGGGAAGGTGAAGAAACGTCTAACGCGACCCTGCTGGTGTTTAACTGGAACGTTTTTATTCTCAACTCCACCAGACAGAAATCCAAAACCTAAAACCTTAACAGATGTCGTTGATTTTCCTGCAAGACTGAACTTAAAGGTTTTGACATAAAGACAAAAACATCATCGGCATATTGAGAGATTTTAAGGATTTGATAAGTTTATCATCCTCTCTGTGCTTGTCCGGTCTGGGTTTATTAAAGTAGTCGTAACAGACTCCAGTATCATGTGCTTCTCCGAACTCTGGTTCATAAAGATCAAACTACCGGCTGGAAGAATCCACCATTGTCAAGGGAGACGACCAGGCTAATTGGGCAGCACTTACACTATCGGGTAGCAGAGTGCTTTAATGATTCAAAGCTTTAGCTTCCTGGAAAAAAAACAAAGAAAACTTCTAATCAGCAGAAGTGAATCTTCATGGCGAAGTCACACGGAAGTCAGCGGCTTTGCAAAATGAGTTGTCAGACCTGAGACTATAAAGAGGCCGGGGGTGAGTAAAACAAAGAAGATGAGTAAGCATTCATGTTTCCTCTTTCACTATATTGTCATATGCACAATGCCCCACTGACAAAGATATTAACCTAAAGAAATGCTCCTTCAAATAAACTACTTTCTTTTACAATGTGTATTAATAATGACTGGTCGACTTTACTGGGTGAAGACAGGGCTCCTCGAGTGCAGCTGATTGGGTCAAAGTTCAGGAATTTGAAAAACAACTTAAAAAGCTCTTAAATATTTAAATATAATTTTTTTTTAAAAGTGTTCTGCATTGTACTCACAAATGCGGAGTAGGGTTCCCCGGTGTCTGTAATTCCACCTGCCATGGTTGGTGACTACGGAAACACACAAATACAAAGAAACAGACAAGTTTGTCCTCCAGACTTTAAAATTCACATTTGCTTTACTGGCATGCACATCGTGGAAGTAAAGCATTCAAAATAAAGGCTGTGAAATGTTTCTGGCGAGAAGAAAAATGACTCCAATCTCATTTCATGCAATTTAAGTTTGATTTCAACTGTGGCAAAAAAAACACGTCGGTTGGAAATCTAACAAGGAACATTTTTTAAATTATAAGAACAGCTGTTTAATTCGGCATGAACATGAGCCAGTAAGCGTGACGTATTTCAAAATAAAAGTCAAATGTACTCTGTGTTGAGGAGCATTAAGTTGGAGCCTGAAAGGTTGACGTCACGTGAGCAGTTATTTCGTCTGGATGACGTCTTGTTGCTACGTTGTTGTTGTTGTTGTTGTTGTTATCATAAACTCTAATCAAAGTGGTGTTTGTGGGTTTTATCTTGCAGCTGGCTTTGCGCGGGGTGTCGAAAGACAAAAGTAAACAGTGCCGCTCACCTTCCCGTTTCCAGTCCGTCCTGCTAACGTAGCTGCTCGGCTAGCAGCACGACGACCGCGTCCGCTCGATCAAACCCTCACGAGCGAGCCGGAAGAGACCCGCCGAGCCGACATCAGCTGTTCGTCGCCGTCGGACAGTCGGAGGGACGTCGGCGTCAACACGTGAAACACATTCCCGCGAGCCTCTTAGCTAACTTAGGCAATAAACTAACCAACCAGCTGACCCGCTTCCGCGTGGCCACGCTACTTTTAATACTAACTCTCACTTCCGGTACTCACTTTCAAAGTAAAACTTTTTTTTGTCGTGCGCGGTTTCCGAACTGTATCTGTTATAATCAAGCTTTTATTTTGGAGAATTATAAAACATCCGGTTTTGTTATTGTTATATCGAACTTGATGCTGCAGGTAAGCGGTTTGCTCGGTTTGTTGTTGGTGCAGGAGTGATCGCGTTGTTTTTGTTTACCAATGTCGTTGCACACTGTAACACTATGCTCACTATTACTGGGGAGTGTTACTCTCACTGTACTCTGAAATACATGACGACCTGCTCGTTAAATCAGCAGCTGCTTACATCGTTTTGTTACGGGTTTGTTTCAACCCCGCCCCTCCCTACTGCCTCGGTTCACAAAACGACCGAACCCTTCAACAGCATGTTGTCATATGACACGTATACATATCATATGATCAGTCCATGACACGTGTGAAGTAAAAAAAAAAAAAACATCAATAAATGAGCATGATTAATTAAAGACAAAATTATTATATAAACTGGATTAGTAAGCGATCATTAAATTTGTATTTCTGTATTTATTCATTTCTATATTATTTTTTCCCCTGTTTTTGTAATCATTCATTGGTCCTAGAGTTATCCCATATAATACACTTTTGCACTCCAGTAATCACCTAACTCACATTGTTTGTAGCTCTAACCTAACAAGAAGAAATAAAAACAAACTACAGTCCAATATTTTTATTGTTTCACAACTTTATTTTGAGCTTAATAAACAAATAATTCAGCCATTCATTTCCAGTGGAGACCGAGCATTTATAACACACCATCTTTTTCATGCTATAATCTGAAGAAGGAAAAGCTGCAGAGACATCTATAGAGGACGGCTGGTCTAAATTAGCAATGTTAATGCCCAGGTAATATTTTGTTATTAAAAACCTTGTCATGGTGAAATAAGAGCATGCACTGGCTGGTTTTATCTAACCACTAAATAAAATCACTTGTTTAATCCACTTCACATACATGATCCACCCAAAAATTACAACAGTAAGAAAATAAAAGACAAAGTACACGATGTCAATGGTGTAAGCCAGTTTTCTGTAGCATCTCGACTTTCCCTTGTCTCGGTCAGGTTTTCCGGCTCCCTGTCGAGCCGCCTTCACCTCGTCCAGGATCAGTTTCAGCAGGTCGCGGTCGCCGGGCCGATCCGAAGGACGGTAACTCTTCTCCGGTTTAACCGGGCCTTTCTCTTCAACTCCAGCAGCCTCTGTGGGGGAAACAGGGAAGATCACATTTTTATTCGTCAGACCTCAGGACAGTTTTCCACTTCACCTCAGTCCATCCTCAATGATCTCCGGTCCAGAGAAGGCGGCGGTGTTTCTGGATCATGTTTATATCTGGTTTCTTCTTTGGAGAGTTTTAACCTGCATTTGTGGATTGTTTGAACACAAATAATGGTTTTCAGAAGTGTTCCTGAGCCCATGCAGTGATTTCCACCTACAGGATCGTGTCTGTTTTTAATGCAATGCTGCCCAAAGATCATAGAGTTGTCCCTTTCGTACAGAAATTCTCTGAATCTTTTAATTATATTTTGAACAATAGATGAGGAAATCCACTAATTCTTTGTAATTTTACGTTGAGGAACATTATTCTTAAATTGTTGCACTATTTTCCCACAGTCTTTGAACCTCTCCCCATCTTCACTGCTGAGACTCTGCTTCTCTGAAATTCTCCTTTTATACCCAATAATGTTACCAACCTGTTGCCATGGTAACCTAATTAGTTGTGAGATGTTCCACCAGATGTTTTTTTTTTTTTTTTTTAGCATTACATAACTTTTTCCAGTCTTCTGTTGCGCCTGTCTCAACTTTTTTGAGACGTGTTGCTGCCATCAAATTCAAAATGAGCATTTATTTTACAGAAAACATTAAAAGGTAACAGTTTTAACATTTAATACGTTGTCTTCAGTCTATTTTTAATTAAATATTTGCATTCTGTTTTTATCTACATTTCACACAGCGTCCCATCTTTTTGGGAAACAAAGTTGTAAAAGCTTATTGCATCATCTTAGTGTGTGTAATCATCTGTAAAGTAACTGAAGCTGTCATGGAAGTATAAAGTAGAATCAAATAAACTGTCTATTCAAATCTATCGCTGCTTCCATCAATGTATAACATGTTTTTGTGTGGAATCGTACCTGCGCTCGGCTCGGCTTCCAGCTGAACATCCACCCGGACGTCCTCGGAGCTTCGAGCCTCCTCGCTGCACTGACTCTCGAGGTCGACTAGGAAGCTCACCAGCATGACCTCCAGGACGCTCAGCCCCACCAGGGCGAACACGGTAATAAAGTAGATGGCTGGAAACAAAGACGCGGAGACGTTAGCGGCCGGCGTGACACCGAACACGGTCAAACCTCTGCTCGAGCCGCTCACCGATCATCGGCAGGTTCTCTTCGGTGGAGGGCAGCATGTCCTGCAGGATCAGCAGTAAGAGGGAGATGGACAGCAGCACGGTCACCTTGAAGCTCAGCTTTTCGCCTCTGGCCTCGTTGATGAAGAAGGAGGCCAAATCCAGGACCAGCAAATAGAACAGGGGGAAGATGAGGTTGATGACGTACAGCATCGGTTTCCTCTCGAATGACACCTGTAAAAACAGATTATTCAAACACTTGGAAAACGAAGGTGATCTGTGATCTAAACGTCATTAAAAAAAGATCTTCTTACCATGTAAATGAGTTTGCTTTCATGTTCGCCATCATAGGGGACAATTTCTTGGGAAATGTCCAAACTCTTGAGTTTCCACTCTCCCTGTGTGATCATGATGCGCTCAGAGATGAACGACAGGGTTGTTTTGTTGTTGACCGTTCCCAGCATTATACTTCTCGCTGCGCAGACAATTAAATAAAGCGTTGAATAGTTGTATTTTAGTTGCATGTAAAATAATGGCTGCAGTTCGATTTACCGTTGCCGCTCATGGACCAGTAGGTGATGTTACAATTCTGCGTGTCGAAGGGGAACAGATTGAGGTTGAACTGGCAGGTGTAGGTGAGCCGCTGCCGGGCCTCTACGTTCATCGTGCCGCTCGGAGACACGGTGACAAACGGGCTTTTTTGAACGGTCCCGGTATCGGAAGCACTGACGGAACAAAAGAGGAACATTTTCTCTCGGTTAGCTTTTCGATATACGCGCTCGTCTTCATCAAAAACTGCTCACAGATACAAACGTTTTATCAGTAAACTTTCTGAGATCTAGTCACACCACATATCGTCAGGATTTTTAATTTAGCAGCTGAATAGTGTTCATAAATGTTGTTTGCAACCGGGTGTCTCGCTGAAGCGTGTAATGCACCCGTCTATCCACTAGAGGGCGGCGTGTCAGTGTCACGGGATAACGTGCGCGGAGGAACGAGGTCGGGAATGGTTGGATGGAACGAATACACGACTTTCACGAATCGAGTTCACGAGAGAGAAAAAAATCAATGGGGATTTTTTTTTTTTTTGGAGTAATATAAGTTAAAATTTTTACTTACATAACAAATATAACTAGTTAGCATACGTTAAATAACTTACATGTACGTCACGTTTTTTGACAAAAAAAAAAACTTATTCTAACCCAAACTATGATCTTCGCCAAAACCAAACTAGGCCGCTATCTTTAGGCATCTTACTTTACAAAGAAAACATGACACTGACACACGGCGCCCTCTAGTGGACTGGCGTTTGTATTACATGCTTTGGCATGATACTGGGTTGGTTTAATTTAGTTCAATACATTTTTACAAAAATGTTCTCTTGTACATAATTTTAATACAAATTCACCAACATTTCATCTGCAGCATGAGAATAGAAAACTTGTTTTTCACGAATATGATCGCGTGGGTACAAGCGGGATGTCTGTAACGAATCGTACGTACTCCTCTTGGATGCTGATATCTGGGATCCAGACCTTCGATCTCGGGATGCTCAGCGAGTCAATCCCACAGAAATCCGACGGATTCCAGGTGAGGAATTCATTTGTCCAACGCTGCAAATAAAATAAAAAATAAAAAAATAGGAAAAAGCATCTTTGACACAGGCTGATGAGTGATGAGAACTTTAATGTGTACTTTAAGTTGATAAATCGGATTGAAAACGTGTCTTTAACGTGCCTCTGCAGAGACTTACTATACTGAGCCAGATGTGAGCCGTCACCGTTTGAGACTTCTCGTCCTGCAGACAACCAGCAGCACCGAGGTCGCAGTTAAAGGGCAATTACAACAAGTTTTTAGACAGATTTACCATTATATTAAATACATCTTTCATAGGTATTAAATGTAACACTTTACAGTAGGGTACACTAATTATCATTAATTCATTAAAAACACATGAATTAAAGCAGTTTATCATGTTTGTGTTCACTATCTATTGTGTACAATTACTTCATTTTTACCTACAATAGATCATAAAGATTAAATGTTCACTACTTTCTTTTTAAGGACCACAAACATGATGAACTCATGAGTAACTAATACTTAATTAGTCACGATGTGTTTTGTGTTGCAGACTTTGGTTCACAAGTCCAAAATTGTTTGCACAGAGTTCCTGATGATCATGTTTAATAAATCAATTCTTCATGATGGCTGTACTCACCTTAGTTAATGCTGTAATTAATGTGTTGTTCATACACTGAAGACTTCCTGATGATTTATGAGACATTAACGCATTAATTAATGTTTAATTCAGAAGTGTTTCTGTATATTTCCTCCTTTCAACTTTGTAAACTTACGGTGTCGAGTCACAGCTTATTTCATGTACACAATCTTGAATTTTTCTTGTTGCATGTTTTAATCAAAAATAAATCAAATTTCTTCACACCCCTGTCCGACATATCGACTCTTTTTACTTCCTCATATCAGTCAGGCTGTAATATTTTGGGGTTTTTAAGTGACCTGAGCCGTTACTGGCTCCCTGTGAGAGCTCAGACCAGAGAGGACCGTGAAGACACTCACCACCTTTAAGATGCCGTACACCAACATGTCCAGCTGCACCAGGGTGGAGGCGGTCCAGTTCTTCACGGGTCGCGCCATTTCCAGAAGGGCGTTTGTTTCGGTCAGGTTGAAGTGTTCCAGCAGGACGGAGTAGGAGCAGTCCGACGTCTGACTGCTGGAGACACCTGAAGGAAGGAGATCGAAAAATCTGTACGAGCCTTCCAACTTTTATAAACAACATTATGCGTTATTATTGAAGTTTACTAAAATATAACTCACAAGTTAAAGCCAGAAGAGCGAGAGTCCTCAGAGCCGCCATGGCTTCAAGCTCAGTCTCAGTCAAACCCCTCTTAAAGCTGCTTATATACACAACCATACAAAAGTGCGGATGAGACGTCTATACATCAAATTAATTGTGCTATCGAAGTGTAAAATGAAAAAGCGTCTTTGTTCCTGTGTTCTGTGCAGATGGACAAACATTATTTTTCTATTGTCGAGCTGCAGCTGCAGCAGAAAGTCAACATGAGAAAATCTCAGCGTGGCATCAGGTGAGGAGAGGACAGGTTCAGAAAGAGGTCAAGTGTTTTAATGTAAAAGCTTAAAATGCACGTAAATAAGAGTGAATTTGCAACAAAAACATTTGAGGAAAATCTTTATCCAACTTGATCATGTTATGAGGATTAAAGGTTAAAAATTACTTTTATCTGACAGATTCTAACTTCATGTCAACAATCACTGTACAATGAAGGTAAAAGTTAGTCGTGGAGTTCCACAGGGTTCTCTACTCGGACCGATACTCTTCATGTCATACATGCTTTCCCGATGCAAAATTATTTGAAAGAAAGTTTCTTGTTCTCTATTCGTTGAGGGTCTTGAAAAGGCTTGAGTAATTTAATTTGTAATTTTTCTGTATTATGCATCCTTTCATTTTCTTCACCATTGAAGCAGTTTGGAGCAGGAAGTGACCATATTTGGACAAGCTGGGGGTGGAGCCAGCGGTGGACCTGACTCAATCTGATTGGAAACCTGACGATACTACGTCCCGCCCACCGATAGCTGTACCCTAACTGCACCACAGGCCTGTCAATCAAACAGACACGCCCCCAAAACACATCTTTTTGCAGCTTATTTTATAATTAATGGCAGAATTATTTTTAGATGGACCTCCAGATAACTGCAGTCAGGTTTCGAGTATAAGTGGGCATGGCATAGTGTCTGCATGTTCCCAGTCAGATCCACCCCATGCTCCTCCCCAGCACGTCCAAATATGGTCACTTCTGGCTCCGAAAAACCAACTAGACTATTAAGTGTTTAAATTAACATCAGTTGGGCTGGAAGGGAAATGTGGTGGGGTTGTTTTAAACATTATAAATGCAAAATCAATAAATCAAAAACAAAAAAAATTTTTAGTCAATTTTTATTCCTCAATTTTTTTTTTTACAACAAAAACAATAAATTAATGTGATTTCCTGAAGAGATTGAAGAAGAACAGTCTGATGGTCCCAAATGAAAAAGAAAAATATTCAAACATTTAATTTTCTATCAACATAAAGTCAAAACAAAGCAAACTGATGAAGCCCCTTTTTACAATCACAACTTCGGCACTAAAACGTCCATTTTAAATCCCATAAAAGATCTTCGTATTGTTACGTATGCAACAGACACAGATTTACTGAACGGTCCTGTTCCTCAGGAGAACACGTCAGTGGGCAGCTGGAAGTCCTTGAAGGTGTAGAAGGAAATGTCTCCGTGGTCGACCACGGCGACGACCACCGGGACGTCTCCGCTCTGGAAGGCCAGCAGCTTCATCGCTCGCAGGTCGGGAGCGGGACCGTCGAAGCTGAGACGCAGAAAAACGCAATTAAACGTACTCGATCCAAAAATCAAACCACAGGAGCAGCAACAGAAAATGAAATATTCTTCTAGCGTGCTGCTTTACAAATAGCAATCAAAAAGTTCAGAGTCGGTTTAGCAAAATTAGCTGTTTGTGAGCTGATTTTTGTTTGCATTGTTAGCTGTTTGTCAACTTAAGTCAACAAACTTATGCTGTTTTTATTTGAAAAAATAAGTGTTTGTTAGCTGCGAGTGACGTGTCGCTGCAAGAGGACACGACTTTTAGGGGAAAAGTTAAACCAGTTTTCAGTTGTTCCAGGTGAAGTCTCTGACCTTTCTGATCACACGTCGTATATTTTTAATCATTTTGAATTAAATTCGTGCATTTTTAAACAGATAAAACAACCACACTGCCGATCACACAGGTTGTCGAGCCTTTTGTTTCAGTCATTCTAACAAACCAAAAGATTAATAATAAATACATGACAGATTCATTATTTGATGGAAGAATCACAGACAAAAGGCCCGTTCCATCTCCGACCTGCGGAGCATTTATTTAACGAGCGTCGGCGTCCGCTGCGTTTCTGTGAGTCAGTCCTGAGGAAACAGTGTGCGTGTGATTTCCTACCTGCACACACACATGCGGGTGTCCGGTTTCCCCGGGTTGCTTTTCTTGAAATCGGCCACCGAATCCGGCTGGTAAACATTGAAACAAACCCTCCACTCGTCCGGAGCTTTTAAGCTGTGTGGGACAAAAGACGAGGTCGTCAATACCTCCCGGAAGATCCGCTCTCGTTATCGGAGCACAATGCATCGGCCGCAGGGACATTTAATTCAGAGTCCGAGCCTTCACGGGTTTGTCAGCTTGTCAGTTACAGATCATTAACTGTGATTTATTCAGGGTTCACGTCAAGTAGCTGCACGAGGTCACAGAGTGATATGAATATTATAGAAAATATATATTGTATAAGGAAAATATGCCAGTGAATATTCGATTAATAATCCTGCAGATTAAATTTACGTCAGTCGGCATTACGAAGGGAAAATAAACGACGTTTGGGGCAGGTCACATGATGCAGTGAACATGTGGTGACTGGAAGCAGGAAAAGATTCAACACAATAAACTGATATAAAAAAAAATGTAATAACAGAAACGTACTTGGAGGCTCCTTCAAGCAGATGTGTTGATTTTATCACACTGATTTTATCCAACAGCTCCTCTGGAATAAAAAAAAAAAAATTTTAAAATCAGATACAGCTGATCACCACGGCGACGTATCAGGGACACATCAAAGAAAAAAAAATACAATAGGAGGATTTATTTTTTTGCTTTTATTTGAAAAAAGTATAAATTTCGAGAATAAAATCAAAAACTTGAGAATAAAGTAGAAATTTCAAGAATGAATTGAAAATTTTGAAAAATAAAGTTGAAATACAATTTCAAGAAAAAAGTCAAAATGTTGAGAATAAAGTAAAAATTTCGAGAATACAATCGATATATAAAAAAACAATTTTTTTTTTTTTAAGA
The DNA here is from genome assembly GCF_022577435.1 of Embiotoca jacksoni. NCBI lineage: Eukaryota > Metazoa > Chordata > Actinopteri > Embiotocidae > Embiotoca > Embiotoca jacksoni. The sequence continues at coordinate 1,566,805 of NW_027185386.1, read as the reverse complement.
CGAGAGCTTGTATTTCAAACTTGTATTTCAAACGCGCAGGAAGTATTTTCTCTGCCGTCTCACCTGAAGAAATCGGCTGAGTCGGGTCGTGTAAAGGACAAACTTCTCGGTTCCACAGGTGAGCCGGTCGGCCATCACGCTTCCCCCGCCGCCTCGCCAGGAGCGCCTGATACGCCGCCCAGTTTCTGCACCGCTGAACCTTTAAGGAGCTCAGAGTGTGATTTCCCATCATGCATTGCTTAATTTACATCACTTAAAAACTGCTGCTACAGACCTCTCTGTCTCTGTTGACGTCCCGCCGCTGTCTGTGCTGGTCCTCCTCCCTCCTCCGCTCCTTGGAGGACATCTTCACCTGCCGCAGGTTTATCTTCCGCCTCCAGGGGGCGACGTCACATTCTCCCACAGTCACGTCTGCAGGCAGCAGCGAGGGATCCAGCGGGGCCAAACAGCTGGGGAGCTGCTCTCTGCTGGAGCCCAGGTCAGGGAAGGAGATGGATCTGAAGTCCCACCGTGATGAGTTGGAGGCGGGGCAAGGGGTGGAGCCAGAGGTGGAAGCTGGGTGCCGACTTTTGTCCCTGTGAGCATCCTCCATCCACCAGGTCCGGCCTCGGTCTCCCCCTGATGAACTCGTGGTGGCAGTCTGGACCTCGGGTGTCCCCGGAGAGGCCGTCAGGTGCAACGCCGGAGGGTCTTCATCCTCCTCATCTTCACGCCGGCAGTTCTCCTCCATTTTCTCATCCTGAGCCTCAGTGTGACTGCAGAAGAAGAAGAAACTGTTTTATGCACAAAAACTTCATTAAGTAGAAGAAAGTCAGGAGTTTAATCAAATATTCAAAACGCTGAGCGACAAAAAAATAAATAATGAAATGTTGATAATCAATCAGTTACGAAGGAATTCAAACACAAAGCTAACAGAAAAAAAAGAGGATATAAAACACTTTATTATCTGTATTTCCTTTTTATGTTAGTATCAAATTAAAAACGTGTTTAAAATATAATTACTCAGCTTTTTGTCTGATTTTCTTATTGGGATATGAATTAAAATACTCCTTCAAAATACTTGTTCTATAATGAAAAACAATTGCTGTAATAATAATCTATTCATTTGTCTATTTATTTATAGATTAGACTTTTTAATTTTAATTGATTTTAACTATTTTATTCATTAGTTGTTTGTGTATTTACATTTATACAGTCTGCGTTGCTACTTCCTAAATCCTTTTACTCTATTTTAGTATTTCATTTAACGTTTAATATATTTTTTTGTTTAGGTGTCTTTTTATTTGTTTTATTCATCTGTTCATCTGGTTTTGTTTTTAAGTCTTTTATTTTGAACATCGTCACCTACTGGTCGTGTGTGTTTAAATAAAGTCCGAGTGATTGAATGATAAAATCGAGTTTTCTCATTGACACTCGATGTTTAAATCAAATATCAGGCGTTACAGTCCGTACAGAGAAGAAAATATTAAATGGGTTTGTCGAGGTCTTTGTTTACCTGGCTGTTCGGGTGGAGGTGGAGGTGGAGGTGGGCGTGGGGCTGACGCTGCGTTTCCTCTTCAGCTGTCGCCCTCCTCGGTCACGTGACTGAAGCAGGTTCAGCTTCCTGCCGTAGGACGACGGCTCAGAGCTGAAAAAAACAACCATCACATCCCATTCAGCTGACGTGGAAACATCCACGGTAACTTCATCTGAAATACTCCATCACTGAACATCCACCTTCTCAGGATCATAAAATGATATATATCATACAACGAGCGTGTCAGGATGTCACTTTTAAAGTGTCCTCTGGCGTTTTGAGCTCTCAGGGCCACCGTAGATTCATTTCATCAGAAACTGCTCTCACTGAAGCAAACAACACAGGAATTGAACATTTCTCGGAGTATTTAACGTCAGAGAAACTTTCTGACGCTTTTACTTTGAAGGGCTCAGACGGAGTAAACATGTGCCATCCATTCAGCCGTGTTATCTCGATCGTCTCGTCTCGGTGGGACATTAAAGGTTGCGTTACCTGGGATCAAATCTGTGCACCACGTAGCCGAGCCTCTTCAAATGCCCGAACACCTTCGTGACGAAGAAAAAGAGCAGTTAGATCAATTCGGCGGAGAGTTTCTCGGACGAATACGCTCGACGAAAGTTTAAGTAAAGATCTAAAACTGCTTTTATGCACACAAAAGGTTTATTTCACTTAAATTTGCTCCATAAATTTGTACTTTTGCAAAGATAAGCCATCCAAAAAAACATTTTAAGAAAAAAGCCACTCTAAAATGTGTAGTTTCACCGCATCAGCACATTTTCACATATGGCAACAGATGTGCATTTTTTTGTTGTATCTGAGTGTTGTGTCCATATTTTTGCTGAGTGTTGAGCTGTACCTGGTACTGCTGGAGGCTCACTGTGCCGGAGGACAGAAACCTCTCGTACCCGTCCTGGATGGAGAGCGGTAGCTCTTCGTGGAACACCTGCAGGTTTCCCTGTGCACACGGAGACGTCATGTGACGCAAAACCAACCTCCCGACCTGTCGAATAAATGTGGAACCTGACCGACAGGTTTCATCTGCCACTCACAGACTCCATCAGGTAGAGAGCTTCTTCAGGGAGGAGGCACTGCTTCCCGTTTGCAGAGAAGCCCATCGTCTGCCAGAACTTCCCCTGAGAAGAACAAAAAAACAACAACGTTAAATGTGACGGAGGAGGCGGGGCGGCGGCGGGGCGGAGGCGGGGCGGAGGCGGGTACTCACAGCTGGAGACTCAAGCTCCACAATCTGCTCGCTTTGAATCCACGTGGCTTTCACGAGACTTCCTCTGCATGGGAAAAAAATAAATCAACTGAATTTAGCCAACAGTTAGACAGATAATACAGTCGGTGGTCCTGGATGGTGGCTCCGCCCACTCACAGCCTCTCCACCCTCTCCTCCGACACCAGGCTCCAGTGTTCGTTCAGGCTCTGCTCCAGACGCCGCCGCTGCTCCTTGGAGCCGTCGGGGAAGAAGTCCTTCTGTCCTCTGACGGGGATCTTGTGGCTCCTCGAGCGCGCCGCGAACAGATCGGAGGGACTGCGGGCGGAAAGAAAGACGACGACGCTCAGCTTCAAACATTCACACGGGATGAAATGTTTTTTGAAAATGATGTTGGTGATTGTACACTACACATCAAACTTTAAAGGAACAGACACAAAATTCAACGAGAAGCTTTAACGTAAAAAAAATAAAACCAAGGAAGGTTGTTAAAAGGTAAATAAAGGCCTAAATAGTTAAAGCTGTTTCCTAATTTTTCTCACACATACAGGTGTTTTTTTTTTTATTCCCTCCTGTTTCCACAAATTAGAAATCACTGTGTGCATTTTAATCTGGGCTCATTTGACACCAACTTTTTGTACTAATTACTGCTTTTAAACGGGCCCCAAAAACGCTGCAAAAAACTCAGACAGTGGTGGCAAAAGTTGGCCTCAAAATATGTTTGAAATGTCAGTTTGTTGGTGTATTTATTGTGTATTACTTAGCTGCATGTAAAAGCTCACATGACTGTATTTCCAGTCTTAAGGTCATGACTCACCACCATGGCATCTGCCAACACTTATTATATTGATTTAAAAAGCCAGACAACGCCCTCATGTTCTGCCTGTGAGCATAAATATACTCAGTAACACGACTCAAACAACCCAGAGAGAAAATCTTTTTAATATCACACTTCTAAATCTCCCCAAAAAGTCAATTTACTAATATTAATTCTGCTTTTTTTTTTTGGCCCTTTTTTGTTTTGTTTTCTCTTTAAAGCTGTTATTCACCAAAACACACCACAGAGGGCGACAGAGAGTCAAAAACAGACTGTCAAACAGGCATTAAATACATGAGCAGAATATTTCTAAATAAACCTCTGGAGAAACTAAAGCTTCAGCTGCACAGCTGCTTATCTTTAATTTAATAACAATTTCATCGATATGTCTCTATCACGACTCTCCCACCATGTGTGCACGAGACAACCGACCGGTAACAGTAAATATAAAACAGACACCGACAGACAAAAGGTGACACTCAAAATCACCATTCTGGGGATAAACATACTGATAATTGATGAATAAACGCGACTACGTACCTTAAAATTTCGCTGTAGAATCTCCCGTCGGTGTCCGTCTTGTTTCGGTCCGCCATGATGATTCCCCGACCACCGGCTGCAGTTCTGCTCTGGGTCCTAGTGCCCGCCGGGTTCAGTAGTGACAAAGGCTGGCCGGCAGAGGGCGCCAAGGCACACTGAGCTGTTTTGGATGCTTTGTGTGTTCATTTACAGGAAGGTGATTTAAACTCAATATATATATATAACTAATATATATAGTTAACAGCTAGCATTAACCAATAACAAAGTTCGTTGTAATGGAATATTATTATGTTGGCATGAATCAAATTGGTTAAGTAAAGCTAAAGAAAACAGCCTTCTGTTGAATTTATGTTGGTCAGTTCAATCAGCTGGACACGAATCTGTTAATTGAATCCAAGTTGGCCACATTATGTTGGAATTGCCTAATAGTGTCATGTTGGTTGTACATAAGTCAATTATTGCCATCTTAATAATGTTATTAAGTTATATTTAACACAACCTCGTTTGGTGGAAATTGTTGACATAACTGGATTAAGTAAATCTAAAGAATTTTTTTTTTTGACAGGCATTTGTGCAAAAACAAAAATGTGCTGCATGTCTTTCAGTACATTCAGACTTTCCAATCCTCCCTGCAGGCCTAAATCCATTTGTTCCCACTAAATCTTTAAAACCAGGTCACAAATATTTGGTTAACCGCTCTGAAGTTCAATGAAAAAAATGACTCAAACAGGAGGAATTGATGCTTTTGGGGGTTATTTTCAATTAACAATTGATGAGCGTTTGGTGCTGTGGTGAGAATGTGGGTCAGCAGGGCAGTTTAGTAGGGCGATGGATGAATAACTTTAACTCAGTTGGATCCTCAGAATTCAACTTTTTAAGACTTTAAAAAAAACAGTTTGACGGATTTTACGGAGTATTTGGTGGAAATAAGTGAAAGTTAAAACTGCAAGCAGTGATGTGCCCTCGCATGGCTGCACGTCGGAGATCCAGCGGGTCGGGCCGACGAGGGCCCGCATATTCTTGCTTTTCAGTTTTAATTTTTTTCTCAATCTCGTTCCTTATTCTTCTTTAAAAAAAAAAAAGTCCTTTTTTTGGCGGCTTTAACATCTTTAAAAACTCATGACTGTTGGTGCCTGATGCATGTGCAAAGTTTTGTGAGATTTGGAGCATCGTTTGACCTGAAACATCAAAATTAGTCCCACCGCCCTGGCTATACTATATACTATATACCATATATTACTTTTTTGACAACATGCCATGTATGACTTTTTTTGAATATTTCAGAGGACATGCTATAGTATGACTCTTTTTTTTTTTTTTATCACTTTTTGGAGTATGACCTTTTTCTGCCTCAAGCGAGGATCGAACCAGTTATTTCTCACTGTGAGGCAACTGCTCTAAACACTGCACCACTGTGTCATACTATAGCATGTTGTCTGAAATATGAAAAAAAAAAAGCTTTTGTATTAAGTTTTTAATTATGTTTCTGAATTGTTGTTGGTATTAGTATGACTGCAAACCTGAAACCCAAAAGCATGTAGCTTCCCCTTAGGGGGACTCGCCCTCAGTGAACCGTGTAGCTTACCCTTAGGGGGAATCGCCCTCTCAGCGTCTCTTCTCCATCCTGTTTCTATCTTTTTTTTTTTTTTTTTTTTTTTGTCTCATTTGTAGTATCTTCAGGTCTTTAAAAGGTCATTTTAGGTCACTTGCATATCAACCCGTGCTGTCCTCATCTGAACTCGGCTGCATGCTGCTAGACTTTGTGCCCTCTGAGCACTGATACAATATCTTTTCAAGATACACTTATCTAATCTGAAGCCATTTCATAATGTAAGGAGGACTAAACAGCACATCAGCAGGTTGTAATGAGGAGGGCTTGGGGTGGAATCTGGCTATAAAACCCTCCTGTTGACCGTCTTCGGCAGGACTTTCCTGGAGACACAGTACGTATACAGCTTCATCCTCCATTTATATTTTCATATAACCTTTTTCTGCACATTAAAAATTGCTGATGCTGCATATGAGGTCAAACTGCATTGAAATGTTTTGAAGTAAATTGTCTTGTTTTGTGCAGGTTTGCTCAGAAACAAAATGAGACTCTCAGCCGTCCTGTTTCTGGTTGCCGTCTCTGTGGCTTTTGCCGGTAATTGTTTACATGTTTTACTTTTATTTATATATTTATTATAATATTAGTCAGCTAACTGATGATGTGTTGAACGGAAAATGTTTTGTTTGTTATTTTTTCGGCAAAAATTTTAAAATATTCTCTGAAAAAATATACATATTTTATCGTTCTTAGGAGAAAGAACACATTTTGAGTGTCATTTTAAGATTTGAAGTATTTTAATGTTTAAAAATGCTCATTTTATTTGTGTGATGTCAATTAACACTGAAAACTGACAACAATCTGACATATTTGATATAAAATAGGGATAAAACGATGTTAAAGTCTGAAATGGAAACCAAAACTAACCCAAACTCAAGCGAGACAAAAATATTCTTTTGCTGGTCAATGAGGGGCATCAAAAAAAAAAATCATATAATAAGGATTTAGTTCCAAACAATATTGATTGGCTGGGATCTTTGGGGCCCTCAGGCAGCACTGCATGAAAAACAGACATTGGAAATCACTGCATGGGCTCAGGAACGTAAGACATTTGATAAATAGTTCCTGATGTTTTTTTTCCTGCTCTTTGAAACTCCTTTTCTCGACCCCAGCGAGCGTCACCGTGAAGACCCTGGTGTTCCCCGTCGAGACGGACAACAGTTTTGTTGAGATGGTCCCGAAGAAACCGCTGACCCTGAGGGCTTTCACACTCTGCATGCGCGTGGCCACGGAGCTCACCGGCAAGCGGGAGGTCATCCTGTTCGCGTACCGGACCCAACAGTTCGACGAGCTGAACGTGTGGCGTGAGCTGGACGGCAGGTAGACAAACTCGCGAGTCGTGCTGCGACAAACGAGTTCAAATTCATAGTAAAAAACAGACATAACAAACATTTTGCACAGTTAGACTCTGTGTTTAATGCGTATGAATGATCTGTGCTCAGGTTGTCCTTCTACCTGAGCGGAGAGGGCGTCTTGTTCCGAGTCCCGCCGCCCGGCCCGCTGGAGACCCACCTGTGTTTCACCTGGGATTCCAGCTCAGGTGCGTCCGCCATCTTCGTGGACGGGAAGAAAAGCTTGACCAAAATCTACAAGACGGGCCACACTATCCGCTCCGGGGGCAAAGTCCTCCTCGGACAGGATCCGGACTCTTACCTGCAGGGATTTGACGCCAAGCAGAGTTTCGTCGGGGAGATCTGCGACGTCAACATGTGGGACTCGGTTCTGCCGGACAGCGCGATCAGAGACATGCACTCGGGGGAGAGGATCCAGAGGGGGAACGTGTTCGACTGGGAAACCACACAGCTTATAATTACTGGGAATGTTGTGTCCATCAATAAAGAGCTGTAGGATATTTCTAAAGATGTTGACTTATTGATCAAAATGTAAATCTGTGCACAATGATCAAAGTCACGCTGGGTTTTTTGTTCTAATAAAAAAATTTACATTCTGTGTTTGTTGTGGTGAAATAAATTTATATAATTGTTCTATTTTCAGTTAATTTCAAAATAATAAGTCACAAGTTGATCAAACATAAGTCTTGAAAAGCAGTAGGAAATACATATATATATATATAGGCCTACCCCAGGCAGTTTAACCCGGCTGTTTTAAATTTGATAAAATTTAAAAACTAACCAAAGTTACACTGCCCCCCTTTGAAATGCAGGAGTCTCTGCATGCACATCAGCCGCACATGCGTCATCCACCACCCCAGGTAAATTCTCAACCTGGACAAAACACTGTATTCTATAGTATGCTGGGAAGTACTCTCTATTTTTGCTCAAAATTAAAAACAACATATATCATTGATCGCTTATATTCAACTACTGTTTAGCAAAAAAGGCCATAAACTGTGGGATGACCAAAATAAAGAAAAACATGATTTATCACTGTCCCACGTCTCAGGCACGGACGGGGTTCGAACCCGCGATCTTCGGTTTACGAGACCGACGCCTTACCACTTGGCCACCGCGCCTGGTAGGGACGCATCGGCAACATGTGGTAATTTAAACATAGTTAAACACATCCACACTAAACTATTTTTTCCAATTTCTACCAATTTAGTAACATATAAACGGAGTTTTCATGTCGGTGAATGCATTTTCCAAATCATTCCAAGTCAGGCTGAAATTCGGCAAAACCCACAACACCTAAAATAAATTATTGTATTAACTTTTGAAAATAATTTACCTGTTTTTGTGATGGATTTTCTATTTATTAATTGTTTTAATCTGACAACGTGATGAACCTGATGACCTGATGAAATGTAATCCCGTTAAAATCAAAAAGCAACTTGAATTTTTTTTTTAGTATGTCCCCACAATTGGAATTACTGATTATAAAACGTCTTCTGGGATGTTTTATTCTCCTTATATGGGGTTAAGTTATAAAAAGCGTCTTATACCCAAATAAAGTTCAACGTACCTTTGTCGCTATTTATAAGAGGCATTTATTTCCTCGATGGTGACGGTGTGACCCGCCCTACTCTACCTCTGATTGGCTAATGCTGAAAATCTTTCCCTGACTCGAACCAATCATCGCTCCTCATTCCAAAACCTAAAACAACCCAACCAATGAAAGTAGCGCGTATTTGCCAACCATAGGCTGAGAAGGGCGGGGTCATTGCCTTCCCTATCCTAGGAAAGAAATGACGGACTCTTGATAGAGGGACGCACCCGGAAGTAGATGAAATGCCTCAGCATCTGAGATTTCCTGAATTATATAGTTTCTGCTCATGTGACACGACGCTGCGAAAGTTGACACATAAATGTTTTTGGATGCTGTAAATATTTGTTCAGTCCTCGTGAACCCCCGGAAGTAGCAGATGCTGTAAGTTAAGACGAACCGTGATTTAAAGGAACAAGAACTAGCTTGTAGCTAAAGCGTTAGCTCGCTAAACAGGATCTCGTACGTCATAACTTTCTCTTGAAGGCGTTTTATTATTTCCGCACACTATTCCGCAGAATGTGCGCTGATACCGGCGTCGTGTTACTCATTAAATTGTGTCAGAAAGCCGCGTTACGTCCCGCAGAAATGCAAATGTATTTAAACAGTGACGTAGCACAGAAATCTGTAGCCTGTGAAGGTTGTGTGTCAGTGGCCCCCCCGGGCCACCGTAACACACCTTTAAACCACGAGGGCTGCAAATAACAACTGTTTCTCTACTGGACAATAAATAAATGGTCATAACAACTGATAGCCAAAGTCTGGTTCATAAGGATGGAAATCAGCTGAGATTGACGAACTCACAAAGACTAAACTTTGAGACTCATTTAAAGTCTTGGATATCCTCTTATTATGACCTCTTTTTTTTTTTATCTTTGAATATCTGCATGTGCTTCTACTTTAAGTAAAAAAATAAAATTAAAAAAACTTGATTTCATGGTGTTCAGAATAAAAAAGAAAACGTCCCAAACGATTACAGCATTGGATGAAAACTGTATTTTAATATCCTAACTTTTACAAAAACTATGCTGTCCAAAATTATATCAAAGCAATATATTTTTTGAAAAAGTTAAAGAGCAAAATTAGCTGTCAAAATATTTTTGAACATTTTTGTTTTGCAAGAGGGATGTTTTGTAAAAAGACACCCTCGTAAATGTGATATTGTGATCGTTCTACATCTGATACGCTGCAGATTTTAACTATATTTAAAATAAAACTGTTGTAAACAGCAGGTAAACAAATCATTTTAACAATAACAGGATATAAATACAGTAGCTTGTGATTTTTTAAAGTAATTTTAGAGAATTTAAACGGCACAAATTGAGACTTTTGACATCATGTTGGTACCAAAACTTAAACCAAATTCTCTTTTTGTTGTTCAAAGTTGAAGTGACCACCCCTCTTCTGCCCCCCCGTCTGCCTCGCCATGCCGCTGGTGATGGACGCCGTGTGGGCGCTGTGGAGCATCGGAGCCGGCGTCTACGACTACTTCCACACCAGCGCCATGGAGGAGAGGATCGACACGCTGGAGAACGTCCTGACCATCCACCAGATCGTGATCGTGGCGCTGTCGGCGGGCCTCATCCTGCTCATGACGTACATACTGTGGAGAAAACACTGAAAAAAAACGCAGCTTCTCCGGGCCAAAGGCGGAGGTGGTTTTCAGCGCGGGATGTCTTCCGTTGCCCGCGGCAACCTTCATCCCGAGTGACGGTTTGGTTCGCAGTTGAAGTTCCGACGTCAGCGGTCGGGACGTCCCAGATGAGGTCAGGAGACTGATGGACGACTTAAACCGAGCAACACGGCTCCATAAGGACTTGCAGTGGGATCTTGGTCTGTCTGTCTCTCTGTCTCTCTCTCTCTGTCTGTCTGTCGCTGTGTTTTAAATGTCAAACTAGCCTGAAACAGTCCACAGACCATCATCCAACATCATAACAGCTTCAGTGCTCAATGAAGATGATACAGTACTAAAAGATGGCGCTCGGTTGTGACAGGTACGTCAGTCCCTTCAGGATCTCGCTGCCTTTTTTGTGATCGTTGTGATAAAAGAAAATGCTTCAATTTACAGCATATTTTCCCAAAAATTGCAATTTAGCGATTGCAAAAATGAGCAAAAATTTCAAGTTAATGAAACAATGTTTTAATTTTTTTTTAACAACTACCTGATAAAGAGTAAAAGGCCTATTTAATAACTCCCTGTGATAATAATCCTGCTGCACATCACAGAAATAGTTGACTTGTAGCCTTTTTTTTTAAATTTCGGTTGACGATGTTTTTTTAAAGAAAATAATTTAAGGAATTTTGCAAAATCGGCAAGCTGCTGCAAATACAGAAAGGTTTTCTTGAATTTGCGTTATTGCAAATTGCTAAATTGCGGTATTCTGGAGGGATTGTTACACAAATGAAGAGAAGCTAATCTGTAAGTCCTGTCAACTCCAAGATTTTTTTTTTTAAAGGGTTTCTGGGATAATAAGGAAATTAAAATCATCCAGTCTGGAAGTGAAAAAAAAAAAAAAAATCTTACATCCTCAGACAAAGAATATACACCTGTAAAATACAATGTGGGAATTAAGTTGTGATCTTGAAGCTGCATTTCCCAACAGTTGTATTTCATAGATTAATAATGGGTTTAATAGGTTTTATTGGGACGTGGATACCAAATCAGTGTGAATCCTCTCTGTGAAGTTGGTGTCGGGTCTTTTGAGTTTGGAGGTTCACCGACGCTGGTTCGGACTTGCAGAGTGACTTACGGGCGGGAAGTGATGTCGTTGCACAGTTACCGTAAAGATTATAACTAAAGCCGAGAATAATAAAACTCCTGTTTGCCTTTGATGGCTGAAGTTCGTAATCATCTTGGTTCCTGCAGGAGAAGCACAAAAAGAAAAAACTAAAACATTTTAAACACTGGAAATAAACACTTTTATGTGTACTAGTATTTTTCATGCTGGGGAGAAATGATTGAAGGTTTCTGGTGGAGGTCAATGGATTTATTTAGCTTAAGTGTGTTTTGGAAAAGCTAGATTGTGTGTTTAATTTGTCCATGTTTACATTTTTACCGTTGTGTTTCCAGTCTGTTTGATCATTTTCATGTCTGTACCTGCTCCGGTGTTCATTACCACTACTGTATATTTGACTCTGCTAACCGCTACCATGGTTACTATTAAAGGGAATATGTTTGAATAATAATCATAATTTAAGTCCAAGCTGTTCTTTTCCTGAATTTTTAATTATGACCTATTTATTCAATGACGTGATTAAATCCACGCTGGGAAGAAAAGTTCAGTTACATTTTTTTCATCACAAAAATTGTATTATTTTAAATCAAAATGTTTGTTTCCATGTGGTTTCTTCGTTGCTTGGTAGAGTTTCAACGAGCATTAGTGGACGCAGCGATGAGCTTTCTTTTAGAGTTGTCTTCACTGCTGAGAGGTTCTTCCTCTCAGGGATGCTAATTTTCATTTTTTTTAGATCCAATCATGTTAATGATTTGTTTTTCAATTAACCTAATTACATGAGATGTTTGACCAGGTGTTTTTTTTTTGTTGCCAAGCGTCCACATTTCTTTTTTTTTTTAAACGGGGTTGTAAATTACGATAACATTGCCGTGAAAACCAAGTAGTTGCAGAAAAAGTCTTTGTAAAATGGGAAGAAAATCATCAACTCTTGAAGGCTGCAGCTTCAGCATTATGAGAAATAAAATAGAAATAACAGATATTATCAGGATAATGACACAAGTCAAGGCTGCACACTAAGAACCGAAGAGAGTCAAACTCTTCGAGTTCCTCGGACTATTGTTGCAGCTGAAAATATATCACCAGTTCAAGTGCAGTGTGTTCTGAGCTATTTCAGTCCTCATTATGTTTTTGGGTCAGTGGTTTAGTCATCTGCAGGCAGCACAGTGCTCATTTCCAACCATATGAGGAGAAATGATTCCCGTCTCTCTGAGCCTCAGTTCACAAGTTTTTTTTTTAAATTTGTATTTCTGAATCTATATTTAAGAAATCTTTGTGGTGTCTTCAGACTCAATATGAATGAATGAAGAGGATGTGATGTGCTGATTAAATCATCAAATTACTTAGTTTTTAACCATTAAATGTGGTGATTATATGCTTGATACAGGCATGAATTTTATACCATGTAGCTGATAAATTCCCCAAACTCACTGTTTTAACAGGTGGATGTCTCAAAATGATTATATTTTTAATAAGTTATGTCGTCAGGGAAAAAGAAAGATCAAAGGGAAACAATGCCATGCATTTTTTTTTTACAATAGCATTATGATTCATGACTAAACTTGAGTCAGCAATTTATCTTCGTTTATTAAAGAAATAGGAATTAAACAAAAACTCTAAAATAACTGTTTTTTTAGTAGATTTGTTGGCCGTGGATGTGTTGAGGAAACCCGGCTCGTCAGGCCGCAGGCGGCAAACATACCTCCTGCTTCCAATTCATAGAATGAGACCGGCCAATAGATCCACCAATGAGAGCTCAGCATTTCACCAACAAGCACGGTGATTGGGCAGAGCTATGAGAAGGCGGGATCTTTCAATATAAGTCACGGTGGAAGCCGCAACGTACATTTTTAATCAAGCCGTTAAATTCAGGCCGAAGAAGGCGGAAGTCGCATAGTTTACTTTCAAAATAAGAGCATGCAATTGAGTAACGTTACAATTTTAGAAATCCTGTGATTTATTACGTTTGGTTTTTAATGTCTAATTCTTTTGGTGGCGTCAGTGTCACGCAAAAACGGAGCAAAACACACGTTTAGCGATCTTTATGGTTTAATAATAGTTTATTTAGAAAATACCCACCGGATCTGACTTGGTTTATTGTGCGTCGCCTTCTAGTGCCGCTAACCCAACTTGCCAAACAGACGCTCGGGCGAGGAAAAGATGCGGGTTTTCGGTGAAGCTCGGGCGTGAAAAGGGATGAAATCGTGCCGTTTTTCTGTTGAATCAGCTGTCGCTCGGTAGCGACTTTACGGTTCTCCATCGGTGGCGCGAGCGCACCGGACAATGCTAGCCGGTTAGCCCGGGGGATGTTGCTAGCTGGCTAAGGAAGTTAGCCGGTTAGCTCGGAGCCGCGTCAGCCGGAGCTGCTCGCTTGTTTCGCGCATTTCGAGCCTGTTCGCCGACATCAGCGACTCTCAGACCGCGTCCTCGGCCACAAGGTTCAAACTACCTCCACAAATGGGACATTTTTAAAAGGACCGAAACTTCCGTAATCCGTTTTTTTTTTCCCCTAAATGAGGAATAAACAGTCTCCCGGAGCTTCTTCTGACGACGCCGCTTCTTTTGTTTTGACGAAACGAAAAACGACCTGAATTTTCTTTCCGTTTTTTTTCACTTCTTCACCTTCTTGGGGACACTTTTTTTTTTTTTTTTTTTTTTTTTCTGGGACTGTGGGGGGTTAATTTTTTTGGAGGAGGAGGTGGTGGAGGAGGAGGTGGGGGGGGGATGGCCCCGCACAAGCAGGGCTCGTCGGGAGGAAGCCACCCGGCGGGTCCCGGTTGCGGAGGGAAAGCCAACGGGTCGTACCAGCCGCCCTCCGCCGTGACGGCGGTGCCCAAGAAGCCCAACATGCAACTCGTTCAAGCCGACCACGAGTTGTTCCTGCAGGCCTTCGAGAGTGAGTTCGGTTCGTTTTGATCATGTCGGAGTTTTAAGTGAAGGTCACAGGTGTTGAGATGAGGAGCTGCACAGCTGGAGGAGCGGATCGGTTTACAGATGAACTCCACAAACTTTATTTATCATCAAGTCCTGTCGGTACCACACTTTGATCTTTACTATCACTTTCACACGTCATGCTTTTTAAATTGGACTTATAACCTGTAGCTGCAGGTTGTCTGGTTGTTGTTGTTGTTGTTGTTGTTTTACAAGGTTAAAGGAACCTTTTATTAAATGATCATAACCTGCTGCTGTGTTTTTAATACTTTCCTGCAGCCAAACAGGATTGTTAACAGTTTATTTATATGTTTTAAGTGCAAAGTGTGAAAGAGTGATGCCTTCAGATGCCTTTATTTTTGTCTGAGCAGTAACAGTCGGTGTAAAGCAGAGAAAAGGCTCATTTAAAGTGGGAAACATTTGGTGGACACATGAGTTTTATCTTGCTTTTTGTTTGGCTTTGTGTTGTCAAAGGTGTCTCGATTTGTATTTAAATGACGGGTAATATTTAAAGCGACATGCTGATGATGTAACTATTTATTTGCAGAACCAACCCAAATCTACAGGTTTCTCCGCACCAGGAACCTGATTGCTGTGAGTGTTTTCTTCAGGATTGACTTCAGTTTCTGCCCGTTTTAAGCATGTTGACGTCCAACGATAACAACTGTCCTTTTTCTTAATTTGTTTTTTGTCTCTCACCTGGCGACATTTCAGCCGATATTCTTGCACAGGACGCTCACCTACATGTCCCACAGAAACTCAAGGAGCAACGTCAAAAGGTAAAAGAACAAAACTCGCGTGAGGCTTTAAATGCGCTGCTTTGTGTGTTTTCATGATGGTTATTCACAGGTTGCTGTGATGCCCCCAAAAAAACAACAACAAAAAAAAAAACTTTAAGGATTCACTGGATTGAAAAAAGGGTGTCGTGCTGTTTGTTTCTTAGAAAAGCAGGTTGATTGTTATCTGGAGTGAAAGTTCACCAACCAGGCTGTAGGTGAGGGGGCTGGCGAGGTCGGTTGAAGCTGAAATAGGAAAAGCGTTTTCAGTTAAGCTGCTTTGCATACAGACGCTGCGCACACACGCACACACACCACACACACACCACACACACACACACCACACACACACACACACACAGAAAGAGATCCTGCTGATACACGTGGGGCTGCTTGTGGTTCCAGCTGTGCTGGAGGGGAGGGCGTATCACAGGGATCTGATGTGATGCCTTTTATTCTCTGGCGTGAAGGATTGTTTAAACTGATGACAACTAAGTCGTATTGATCAGCTACAACTGAGCCGAGTTGAATATTGGCTTGTTCTTTTTTTGTGTGTGTCTTTGTCCATGTTTTGAGGCAGTTTTTTGAGTTACGAGGCCTAATATCGTCAGAAAAAGTTAAGTATAGAAATTAAAGTTGTGTTGGAATTGATACCAAAACTCGTATCATTGGTATCGAAAGATTTGTAATGCTAACGTGCTGACGGCGGTGTATTCACATGCTAAAGAAAAATAGATCAACAATTTAACCTTTGGGAAAGAATCGGTCATTGCTTCTGCATTATATTTGTTATTTTTGAAGTTTGAAATGTCCCATATTTTTCTTTTATTATATTTGCAGTTTTTATTTCCATTAAAATATATTTTTATGGTTTAAGCTTTACAAAGAACAGGCTGTTATTGCGTCTGTCTCTTTAAGGCTCATTGATATCAATGACCCTCTCTTCTGATTGGCTCACGCTTTTCTGAGTATCTATATCTATATATATATCTATATATATAGATATGTATGTATGTATATGTACATATATAGTTATGAAACTTTGACAGTATTTAAAGCACCTCAACCTACTTCATTACATACAAAAAAATAAATCTGAATTTATACAATATGGGACCTTTAACTTCAATTAAAACTTAAACAAATGAAAGTTTAACTCGTCAGTGACGTCTTTTAAAACCTACTTTTATCAGAGTGCCTTTGCTGATTTTAGTGATCCACAAATATGTTTTTCACACTGTAGCTGTTTTAATTTGTTCAATGCGATTCCTGTGTTGCTGGATTTTAAGGTTTATTTGAATTCATGTTTTTTTTTAAATTATTTTTTGTCTTGTTTAATATGAAGCACTTTAAGTTCAGAAAAGTGCTATATAAATAAAGATTATTATTATTATTTAACTCTTGATAATAATCACGACTGTATAGGATTTTTTTTTCCAGTCCTTGTTTGTACATGTGCTCAGTTTTTCTTCTTCTACGACTACAAACGGTTGTTGAGTGTCTTCCTGATTTGAAGCGGCGCTCGTGAACCAGGTGTCTTCTTCTGACGCTCGGCTCGGTTTCACTTTCTGCAAACGCAACTTGTGATCTGAGATGAAGCAGCTCAGCTGTTACAAACATAGCGGTCTTTCTCCTCATGAACGCCGTTCAGTCCTCGTGTGAGGTGGTTACATCGTGCGTCTGTCTCGATGAAAATGTGTGAGCAGCTCCTCCGTCGTCTTGCCGACACATGCAGCCTCTGGTGTTGTTAGAAATGGAGCTGAGGCACTCGGCCAGCCAGATGTCCAGGAGCAGTCGTTAAAATAATGGCATTTATACTACAAACTTAATCCACCGGGAGTCTGTTGCAGTAAAAAAAAAAAAAAAGAAACAAGTTGAACCAGACTCCTCCTGCATTATATTTTTCTCTTTTGAAAGGAATCTGGAGGCTTTTATTTCTTACTGATTTGAGAAGATATGAAGGTTGTTTTTCGGAGCTCTGCGGAAGCCTCGCAGGTGTTTCCATTTACCGAGGCTCATTAGAGCTGCAGCTCAGGTTGAAGCTGGACGCGACTGCTCCGATTTATGGGAGGCGCAATTTGAGCCAGCTGCGCCCGCTTTTCAGTTTTTTGGATTTCAGGTCGGCGAACAGAACAGAACCACGAACCGACACCAGCGACATCATACAGACTAACAAGCAGAAACCTTTGATTGATCGTACGCTGATTATGCAGCTTTTATCCGAGTCTCTTTCTTCCTAGAAACTGCACAAACATTATTAGAGGCTGGCGCCGACAAACCTCCGTCTCCAGACTCCCATTGAAAAAGCATCAAGTTCTCTCCTCAAATACAAAGTCAGTAAATGAGTCATTGGATAAATTCCCTCCTTCTGATCAGTGTTCTGGTCCTTCTGAAAATAATGACATCATTGATTAGGTCTTGGGCTTCGAAAAGTGGTATGTTGGTTGACAGGCCAGTGGTGCAGTCAGGTTTCTGCTATGGGTGGGCGGGGCATAGTCAGTCAGGTCCACCGCTCTCTCCTCCCCCCCAGCTCGTCCAAATATGGTCATTTCCTGCTCCAACCTAGCAAAGATGGCGACGGCTAAAATCTTGAAACTTTTAAGAGATGGAGACTTAACTTGCCGACTGTTTTTAAAAAAAATATATATATTAATTGCAAGATGATTGTGATTGATGATAAGTTAAAAAAAATACATTTATTTTAAATCTCGTTATAATACAGGTCATCTGTAGCACTAATGTTGTTCCATAGGTTTAAACTACGTGAATAAATGTATGTTAAAATGCGTGTGAGCCCTGATGTCTGACGTGGAAGATGACTGGTCCACGTCGCATTGTCATCATACAAATAAAGAAGCGCAGTTAACGAGTCTTTTCTCCAGAAGAGATGAAGTTTCCTCTGGTGTCTGTCTGGATGAACGTCCGGATGAACGTCTCGGTTGTACGTTCGCTAACTGCTCCTGTATTTGTTTTTTTCTGGACGTACAGGAGAAGCGCCAAAGTCGACAATCTGCTGTTCAAAGTGGAACGGATGAGAGGAGAGCTGGAGACTCACAGGTAACCGCTCGGTGCCGCCGGACGCTCCGACCTCCATCCGACCTCCATCTGACCTCCATCCGACTTCGTACAAAACATTTCAGAGCTCTTCTGTTTTTTGTTTTTTTTCTGCAGCTCGGCCTCCAACCTGCAGCTCACCTTCACCGGCTTCTTCCATAAAGCCGGTAGGTTTTTGTTAGATATTTTTTTTAAAACTCTGCCATCTCTCCTTTTTTGACTTCAGCGTGACTCACAGGAAGTCTTGTTGTCTCTTCAGAAAAACCGTCTCAGGACAGTGAGAACGAGCAGACGTCCGTCTCTCTGGAGGTGCTGCTGGTCAAAGTCTGCCACAAGAAGAGGAAGGTGAGATCGCTGATGACGATGATGATGTTGATGGTGGAAATGTATTTAAACGAGACTTCAGTGTGAGATTTTCTTTCTCGCCTCCAGGACATCAGCTGTCCGGTGAAGCAGGTCCCGACGGGGAAGAAGCAGGTTCCTCTGAACCCGGACTCGAGCGCCGGAGTCCCGGCCAAGACGGGCTGCTTCCCGTCCCTGCTGGTCCCCAGCAGCGAGTTCGAACCCAGCAACTCCCACATGGTGAAGTCGTACTCGCTGCTGTTCAGGGTGTCGAGGCCCGGCTGTCCTCGAGCGCAGATCAACGGTCTGACCAACGGGGAGAATCACCACAGCAGAGGTGAGCGGAGCCTTCTGTTGCTTCAACTCTTATTTCTAGAGTTTTAACCAACATTTCTGTCTTTAATAACAACACTGTACTCGCCAAATTAAGAGCTGGCATCACAAAAAAAATTAAACTGGAAAATTATTCCCCAAACTGTTGAGTTTAAACTTGTGTGTACGAACACAACTTCATGCTTTTTCTTCTCGTTGAATGTTCGAGCTTTACGTTGCAGAACGACGTACTTCCCTTTAGTAAATACTCCTCCATGACTTGTGTGGTACTTTTTGACGAAGTAGTGGTGTCACACTGCTGGAAATAACTGTAACTTTTGAACGCATCACCAATTAAAATATCTGCAGCTTTAATTATTTTACCCAGAAATCTGTTTTTTTCGTGCCCTCTTGCTTATTATATATTTGAACTCTTTTTGTGTTTAATTTTATGCATTTTACCTGTTTCTTATGCATCTCATTTCTTTTCTGTTTTTAAATGTTCCTTTATCTGTTTTTATGTCAAACACTGCTTGTAATTCTCTTGCTGTGAAGCACTTTGAACAGCATTCCCTGTATGAAAGGTGCTCTACAAATAAAGTTGTTATTATTATTATTATTATTATTATTATTATAAACACACTGACTCTGAAGTAAGACCTGAAATAGAATTTTCCACTTTCATGTCACCTCTCTGTTTCAGACTTTTCGGAGGAAGTTGTGAACAGGAAGAGGAGGAGCTCCCCCGTCGGGGAGGACGGAGAAACCACATTTGTGGCTCAGATGACTGTGTTTGATAAAAACAGGTGAAAAACGCTCGCACACTAAAACTGTTGCACGTGGAAAACGAGCGCCATCGCAGGAAGTGACGGGATCGCTGTCGTGTTTTTTTGTGTGCAGGCGTCTGCAGCTGCTGGACGGGGAGTACGAGATGTCCATGCAGGAGATGGAGGAGTGTCCCGTCAACAACAAGAGGGCGACCTGGGAGACCATCCGGGACGGAAAGGTGTGTGTGGGTGCATGTGTAGTAACTCCTGCTTCCATACGATCTTATTTTCTATTTTCATTGGGGGACATCAGCTGCGTCAAAACAAGCATCATACTCTTTCCCCTCAACCAATAACAACGCGGCGTTACATCATGTGATGCAAAGCAGCAGAAACCGTCAAGAAGGAGAATAAACCAAGTGAGAGAAAAATCCTTTTTAAGAAAGTTGTGTTTAATACATAGATTGTGTTTAAAAGTGTTCGTAGCTTCAGGTCTGAAAAATGGTTTTAAAAAAAAGTGTTTTAAACTGCAATACCAGCGAGTGCCACTAGAGGTCAGCTCCAAAAAGCCTCCGGCTCCATAGACTCCCATTCAACTTCTCATTAAATACAAAGTTAGTAACTTTTTTCCATCAGTTATCTCGGTGTTGTTGGCTAAAGTCACTCCTTATTAGTTTTCTGGAGGTCCATCTGAAGTATCGTCAGGTTTCTGATCAGATCAGTCGGATCCACCGTTGGCTCCTCCCCCAGCTCGTCCAAATACGGTCACTTCCTGCTCCAAACCGGTGACGACCAAAATCCGAACTCTTCACAACGTTCGTTTGTAAACCAACGGGTGACGTCACTGTTAGTTGTCGCTTCTGTTTAACAAAAGAAGACGAGAGACTGAACGTGATTGTCTTTATACTCGGTATCAGATTCACGTTGAGTTCTGAGAACTGCATGCAGCATCACCGCACACAGCTGCAAGGAAAACTACCAGACCAAAAACATTTCAACCTCTTGATTTGGCAAACTGGTAGTTTAAAAAAACCCGATGTCATTTTGTCTGTCGGGTTCATCGGTGGTTGATAACTTGTGCTGATGAACCTGCTTGATTTCTGCGAAAACTGGATTTGAAGTATCATCAGCAGCTCGGGAACTTTTTAGCTTCACGAAAATCACAGTTTGGATTCAACAGCACGAACGACATTAACGTGACGCTCTTGTTCGCGCAGCGTCTGCCTCCTTTCGAGAGCTTCTCTCAGGGACCGACGCTGCAGTTCACGCTGCGCTGGACCAGCGACTCGTCCGACCGCTCCACTGCACCCGTGGCCAAACCTCTGGCCACCCGCAACTCGGAGACCAACCAGGACACCAGGACGAGCACGCTGAGGTCCACGAACACGCTGGGTGAGCGGGACGCTGCGGCGCCACAACCGAAACGGCATCTCTGACGTACGCACGCTCTAGAAAACGTTTGTCCTCTCTTCTCACAGCTGTTAAAGAATCCATGAATCCAGATGTTCAAACCAAAAGAGAACAAATCTCAGCCGAGCCTCGACAGAAACTACGAATCTTCTACCAGGTCAGAGTCTCACCTCACATCTGCAAACTAATGTTCTGTTCTCGTGCTTTTATTTTGAAAGAACACCTGTTTTCCCACGATGCAGTGTGTTTGCTGCCGGCGTTGTCATGACGATAACGACTAAGTTATTTATTCATTCTAGCATTTGTAAACGGGTTTAGGATGATTTTTATTTTTCTTTATTTCACATTTCATGAAGTTTATTTCAGATTCTTGACTGCTTTTCATTTTATTGTGTTTTCAGCCCGAGTCGTACTTTTATTTCCTGTTTTTAAAGACGCATTCGGACATCACTGCTCTATTTAAATCTTTGCCTGTTGAGATCCACGTCTGCAGACTCGTGCTGGTTTTAAACCGTATTTCCAGCCGGTCGGTCCCGTTGGACTCGAGTCACATTTTTTTCCTCTGGCGTTCACCGTCTCCGCCTCTTCTGCACCAGTTCCAGTACAACAACAACAGCCGGCAGCAGACGGAGGCCCGGGACGACCTCCACTGCCCCTGGTGCACCCTGAACTGCAGGAAGCTGTACAGCCTGCTGAAACACCTCAAACTGTCGCACTCCCGCTTCATCTTCAACTACGCGGTGAGAACGACGCACGCTTTTGGGTTTTTTTGTTTTGCTTTTACAGACTCGCCTCAAGTTGTCGACAGTTTAATGACGTATTTAATTCTCGTTCTCCGGCAGCCGCATCCCAAAGGAGCGAAGGTGGAGGTCTCCGTCAACGAGTGCTACGACGGGTCGTACGCGGGGAACCCTCAGGACGTCCACGGCCAGCCGGGCTTCGCCTTCAGCAGGAACGGCCCCGTCAAGAGGACCGTCGTCACCCACGTCCTGGTCTGCAGGTAGCGCGAGTCGCCCTCCGACTTCGTACGTACGACGTGCGATCGAAATGTTCAGAGGCGCCTTCAAACGACCGAAAACTAGATTTAAATGTGGCCGCCGTCAGCGTGGTCTCCTTGTAGAACGATACGAGCAGCTCGACGACGACGTTCAGCTCCAACTTTAGTCTTCGTTCATTCAGCTAACGACGCTAACACCGCTCCGACGCCTCGGTAGAACTCGGCGTTGACGGTCTGACTCCGGGGAACGAATTCACGGTCGCACGACCGCCGACGTTCGACACGTCTCACCGTCCTCTCTGCTCCGTCCAGGCCGAGGAGGACGAAGCCGAGTCTGTCCGAGTTCCTGGAGTCGGAGGACGGCGACGGGGAGCAGCAGCGCTCGCACGTCAGCGGACACAACCGGCTGTACTTCCACAGCGACTGCTGCGTGCCGCTGCGGCCGCAAGAGATGGCGGTGGACAGCGAGGACGAGGGGGAACCCGACTGGCTGCAGGAGAAGACGGCGAAGGTCGGTCGCAGCTAACGGAGGGGGCGGGGCTTAATGTGTTTTATGACTCGTAGTAGAAAGTAAAAGTCTGGAAACGTGGAGCTCGGCTGCTGCTTGTGGTGTTTCACTGACCGTCGTCGTCTCACCGCAGCAAATCGAGGAGTTCACGGACGTCAACGAGGGCGAGAAGGAGATCATGAAGCTGTGGAACCTGCACGTCATGAAGCACGGGTTCGTATCCGGGGGCAACCGCAGACTCATCTTCATTCATCCGGCAGAGTTTGACTTTTTATTTTTATGGAAACGACTTAAATGACAAATAGATTTGAAGAAGAATCTGTTTGAAGGTGTTGGTTTAACTTCTGTCTGCTCTCTTTACAAACGTCACGATTCTTCTTCCAGGAAGTTCTCCTTTCGATGACCTCGGCAGATTTTGCACCTTTTTTTTAAATTTTGTCCCCCAAACGATGTTGAATCTGATCTCTGCCGGATCGTTTGTTTCTGTCTCGATGAAGAGATTTCAGACTAATCGAACACTCGGTGGATTATCGCAGCTCTCTGCCGGTTTCTCTCAGACTGAGTTTTTAAAAGAATAGCGGGAGGCGGAGTCTCGTCTCTCCTGTGGAAGCATCAGACACCTTCTGTGGTTTTAAGATTAGACAGATTATAGTCTGGTGACCCTGAACGCTGCTTCAGCCCCAGGTTGCTACTTTATTGTGTTGGTTTTTTTAAGATCGTGTTGCATGTCGATCTTCACACAAAGTAAAACCTGAATTTAACTTCCTCTGTCGTCCCGCCAGCTTCATCGCCGACAACCAGATGAACGAGGCGTGTCTGCTGTTCGCCGAGCGCCACGCCGCCCTCGTCGTCCAGCGCAACCTGTGTCGCAACTTCCTGCTGCACCTGAGCAGCATGCACGACTTCAACCTGATCACCACGCTCACCATCGACCGGGCCGTGGCCAGGCTCCGCCTCCTCCAGAGGGGCGGCATCAGCGAGGAGGAGGAGGAGGAGGAGGAGGACTGGGAGACGGCCGTGGAGTCTCAGCCGGAGCCGGATCCAGATCCAGTTGAGTTTAAGGCCTTCAGCGAGGAGACCAGCTGCCAGCAGCAGGAAGAGGAGGAAGAGGAGGAGGAGGAGAAGGAAGAGGAGGAGGAGGCAGAGGAGGAGAAGGAAGAGGAAGCGGAAGAGGAGGAAGAAGAGGAAGAGGAGGAAGAAGAGGAAGAGGAGGGGAGCAGAGGAGGCGTTCACAACAAACAGAAACTCTCCGGGTTTGGTTTGGTTTGAAAGTGAGAAACAGACATCGACACACGATGTGGGGTCACATGTTCAGAGGACCAGGTGACCTTTGAACTTTGAAAGTCACATTTTGTCCATTTGTCACACGGAAAACAAAAACTTAAAGCTTTGACTCTTCTGCATTTTTTTTAACTTTATTTTTTTCTGATTCTGTCGATGTTTCAGGCTTTTACTCTGAAATTTAAAAACGTTTCCTTTCGTTTCCCGCCAGATGACTTTATTTACAACAACGAAACGGACTCGGTCGTCCCGGTCGTGTCGGGAAACACTCGGCAGGTTGTCGCTCAGTTTCCTTTATTAAAAACAACAAACAAAAAAAGGTCTCCTCAAACATCTGGAGCTGCAGATGTTTTCACTTCAGAGGGGACGAAACGGTGCTTCTTCAGGAGGACATGAATCCACGTTTTGGTGTTCGGACCCGCGAACGGCCGACACTCAGGACCCCGAACCTTCGTTTGACGTAGACTCAGTTTGACTTCCTGTGAAGCTCCGAGCAGAAACTCCACCAAAGTTTTCCTGACCGCTTAGAGGCTCTCGGGTGACGTCAGGTGACCTGGTCTCCGTCAGGTGACCTGAATCTTCTTCACTTCCTGCAGTTTCACTCTGATTTCCTGTTTTTGTGACTTTTTTTTTACCTCCTGGTGCTCGATGTTTCTCTTCCTCGCCAGTCGTTTCGATGTTTCTCTTCCGCGATGCGTTCATGAACCCGACTCGTGTTTTTCCGCAGCGCTCCTCGTCATCGCGCGGTTGTTTCTCCTCTTCGAAAGTTTACGAACTTCAAAATGTAGACACGACACAAGTCATTCTGACAGATATTTGATCTTCAGAGAAATGTCTTAAACACTTCCTGATTGGTGCTACTTCCACTTTCTTTCATGTGACAGACTTTGGCTGATCTGCAGTTTCCTTTATTAGATTGTCATTAATTTAAACACGTCGGAGGAGGCGGAGCCTGAAAGCAGCATCAACTGTTTTGTACATAAGACTCTGGAGAGTAGTTGTAAATAAAAAAAAAAAAAAAAAAGCTTTGAATTGTGGTTGTTTGGAATCTTGAACGATTTCCATGAAGTTTATTTGTTTCTTAGTTTACAGACCAAAGTGGATCCGTGGATTTCAACTTTGATGGGATCAGTTAGATTTAACACTTTTAAAAGCTTTACATGCGTCAGACGTCGCGGCAGAAATCCGGTTTGGGCTCAGAGTACTTCTCTCAGTTTCAGTAGATATGCAGGTTTTTTTTCTTTTGTTGTTTTTGTTGTTGTTGTTTATTCATAAAACCAGCAGCATTTTGCACAAAATGGGAAGAGCCATGTCAAGAAAACAGGACTTTTCTTCAACAATGATGTAAAACCAGCTCCACAATGTGAACGTTAAAGGCGTGTCAGGATGGTTTTCTATTAAAAGAACAATTTTGTAATATTCTCGACAACGTGGTTCATTTCTTTCAGTATCGTTTCATCTGTCGTACGTACAAAAAACACTTTGAACACGTTTAGACGTGGAATATTACAGATTACTGTATTATCAATATCTGCTTTTTTTACGTTTCTGTATAATGCAAAAGTTTTATTTTGAAGTTTTATTTGTCCTTTATGTCCGAGCTCATGTTTATAGTAATAAGTTGGTTGCCTCCCAGTGGTCACAATTTGTAACTACACCATTTTTTTTTTTTTATACGTTTTGAAAGGCAAGAAAATTGAAACCGTATAATTAGCACGGCCATATTCAGAATGAATGTTGCCAACGCAGTGTAAATACGAACATTTTGCGATAAATTCAGAAAATCGTAAAGTGGAAGATGAAAGAAATTCTACACCTCCTTGTCTGTAATATTTAAAAATCTTACAAATTTAACACTTTAAATGAGTAAATATGATGCGAGAAAATTTTAATTCCTGAGAACGTAGAACGACAAAAAAAAAAAAAAAAAAAGTACATTCTGCGTTGATGTCGTGAAAAAAATTTGGGAGTAAAGTTTAAGAAGAAACCGGAGCACACTGAAGGATCACAATACGACTTTTTATTGAACAAAACGTGAAGGATGCCAGCAGTGAAAACCCAAATGCAATGCAAAGGTTTGACCAGCAGATGTCACCGTTGTGACCGTCAAACTTCAGTCAGTTTTCCTTCCGTCAGAGGAGGACAAGGTAGTTCGAGGTTGTTTCGCCGGTTTCAGGACATTTGTACCATCGACTGGACCTCAACGAAGATCCCACAGTTCTCCACGAGGACAAAAACTCACTTATTGATCAGAAAAATAAATGTCTGCTGATGGACGATGATGCTGGACGGCTGAAATGGGCCCAAACGTGTCTTTAAAATAAAATGGTAACAAATGAATGGAAGTCAATGAGTCCCACGACCTCCACCAACAAACCACTGGTGTGTGCGGGACAAACGTCCAAAGATGTTTGTCCTCATTTCAGATTGACGTATGGAAAAAGACAAGTTGTAAAAGTCACGTCAGAAGAAAAAGAAACGACTTCTTCCGTGTTGTATTTTTGACCCATCGTTCATCCAGATTTTGTAAAAGCTGAAATATTGTGAAAAGTTTAGATTTGAAAAATCCCCTCAAAAAAAATGATTTGTAAAGATTTAAGAGAATAACAAAATAAACCTGACAGCATACAGAAAGAAACTAATGAAAGTCACATTAAACACGGCGAATAATCATCCAGAGCTGCGAAACAGGAAATAATACTTCTGACAGTCCCGTTGAAACTGAAAACGTTTTTTTTGTAACAAGGCAAAAATACTCTAAATAACAGCAACTCGGTTTAGTTGACAGAATATAAGATAGTTTTGTGTGCTCAAGGACAAAGCGCTGGTGGTGAAGCCAAAATACAAAAGAAATTTGACCTTTTTATTGCTTAAATATTTGTTTTTCTTCAGGCGCAGCCGATGGAAACGCGCCAATTACAATTTCCGTTTCACAAAAACTAAACGTCTGTTCTAGAAACGCAGCTCTCAATTAATAGAAACTACAAAACGGGAAATCAGGAGTTTCTTTGTGCTGCTTTTGTTTTGAAATGAGTACAAGTAACTTCCTGCTCCTTTTTATTATAACCGAGTGAATAACGGAGTTTATAGTTTTAGCGACACCCGTCTCGTATTTGAGCCCCTTTAAAATCCAAACTGCTGAATACTGTCGGGATTGTCAACACAGGAAGTTTCAAAAAAAGTCTTAAGTAACAGTTTGATGAAGTTAAAGGAACAGTACGCAAGATTTTTAGTTTAAACATTCAAATATGAACTAAACTTCTCCACAGAAACGTGACGACACGTCGATAAACGGCCGAAGAAAAGTCTTCATCACAGCGATGAAGATACCAAATAAGCTGTAAACAACCTTGTAAGAATGCCCGAACTAGAACAAAAACTAAGAACCAGGAAGGTGTCGTTAACAGAAGACTCCCTGAAGACTGAGCACGTTTTCTTTCTTTTTTTTTTTTTTTTTTTAATGAATCTGAACTCATCGGGATCGACCGGATTTCTCCGACAGATTCAGCAGGTTGACGAGAGAAACCGGGTCGGCACCAGATATGCACATTTTATGCTTTTATTTTTGAATGATTATGTGTCCAAACAAACACTTTTCCTCGTCTGAGGTCTTCAATATAAACACCTTGATCAGAAACTCGTGCTGTAATTCTTGTTTTCGAACCCGGTTTCTTCCGTTTCACGTAAACCAGCTGACGAACAAACCAGCTGACGCTCGTATCATCAGGATGCTCATTAAAACCTGCCGATCCGTCCTGATGAAACTTTCCCCTCCGGAGCGACAAGTTTCCACATCGTCAGCCGAGCGGAGGTCGGAGGTTACGAAGACGACTGCGGTTCTCTGATCTCCGGTGAAAACGTGTTTTGGATGGAAGTTGTGCTTCTGTTTGAGAGTCTCACAGCCGATGCTCCGGTTCTTGTTTTCCAGACTCTGCAGACGCCCCGTCCGGAGCTCCAGATGTGAGGAGGAGAGATCCGAGATGACCGAGGAAGCTCCACCCCCGACGGAGACCTTAAAACACCAGAACCTTCCAGCCGGAGTGGACGAAGGAGCAGCCGAAGAAGAGGCAGTCCACCGCCTGGTCCACCAGCCAGTCGAACACCACCTCCCGGTTGCCCGAGCCGATCGTCACCCGCAGCTTGAAGTTGCCGCCGGTGCCGATGGGGAACAAGTTGACCACCTCCATGTCGAAGGTGACGGAGGAGCCGACGGTGACGGCCGGCAGCTGGTTGGTCATCTCTTTACCGTTCACGAACACGGCGCCTGAGAGGAGAGACGAGCGACACTCGGCTGTCAGATCACGTCAAAATCCTTTAAATGAACACTTAGAAAAGAAAACTACTGAAAGAAAACTACGAGAATACTCGAACTGAGACTCGAGAGCGATTATAAAACATTTACAGCTGATAAAGATCAACTCGATCAGGCTTCACCTCAAATATCAAATCATATTCGATGAGAATTCACTGATTTTAGGAGAAATATTTTTAGTTTCTCTGCAGTTTGGCTGATTTTAGAGAAATATGAAGCTGAAACTGTAAAGAAGCGGTTTAATATTAGGTTATATTTTTATAATAGCGTTGACAAATTGTTGTAAACAATAATTTAAGGACTTTGCTGCTCCAAATACACTAAAAGTTCATTAATCCGCCACTAAAAATAGTTCCCTTATAAATGCACGACTCTCCTGTTTGCTAAAAGCTCCAGAGCTTATTTGGCTTCTGGGATTGTTTTTTTGTTGTTGTTTTTTTTAACAGTCATGTGACGCCGAGTCGGACCAATCAGGCGCGACCTGGTCGGCGTACCTTTGGTGGAGATGCAGACGGCCTGGTCTCGCTGAAGTGACTCCTCCCCCTTCTCGCTGTCGATGCACACGCCCAGACTGTCCCGCCGATCCATCTGACCGGCCGCGGAGATCCTACACACACACACACACACACATTGAGTCCAGGAGAAATGTAGTGTGTGTGTGTGTGTGTGTGTGTGTGTGTGTGTGTGTGTGTGTGTGTGTGTCCTACTTGAAGGTCAGCGTCTGCCCACAGAAGTAGGTGGGTGCGTTGGAGTAGAGGACGGGGCAGCGCGACTGGGAGGAGTCGTTACGCAGGGCGATGTTTCTCCTGCTGCTCAAGATGTAGCCGTCCGTCCCTGAACGCCACTCTGGATCACCGGCAAACAAACAAACAAACATTTAACTTAAAGCTGAAGCGCTGCCCCCTGCTGGTCGGACAGGAGCTCTCCACCCACCGTGCGCCACCAGCGTGGTGTATCCGGTCTGCGGGACGCTCCAGGGGCTCCACTCGGTGCGACCCTCCCCGCGGGCGCTCACCCTGAACAGGTAGTCGGTGTGCGGGTCCAGGTGGAGGACCAGGAACTCGCAGTCCCGACCGATGTAGGCGTCCTCGAACTGGCTCCCCCCGCTGCCCCCCGCCCCCCCCGCTGCCCGACCGCCGGTACTGCAGCCGGAAATCTGCCGCTGCAAAGTCCTCGTCCACCTGAGAACAATCACACCTTCATTAAAGATGTTCCAAAACAGCTGTTCACGTGCGTAGAAACACGTTTTTGCGACGCGTGTCGGCGCCCTCGCTGTGTTTTACGCCCTTTTTCCACCGCAGCAACCTTTAAGGAACTCGGTTCCCAAACTCCCGGGAGAGTTTTACCCTGAATGAAGGTCCTGCGTCCGGGTGGAAACGTTCACGAACTTTAGCGCCAAATGTCGCCGATCGGTCGGACACGTTTACGTTTTTACAGCCGCAGGAGGAGAGATCGTCGTCCCGTCACACGATATCTCCACAAGGCCTCAAAGGGAATTCGTTTTAAAAAAAATGGTTCAAAACAGTAACTTGGTACCAACGAAGACCTGAGAAGAGTTGGGTGTTTAAAAGGTCAAAGGTCACCTCACATCGACCCCGTGCTTGTGAAGGTGATATTTCAGCAACGCCTCGAAGGGAATTTCTTTAAATTTGTCAGACGTTCACTTCGGCTCCGCAACCAACCGATTGGAATTTAGGGGTCAAAGGTCAAAGTCTGAGTTCTATATCTCAGATATGCAAGTAAACTCCAACTCCGAGCGGTTAACAGGAATCCAACCGCTCGGCTGGAATTCTAGTTGGAAACCTGCGACGGTAAACGTGTTTTGCTTGAAGTTTGAAGGCGACTTTTTGATTTGTTGACGGACCGGTTCGCTTAATTTTCCTGCAGATTCGTCGGTGCAGAAACATCAGAGCCGCCGGAGGAACCCGTCTCGCTCACTGACCTTACACCAGCGGACCAGGACGCTGCCCGGCCTCTCCTGCAGCTCGTCTATCTGCACCGGCGGGTGGGAGGAGACGGCGCCGTGGCGGGACACCCGCTCCCTCAGCAGGCCCAGCAGGGAGTCGTCCAGCTGAGCCGAGACACACGGCACGTCCACCAACGCCGGAACCTCCGGCAGGCTGGAAGAGACACGGGAACGTCGACGGAGTGGAATAACTTCATACAAAAACAGAACCGACCGGAGAGGACGGGTCCCGGCGCCGGTCCGCTACCTGTCCAGCTGGATGTGCAGCGCCTTCTTGGTGAAACTGCCCAGTTTGTCCTCCTTCTCTCCGAGACCGCAGCGCAGAGCCGCTTCTCCTGCAGACGCAGATGAAGAATGAAAAAGACGCACAAGAATAAAAACAAACAAAAAAACAAATCTGACAAATTCTGCAGTTGACGACAGGAAGTGACGGTTTTGTGTCCGTGGTGTCACCTTCTCTCAGCAGCTCGTCGGCCTGTCCCACGCCGTGCTCGATGAGACATTGGCACTCGTCCAGCGGCTTGATGCTGTCCGCCTCGATGACGTCCACCTCGGCCAGCAGGTTGGCCAGACGCTCCGTCAGCAGCCGACCCGCCGCCGCCTGCAGCTCCGCAAAGTGCCTGCGGAGGGTCTCACGGGCCTGACCAGAGCTGCCCCGCACCTGAGGGAGGGGGGGGGAGGAGGAGGAGGAGGAGCAGGTGAGGATGTGATGGGAGGCGGTACTTCACTGTACTCGCTTGTTTTCTGTCCTCGGGTCGGCTCATCCAGACGTAACCCGACTGTTTGGCTGCATCCATCTTGTTTTTTTGGTTTTGTTTTTGGAGCAGGAAGTGACCATATTTGGAGGAAGTGGGAAGGAGCGAGCGGTGGATCTGACTGACTATGCCCCGCCCACCAATAACGGAGGCCTGCAAGTCAAACCAGACACGGAGCCGACTTGAGCAAAACATTTACTGACTGTTTCAGGGAAGAACTGCAAACTTTAAAATGGGAGGTTTTATGGAGCCCTAGTGGGCCTCAGTGGTATTGCACTTTAAGGCCTCACTTTTCAGACCCTAAAGCTTTTATATTCAGTTTAACGTGCACGTCGAGGAATATTTGTAGTCTTTTGACCTTTCACCTCCAGTCCGCCGACAACAACGATCTACGACCAGATATCCGACACACAACTTCAGCGTCCATCACACCACTCAGTACTTTCACTGACAAGCAGCTCGTCAGGAAGCTGGTGGATTTGTCGTCTGCAGTGGAGGTCGGGTTTCAGTTCCTCTTTGCAAAACACATTTTCTCACACACACACAAAGATTTCACAGTGAGTATGTAGAGATATATCAGCACACGGAAGGCTGATTGACAGCTGCTGCACTGATAAAATCGGGACGGTGTGATGTGAGGATGGAAACACACGACGGGCTTCTGCCAGAACACACACTGATCTGTGGTGTGTGTGTGTGTGTGTGTGTGTGTGTGTGTGTGTGTGTGTGTGTGTGTGGATACAGGAAATTTTCCACGGCAAGCATCATTTCCTGACGACTATCCGCCCCGACAGATTCCCGATGATCAATATTTTGGACTAAAGACTAAAAATATGATAATAAGAGAGAGTTTCTCCGAATGTTTGGACTTGAAGACGAGATGCTGCGGTGA
The DNA here is from genome assembly GCF_022577435.1 of Embiotoca jacksoni. Taxonomy (NCBI): domain Eukaryota; kingdom Metazoa; phylum Chordata; class Actinopteri; family Embiotocidae; genus Embiotoca; species Embiotoca jacksoni. Next base: position 1,535,129 of record NW_027185386.1, on the reverse strand, counting down.
TAGCATTGTCTGAGATCTGTCGCCTGTGTGTGTGTGTGTGTGTGTGTGTGTGTGTGTGTGTGTGTCTGCTAGAGAGAAGGGGTCATGGGAAAAAAAAAAAGAAAAAAAAAGAGACAGCAACTTGATCCAAGATAAGTTATGACGGAGCAGCTGTGACCGGGTGGAGGTGGAGGTGGAGGGAGTCTGATATTAACACAATCTGTGAGCGAGGGTTCGTCTGGATCAGATGAGGGAAATGATCCTTGTTAAAAAGGTGAATTCGGCCACTTCTGGGAAGCTGCGTCACTTTTAGACACTTCAAACAGAAAGAGTCGGCACAGATTACTTTTTATCAGATAGTTTTTCCTCAAATAGAATTTTTTTTTCCCCAAGTATCCTAGTTTTACTGCAAAAAACAAAAACTCACTTAAAACTGCAAATTGCATCATAATTTTGGAGAAAAGTTGCTGCAAAAATCAAACGTGTGCGAACGCAACAAGCCTAAAAAAAGAAAAACTCCTGGAGGGGCTGAAAAGACCAAAGACACAAATCAGCTGCAGTGCGAGAAATTTGCTGTCAAAGCTGCACACGAAAGACATAAAAACTACCTTTCGACCCCGAACCGATGCGACTTATCAAAACCTGAATACTTTTGTTTTTTATTTTACTTTTAAAGGTCTGCAGCAGAAATGTTTTTGGACCAAAGATCTGTTGTCTGAGAGCTGCAACAGGAAGTAGCTGCATTGTTTACTGTGAGCAGCTAGACGGGTGAATGTAGACAGCAAGGGGAAGGAAGAGATAGCAGGGTGGAGGAGGGTGGGGGTGGGGGGGTATATAGTCTCCTGGGAGTCTGTCGGGTCAGCGGCTAACGCTTCACCTCACGGTTCAGTTCATCCCAGAGAGGATTCTGGGAACTGAATGCTTTCATGAAATCTCAGAGACGAGTTGCAGGAACCAGAACCCGTTCGGTGATTTATTAGCGGTCAGTAGGTGGCGCCGTCCGGCCCGTCGGGTTACCTGTTTGCGAGCCTGGTTGAGGCTTTGCAGGCGCTGCTGCAGCTCGCTGCGGTAGTTCTGGGCCGCCTCGATGCTTTCCTTGGCCTCCTGCAGCAACACGTCCACCTCCACAGACATCCTCCGGCCTCCTGACGCACCACGAGGGAAGAAAGGTTCACGGAAACGTCACGATCACGTCTTTAAATGTCAATATCACAAAAGAGTTAGAAAAAAAAAAAAGAAGAAGAAATCAGTAACAACAATTTCATTCAAATCCTTTCAGCTGAAAAAAAATCTCTAAAGCTCGACAGATAAAAGCCAAACTCCAAAACAAAAATATATTTTTAAGTAAAATTCAATCAAATTAAGGGCCGCAAAGATTTACTCTTTTTTTGTTTGTTTATTCTACCAATTTTCTTCATTAATCCGTAACGCAAACAGTGAAACGTGTCCATATACACAACTTAGTCTTCGAATCACTTCTCTCGTTATAAAGAATTAAAAGCTAAAACGAGGGTATAAATTCTTGATAAACTGATCAAACTAAATGAATACATTTTCCTCTGAAATATTTAAATGTTCAGGCACCATCTGGAACCACAGACTGTATAGAAAAGTGCTTTAAACTCTATTGGAGTCAGAGTTGTTGTTTTTTTGCAGCCAGCCCCTGGTGGCCCTCGGTGGTACTGTACTTCTGCATTGGCCTCATTTTTCATTTTGTGATAAATAACCAGGAATTTATTGGACAGAAAGTGAAATATTTTCTTGATATTCTCTTCACAGATGAAGTATAAAAGTCAGTATAAAAGCAGCATTAGGTGCCGTTGAAGAAACGTGGATAAATTCTAAATTTAGAGCATTTTACAGCTTTATTCATGAGAAAAACTACGAAGCAACGACAAACCCGCAGAACATTTCGACTGCTGGAGGATGTGTGGCAACGAGAAAAAAAAACCACTTCCTACAGTTAGCAACCAGCCAGAAACCAAGCAGTCAGTCAACAACTTCTGACTTCAGATCAGATTCATAATGACCTTTAGGTACAATGCTCACTACACCCGCCGCTGGTTTAACGTACGAGTAAACGTCTTCCTGTGAGCTCAGCAGCTGAAATCAGAGATCACAGAAACGATCGCTGCGTTTGGTTGTTTTGGCTGCGTGTTAATGTCAAAGCAAAAAAAATAAAACGTTAACGTGGAACAAAGCAGCATCAACACGGCGAGTTCATCTCGTGCTAAAAACAACAGATTTATCAGCCGCGGCGTCATAAAGTCGCTCAAACGGCCAAAATATCACAAACACTTTTCAACCCGACAAAACCTCGAAGAAATGAAATGGAAAGCATCAAATTTGCTGATCGACTTTCCCAAGTTGTTCGAGCAACAGTCGAAATTTAAATGTGTATAATTCACCGTCATAATTGACAACAAAAGCAGCACATCGTCACGTTTCAGGAACCTAAAGATGTGACAATAACTTAAATCTTTTGGTTGATCGACAGAAAAATGTATATAAAATGTTTTGCGTTTCCACTTTCCTTAAAAGTGAACATTTGATGCATTTCTTTGTCGTCATAATAATAATAATAATAATAATAATAAACTGATTATATTTTTGTCTTTTTGTTGCTCAGACAAAAACAAGACGTTGGGCAGCGAGTGTTTTTTAACTATTTAAAGACAAGATTTATCGTCAATTAATTGAGAAAATAATAAGTCAGATTAGTCCCCCCCCCCCCCAAAAAAAAAAAAAAAACCAATCATTATTAGTTGCAGCTCCAGCTGAAATAAGTAGATGTTTGTGGAATTTGTGGCTTCAAACAATAAATGATTTATCATCGTTTACTGTAAATATTCTAGAAAACGTCTGAATGAGCCGTTTGATGACAGTACATCTTATTTATGCAACACATGAATGCAAATGTAGAGCTGCACAATTATGCCGGCATGCTGCCTTCAGTTCACTTTAACACCCCCCCTCCACCCCCTCCACCCCTCCACCTCCTCCACCCCTCCACCCCCGCTCTGTCTCACTCCTCTTTTTCCTGTAACAAACCAGCAGCCTTTAAACAGACACCCACGATTTACATCTACATCCTCTAAAGAACCCGAGCTGGCCGTCCCTCGTTCGCTGTAATCCTGTAGTTTATAATCCGTCTTCCTCTCCAAAACCCGCTCGGCTCTTCGCCAAGTAAACTGGTTTTCCTCTGAACGCAGAAAACCTCCCGAGTGTTTACATGATACGTCTGTTGAACAGAAACGTGCCTCTTATTCAGAGTATTTAGGTCGACGGCCTACTGGCCTACTTTCACACGGCTGTTTACTAAAATTACAAAAAAAAAAATGCAGCAACACAGGAAGAAAAAAAACATCTTGAAGAAACTCCAAAGGCAAAAAAAGAAAGAAAGAAATCCAATAATGGAAATAACAAACATTGAGGTTTGTTTATTCATCATTTAGTGTTTTTATTTTCTTCTTAATAGCAATTAACAATACAGCCGCCTACGTGAGTTTAAAGAGGCGGTATGTAAGATTTTTTTTAAGATTCAAACATTCAAAACTAAACGTAAAGAAATAGACATTTTTACGTCGAGCAAAAGTCGTTGACGTACCGTGTTGCGCAGATATTAACTGAAGTAAGCATGCTAGCTTCAGCCCCGTCCCAACTTATAATACCAACCCCGCAAAACTATTTGAGTGTTGTGCCGGTGTTAAAGCTTTCTTAGCCCGTTGCCCAAATGTTACAATCATCGATATTACAGAAGAAAAGGAAACTACGAACTAACGGAAAGAAACGGCCGAAACTTTGAAAGTCCGACTGTTTGGATGCTACAGTGACTCACTATCGCCCCCTAACGTGCACAGTGGTACTACAAGACGGGGACTTCATTTTTATATATTGCTCCTTGAACAATCTGCATATCACCAACAGCATCCCCAAATACACTGAAAGACATAACGGCAAAAGAAATTGCACTTGTGTTATGACCCAGTTTTATTTTCATTTCAAGTGTCGTCTTTCATCAGAAATATGTCGCACATCTCGTGACTTCATAACGAAAGGCACTCGAGCGCAAACCCACATTATTATTATTAATAGAGCAGACCACTGACAAGAAGAGACAGTAGGACACATCCGACATGTCTCAACTCGGTCACACTTAGACTTCCGTATTTTGCAGTTATTTTCAAATGAAACCTGCGCACGCCCGTCAGCACTGCGGGCAGCTGTTCTGTTATTTACACGTTCAACAACGTGTAAAATGTCCGATTACACAATACAAGTTGTGTAACGTGACATATTTCGTGCATATCTGGAGATGAAGCTTTGATCATCTCGGTGTATCTGCAGCGTGGGGCGAACCTCACCCGAACTCCGTCATGAAATCTCGTCTTTTTAAATTCGCGGTTCTGCCTGCGAGCCTTTATCCCACATAATACAGATTTAAGGTTGTTTTTCCACATGATAAATATGTTTAAAAAAATTCGGCATAGAAGCTGTTCACGAAACAACAAGTGTACCCGTGAAATGTCAGGCTGAAAGGAGGCTTGGTGGAAGATGATGATGAGAATAACGGATGAAGAAGCAGAAAAAAGTTGCATATTATCAGCTGTAAATGAAACCGAAGGAGAGCTGTTATTGTAATAAAGAGTCGATATGAATGAAACAGAAGTTATTGTGACGAAACGACCACATTTCAGTGTTTCTAAACTTCTCAGAATAACGTCAGAAGACGGGAGGGGACGTCGGGGCTAGCTTGTGGTCAAAAGACAATGAAAGTACTTAAGAGCGCCAACACAACACTCCCATTAACAAAACAACAGCTGGTCGGTGATGTTAAACATCTCCCTTCATACGTGGGGAAAAGTTTCAAAACGTACCTGTTTGACTTCAGAGCTTTCTGGTGGCCATTTCGTCTCGAAAGTTATGAATCAGCTCGAAGCCGCCGCTGCTGCTGCTGCTCAATATAAACCGAAGTTTTGCTCAAGTCCAAAAATGACACTTCCGAGGGTTTAAGGACGGCAGCCAATCACAGACGACAGCGTATCGAGTGACAAGGAAACAAGCCAATAGGATTGAGATATGCTTCGTTTCCCCCCCCCCCTTCCCCAATTAAACGCCCCGTCTATCAAGGTGGAACTGATGAAACCTGGACCACACATTAGAAACACTGCGATCATATCGATATATACTTTATTAATCCCTCAGAGGGAGATCTTTACGTCCCAGCAGCACTATAACACCACATATGCAGAGCCTTTTAATTGTGTTACCTACATTTATATAGAAACATTAAAGTTATACTGCTACTGACAGCCCAACTTAATAATTGAATATATATTTTTCGTTGCACTGTTGGGAAAACAGTCTGTGTGTGGAGAGACGCCGCCCTCTAGTGGTCTGTAGTGGTTACAGCAGTTTGACCAGTTTGCAGGAGAGTGGTTTAACTCAAGTTTTTGCAAAGTCTTTACAGGACGTCCGTCCTACAAATAAAAAAATAAATAAACCAAAAAGCTCATTTTGTGCTGATAATACATAAATCTATAAATCAAATACTAGCCTCGATAGTTACTCAATCAACAGTGTGGGAGAAAAGAGGAGGTTCATATGAAGTATGCACAGCTGGTTTTACGCGCAGTTGGTTTGGTGTTTTTGATCAAAGTTGTACATGTAAAAGAGCTCTAATTGTCCGTTCAATTTACTGCTGAAAGAGCGGATCATAAAGTGTGTGTGCAGCTGACTTTGTGAATGAAACACGCATGCAGACCTGATTATATTAAACATAACAAACTGTAAGAACCCAAACTAAAAAATCACAACAACACGCCACCTTTTCTCTGGTTCTTTTTCTCCCCCTAATAATGTTCACACAGTCCTTGATGATATTTATTTTTATTATCAGCCTGAGAAGACGCCAATTTGAGTGAAGAAGGCAGACGGAGAGGGAGAAAGTACTGCGCTCGTGACGCGTTTGGGCGCCGCTGATCTGACACTGCATGGACCGGCTGAACGCGCCTCCGTAGAGCACTGCACGGCCATCCTGCTGCTGTTGACGTCAGTGACGCAGTTACACGGCGGTGTACTTTCTGAGCAGACTAGAGCAATCCCTCAAATTAGCGCTTGACCTGCAGGATTTGCTGTTGGAGAGGCACCTGATTCACCGGGAGCGACAAGCCGAGTCAGAGCAGACAGAATGATATAGATTTACTTTATATGTTCCTGTGGAGCCTTTTACCAGAAGCTTCTCCGTGTCTTTTATACCACGATAGGATGTGTTCTACGCGTTGATAACTGCGGGACGAAGTAGTTTCAGGAGAAAGGTCGTGTCCAAGTTACCACAGTGGAGTCATGCAGGTTTTACGCAGAGCACGGATGTGCCGAAGATACTTTTTTGTTGGAGTCTTCGTGTCTCCTTAGTCCTCTGAGATCTGATAATGTGTGATATTACTGCTGCCAGTGGACACGTATAATCCTTTCCTGATTACCGCGCGCAGATGGATTGCCTCCTGTCTGTCAGCCGGGTGACTTTAGGGCCTGTCAAATGAATCTAACCGCAATGTTCGCGTCTTGATCGCTGAATTGAAGCCATTTAGGGCAGGACATCTAGTAAACGGGACCCCGACTTCTCCATCAGGTGCCACAATGAGGAGAGCTGTGCTTAAAGAAGCCGCCAAGCGATTCCCCTGGTTGGCCAATGTCACTTTGTACGGGTGCTTATTCGCCGGCGGTGACCTAGTCCACCAGCTCATGGCTCAGAAGGAGCGCATGGACTGGAAACACACACGCAATGTTGCCATAGTGGCAATTAGTTTTCATGGGAACTTTAATTACTTCTGGCTCCGAGCCCTGGAGAGACGTTTCCCCGGGAAGTCCGCCGGGATGGTTTTCCGCAAACTTCTGCTGGACCAAAGCTTCGCGTCTCCTTTGGCCACCAGTGTCTTCTACACAGGTAAAATGGTTTTATTCTAGTCAATCCAGATTTAATGATAAGAAATAAACACCTGAGAGCACCCTGCTTCTGCTGAGAGGCAAAACATAACGCTTTCGTATAGAGGCAAAGATTTATCATCTAAGGTAAAAAAAAAACAACTTAAAAAAACCCAACATAAAATATCCAAGTTTAAAAGTCAAAAAGGCACCAGAGCAGGAGCACAGACAAAAAAAGTAATTGTTAAGATGATGAATTTAAAAAAAATGTCTTCGCTCCCTTCAATTTGCAATAAAATGCCGGACTTCCGGTCTAATATGGTTATTTTGTCACCCCTAAGTCATAAAAACAAGTGGTTTGTATGTCGTAAAATAGGAATTAAAAGCAATAGGAGGTTGAAATGAATTACTATCAAGGTTGTCCTTGAATCAAACATCATGTAGGCCAACGTAAAGACTCATTCCACACGTTTTACTCGTCCATCGTGCGTAATTACGCACAACTCTGCCTTAAACTCTCCTGTCCTGCAGGTGTGAGCTTCTTGGAAGGAAAGGAGGACATCTTTGAAGACTGGAGGGAGAAGTTCTTCAACACCTGGAAGGTAAGAAAAGGCCTCAGCTGAGAGTCACCTTGCCTCCACACACAGTGGAGCAGCCGCTGCCGGCTCACCACCAGATTATCACAGATTGTGCAGCCGCTGCTTTTGCGCACTGGGCTCGACACCCCGCAGCAAACCGGGCAATTTAATCTGCAGCCACAGATAGAAAAGTCAACGAGTTTACTGTGTGAGCAGTGTGGGAGCTGAAATCCTGCCACATGTGAATGACAGTATCATGATGCTGCTAATTGTGCAACCATTTTACAATAAGCACAATTTTAATGCAGGGAAATCTGACTGTTAATACAGGTTTTGTCTTTAAGCTTTTATGGGTGTAATTTATCACCTGATCTCTTTTCCAACGTTTTGGAACTCTTTAGACGTATATGGTGATAATAAAGGTTAAAAATGATGTGAAATTGCATATTTCTTTATTGAAAAAGGTTAAAAATGTCTTCTCCAAATCCCCCAAACAAATACATGCACCCAATTCATCCACTATTTTTTACTTAACTGTATTTACTAATTTTTACTCCCCTATTTTTATTTTCCTGCTTTACAAGATCCTAAACTTATAATAAATTCTGTGACACATTATTGAATGTTTGATTAAATCTCCACTTATTTCCAAAAGCTATTAAAGGAGATTAAAATCAGCAAAAATAATCGAATATGAAAAAACTTTGGGCATTCTGCTGCGCAACAAGAAGCCCAAATTCTTAATCTTGATACTTATATTTTACTGGATTTAAATTGTGATGAGGAGGATTCTGTTTAGTGTCTCAACCCTGACCTATTTTTAGGCGAGTGAGAGTTTCTCATTAAATGCGCTGATCATGTCTTGTTTTTCACTTTCAGACTGGACTCATGTACTGGCCGTTCATGCAGGTAAACTCAGACACGGTTCAATTTCTTTTTTTATTTGTTTGTGTAGTCAAAAAAAAACCAGAAACATCAAATTACTTTTTCAGTGTTTGCATGGATGGATTACCAAAATCAACCAGTCAAAAAATAAATAAACACATGAATAAAAAGTGCAAATGACACAAAAGTGCTGCTTCATGATGAATCTAATGATGGTGAACATGTGTGCACTGTATAAAGTCTGTTGATCCATAAGTTTACTGTATATTCCCACTGAAACTGGAACCTCGTCTGACTCTCCTCTGCTGCGTCCTCACAGTTCTTGAACTTCGTCCTGATGCCGCTGCACATGCGGACGGCCTTCATGGGCTGCTGCGCCTTCCTTTGGGCCACCTTCCTCTGCTTCTCGCGGCACAGCGGCGACGGCACGGCCGCCGTGGCTCTGGCCTTCGTCATGGACCCCCGCAAGACTCTGGAGGAAATGCGCGAGGCCCGGCTGGCCCGAAAGAAGCAGAAAGCCCAGAGGGGAAACTGAAGAGGAGGAAAAGGAGAAGGACGGGGACGACACAGATACTTTGATCTTTGACAGCAGGACAGAGGTTTCGGTTTTGTTTGTTTTTTACTTTTACTAACCTGGAAGAGATGAAAACCTGCAGAGTGAATGAAAACAATGTACTTTTACATCTGTCACATGCACACAACACTCAAACTGACAGATTTCTAAGGCCAGTTTGTGATATTAAGTTGTCATGAGACAGTCTAAAATCAAAAACATGCTGCTGTCTTCGGGAGATTCTTCGAGATTATGAACACTGGAGCTAAAAAGATATCAACTTTGTCCTGTGGGTGGCGCTGTATAAAAGGTCAGGGGTCATTAAAATGCAACGGGGGTTCATCCTGAAGGTCAATGCGCTCATTAGATCTGGATATTTCCTGTACAGAAGGGAATATTTTGACCAAACGAAGCTGTTAAAGATGAATGAAAATGATCAGGGTTCATCCTCAGGGAGCATAAAAAATAAGCATTGTTGATATGTTTTGGCTCTGGGCTAAAGTGAGCACTAAAATGGTCCGACAGAGTTTTGTTTCACATTGTTTACAGCTGCAGGGACGTACAAAGATCTGGACTCCGAAACCTCAAAGGTTCCCGTAGAAACGAGAGAGGGGAAGTCTTCACTTGAAAGGGCGGTTCAGGTGGGATGGAGGGCTGTGATTGGTCGTTGTCGAGACCAGATTTAAGGGCTTCGTCGTTCTGCTTTACACCCGTCGTGCCTTCTCTGACTGACAACACTGCCCCGACTTCAGGTCTGTGAGCTTGCAGTGCTTGGCTGACTGGTGACAGTCGTTAGTAATAATCAATACAATGACATGTACATATTTACACTATATATATATATATATATATATATATATATATATATATATGTACTTTTTTTTGTGTGCGTGTGTAAAAGTTTAATCGGAGTTGCTTTTTGAGTTTATTTTGGGATGCACTGATGTAAGAGGCTGAATATCAAAGCGGTTCATCCTCTGGGGAGTATGAATGTGCTCAGTAAATATCTGCACAAGGAACTTTGAAAATACCTGACTGTGGCGCTAGAACAGTGATTCCCAAACTGTGGTGCGTGTACCACTGGTGGTACGTGAGGCTCCACCTGTTGGTACGCACCAGACCTGCTGTCCTAAAACATAGTCATGTAATTACATTTTATTACAGACAGCAGTTCTTAAATATACACATACGTTTACAATGATGTAAAAAAAAAAATTAGTTTTTAATTGTTTCAATATTTTAGCTTTAAATGGAGCCAAGGGTTTTTTGGAGCCAGCGCCTAGTGGCCCTCGGTGGTATTGCAATTCAAAGCACTTCTGCATCGACCTCACGTCGCTTTTTGGTTTTTATTGACGTTAGAAAAGAAAAAGACGAGAAGCGAGGAGTTAAAATGTTAAAAACAAATCCACCTTTCAGTTCCTCTAAAGCTGAAATAACTAAATAACCAAAAATAAGCTGTTTGTGCAGATCGAACAGAAGCGATGTGATCGCTGAGCTTTAGTTGGGAGGTTTATTCCCTTATTCTGGTCTCAACAAACTACTGACACTTTTGTAGAACTTTCTGTGAGAAAGCACATTCCCCTAAGAAGTCCTCACCTTTAAAACAGTGTAGTGAGCTCATTACTCCCATAATCTGTTATGATTAAAGGATGCGTATCAGTGCATAGTGCTTGTGTTGTGTCTCCTAGTTTGAAACCACTCTGCCCTCTTACTTGAACCATCTGATAGGTTGCCATCAGCCCAGATACCTTATCGTCCAGCACATCACCTGTAAGCCAGACTCAGATTTAACTGTAGTTTAGATTTAGCGACACTGAACGACTTTAATCATTAAAGATTTGATGGTTTTATTGCTGAATTACAACCCCGTTCCCAAAAAAGATTGGACGATGTGTAAAACAAAAAAAACAAACAGAATGCGATGATTTGCTGATGATAATAGACCAAAGACAACATATCAGATGTTGAAACGGAGAAATTTATTGTTTTATGAAAAATATGTGCATATTTTGAATTTAATGGCAGCAACATGTTTAAAAAAAAAAAAAGTTGGGACTTACATAAGACTGGAAAAGTTGTTTAATCAAGGCCAAAAATCAATATTGGATGGCTGTGATCTTCGGGTCCCCTGAGGTGGCACTGCAATAAAAAAATAAAAAAGACCTAATTCTGCATGGGCTCAGGAACACTTCTGAAAAGCCTCGTCTGTGAACACAGGTCATCACTGCATCCACAAAGGCAGGTTAAAACTCTACCATGCAAAGAAAAAAACAAATATAAACAAGATCTAGAAAAAAACACCTGTTTTTATTTACATTTTACACAGCGTCCCAACATTTTTGGGGAAATGCTGTTGTACATCAGAAGTGAAAAGCGCTGGCTTCGTTGCTTCTGTAGATAAATCCTGTTTTTTCCAAGTACAAATCAAACCTCAAAGAATGTTAAATAGTTTTCAGAACGGTGTACGAAAGTCCGTCGTTCTGTTATTGTAATAACTGGTTTGCAGCTTGTGTTGGTATTTTCTGAAAGAGGCCGTTTTCTTGTGTGATCTCTTATTTTGAATCGAGTCCAGACTTTATATATCTGATGTTTCTCTGCTCAAGTTTCAGGTCACGAATGTTCACGTAGCGGCGGTGACGAAAAAATGTGAAAGTCAGGTGCTGATGTCCTTAAAAAGGAAGCAAATGAGCATATTTTTCAAAATGCAGAACTATTGCTTTAAATAAAATCCCTCTGATGTCAGTGGAAGTCACAGATTCATGTTTTTAATCTGCTGCCAGCGTAACAAGACTTACTGAAAACATGCAGCGCAGATATGAAGCAAGGACACAGTGGATTGGAGTGTGTGTGTGTGTGTGTGTGTGTGTGTGTGTGTGTGTGTGTGTGTGTGTGTGTGTGTGTGTGTGTGTGTATTACAGCTTTATGCTCTAGTGATGGTGCGTGTGGATTAACCAGGATCAGATAGGGCTGCTTAATCCTTCTGAAAAGGACCGAGTTGACCCAGTTTGACCTCTGACCCCCCGACCGACAGGAAGTGAAACTCTCCAATCAGAGTCCGAGATGCTGTCAGGTGCCGTTTAACGCGCCCTCCTTCACTAACCTTCGGAAACATAACCGACACACACACACACACACACACACACACACACACACACACACACACACACACACACACACACACACACACACACACACACACACACATGTCTGACCCGGAGGCAGCGGGAGGACTTAAACGCAGCACATGTTCCTGTATTCAGGTCAAATAAATGACAATAATAAATCACAGATTAGTTAATGGATGTTTACTTCACTGTTAGCAAAAGTCCTTCTGATTCTTTTTGTCTTCTTTAATCACTTGATCTGAATAAAACAATGTTGGAAAGTGGTTTTGGACAGATTTATTGAGCAGGTGCTGTCACATAAACTGTGTACTTAATATTGACTTTTCTGGTGAAAATGACATACAAACTTTTAAAATATCACTAGTAAGGTAATTTTCTTCCAATGTTACTACTATAGTATAAAACAATTTTTTTTCCAAATCTAAATTGTGTTTTAAACAAAAAAAGCAACAACAACAAAAAAAACTTTGTCCTTAAATGTGTGATTTGTAAAAAAATAAAGTAATTTACAATTCAATTCTTTGGCGCAGAAAACAGGTATCAAAGTGGTGTTGGTGTTAACTGTAAGTCACCACACTTCAAATGTAGTATTTGCATTTTTTGAATAGTGTAACATATTTTTTTAAACAAATAATTTGCAACGCCTCAGTCTGTAAAAGTACTTTTCTGCATGTTTTTAAATTCTTTTTAATTATGAAATATGTTAAATTCTCCTACTTCATCGATTTTGCTGAGTGATACGCAGCATTCAGAAATAAGCACACGGTTCCCACATGATAAATAAAAAACTTCCCATAACATTGTAATGTTCTCGTGTCCGACAGCCCTTGAAGGCATCATGCGGTAATCCATCAAAACGTCTAGACCGGTGCAGATTATGCAGCTACTCCTCTTTCACTGATATCGTTACTCTGATTGGATGACGATCCTGGTCCCGCCTATAATTACTTGATTGACAGACAGTTGACTAATAGCGACAGGCAGTGAGGCTGTCATCTAACTTGTGATTGGTGGATCGGTCTGGACAATATGAATGGCAACATGTATTGTTCGACGTCTTCCCAAAGCAGAAGCAACTTTGCGGCTTCCGATTCAAGGCAAGTTGTTTAAATGTTTTATTTTATTAATTCGATTTTAATTTTTAGCCGATAAACTCCGTCGGTAGTAAAAAAAACAACAACAACATCCCATGAAGAAGATTTAAGGTTAAATCCGTGAACTTTGCGTGTAACGAAGATGAAGTGTTGAGCGGATGTTTACCTCAGCTGGGATTTAAATGGTTAAACTTTGTCTCCATCTAACTTTCTTATTCTGTGTTGTCAAAGTTTTGTCCTTTTCAATGTTTAAAAAAAACACGTGTTACTTTTTAAGATGAACTCGATACGGGTGGAAGTTTTCTGTTATCTTTGATGTCTGCTTCAGGTTCCCGTTCTTCTCAACCAGACTCCGTATTCATTTTCTAACTCATTTATTTCAGGAATTGTTTGAGCTTCATTTGTTGAATTTCAGAAAGATTAAAATGTTCTGCAAATCGACCGAATGTATTCTTTAATTCGGCATACATCCAGTATAAAAATAGGCATTATTTAGTGGAGGTTCAAACTTTTTCTCCCCGAATTCCCGTTATTCTTAGCAAGTCAATTCACCGTTACACCGTCGATAGTCGGGACTACCGAAATCTGGAAACTGCGTTTTTTCATCACGCACATACGCCACCAGATAGTTCATTTATTTGCCGAATTAATGTAAAAAAAATCAAATGAATCGTCTGAAATCATGTTTGAAAGCAAATCATGATTTTATATCCGCCAGTGTAACGTTGACCATAAATTAGACGATTTTTAAATGGACGTTCGACTAACCGGAACTTCACTAGATGCCTTGTTTTAAATGAACCACAGACCAGCGCTGGTTCGTGACCGAGGAGCCGGGGCTGGAGATGGGGGAGCCGGGGCTGGAGATGGGGGATCTGCAGCCTCCAGAGTTTGGGTCCCTGGAAGAAGAGCTGGAGTACTGGAAGGAGCAGGCAGCCAGGCACCAACAGAGGTGTGTCTGCTTTCACTGCTGGTTCCTGCAGCTCCTGTACTGAAAAGGACGTTTTACCATGTATACATAATACATATGATTATGCATGTTTCAAGGATTTTAGCTATAAACATACACAAAATTCCAGCTATCAGTTGATTGCCTTTTTTTTGAAGTCTTAAAGGACAGTGAAAGTATATTTGTTTGATTTAACTGCTTAATTCTTTGACCACATTTCATTTTTAATGTTTTTTCACCTTCCAGGCACTCGAACAAAAATATTTTCATGCCCTCCATGAATAAATCACAAAGCCACATCTGTTAATATTTTGTTTAAACTCCTTTTGCCACCAAGAATATAACTTTTGTGCACAAATATTGAAAAAAAAACAAAAAAACATTTCAAGACTTTTTAAAGTGTGTTGTGAACATATTAATGATACCTTGTCTCTGCTCTCCAGTTCAGTTTATAGAAAGGCTCTTCTGCAAGACAAAACCTTTTGGTGTTTTCCTATTAAACACTTTTTGCGTTGTTTAAACTCTATTTTTTTTATAATGCATTGTGATTGTTTGGAAAAAGGTTCAGGTTATGTTGTTTGTCCAAACGCGTCGGGTTTAGATTAATTCTGGCAAATCTTCCTCTTCGACAACATCTTGGTCTGATTGTTTTTCTCTGAACCAGAGTGGGGATCATTGGTGTTTTCTTCTGTGCAACACCGGGAAATCCAAACTGGAGTGAAAACATCCAAAGGTAACAAACCTGTGGTTTATATTCTGTGTGTGTGTTCAGTGCGGACGAGGCCCAGGAGGAGCTGCAGGAGTTCCAGCAGATGAGTCGGGACTACGAGGTGGAGCTGGAGATGGAGCTGAAACAGTACGAGGCGCGAAACCGGGAGCTGCTCGCTGCCAATAACCGTCTGCGCATGGAGCTGGAAAACTACAAGGTACAGAGGACAACATCAATTACCAGATTCTGGCTAAAAAAAAAAAAAAAAAGTGAACTCTAAACTAAGACTCTACTGCTGGAGGCTGTTCAGAAATATTAGAAAAATATTGCAGAAAAGCTCTGCAAAGCTTCGTCAAAAATAAATGATTTCAGGACACTTAACACAGTAAAGTAAGAAAAACAAATTATCCTTCCAACAATATAGAGAAAAATCCAACAACCCAACAATTCCCACATGAGCGAAAACTGGAAGGAAAAAAACTCCCTTTTAACAGGAAGAAAACTACAACATGAAGTCTGTTGTTTCAGGGTTGTTGAATTATTTGTTAATTTGACATCAGACCTCAGCAGGGATTTCCATATTTTATATCAGCTGATTGTAAGTTGTCTTTTTATTTCTCCGTTTTGCTTGCAAGTGAAGAGGTTTCACTGGAGCTCATCTTCTGAACACACACACACACACACACACACACACACACACACACACACACACACACACACACACACACACACACACACACACACACACACACACACACACTCACTCTGACAGAGGGCTGATTCAGGGCAGAAGGAGGCAGCTGATGATTCCCGTGTCTGTAGGCGATGGCAGTTCTTCCCGTCAGACTGTCTCTGCCACAGTTTGTCCCTTTTAAAAAAAAAAAAAAAATCTCATTAGTTGCGTCATCGCTAACTTGTTTTAATAACTGTTATCTTCTGTTTTTTTTATTGACTTTTTCCTGTAAAGCGCTTTGAGCTGCATTTTATGTGTGAAAGGTTCCGTATGATCAAAGTTTATCATTATATTTTATTATAGACACATTTAGACATGTACGCTTATAGCTGATATTAATTCATAGAATAAGTAATATGAGAGGGCCATTTAAGATCTTATCAGAGCAGTGATGAAGCCTGAAGCTTGATGCAGTAAAGTAGTAATCAATTTCTTTGAATGTTTTGATTTTCTGTAGATGCACCAGAGGATGTTGGTTGTTAAATTTACTAAATATCACGAAATGTTTTGGTGAATTTATGTCTGTTAAAGAGTCGTGCTTTGTGGACGTTTAAGTGTTAATTGCTCAACATTTAGTTCTGCTGTTCTCCAGCGTTTTTCTTCTTTCTTTTTTTTTTTTTTCTCATGTCCTCTCTTGTTTTTCTGTCTCCTTCTTGCCTCCTGCCAGGATAAATATGAAACGCAGCACTCGGAGGCCTGCCGGCAGATCTCCAGCCTGGAGGGAGACCTGGCCGAGACCACGGCCGTCAGAGACCAGCTCCACAAATACATCCGAGAGCTGGAGCAGGCCAACGATGACCTGGAGCGGACCAAGAGGTCGGCGGCGAGCAGCACAATAGTTTCTGGGGTTGTACAAGTTTTTAATATTGATACTGTAAATATTTTTTTCTCCTCCTGTTTGTTTGCTCGTTCAGGGCGACCATCATGTCTCTGGAGGACTTCGAGCAGAGGATGAACCAGGCCATCGAGAGGAACGCCTTCCTGGAGAGCGAGCTGGACGAGAAGGAGAACCTGCTGGAGTCCGTTCAGAGGCTGAAGGACGAGGCCCGAGGTAGAGCAGCTGACTCGTCCAGCTGAAGTCACCGTGAAACGTTATTAGGAATATAATCAGCTGATTTCATTGTTGACTTTTTTTTAAATTTAATTTTTTTTTTTTTATCATGCTCATAAAAAAAAAAAAAAAGTGTAATCCAACACAAATATATTAACGTAGAAAATAAAATGAAGAGAAAACGGAGTGACGAGGGTTAAAAATGATCATTTTTCTAGTAAAATAAACAGCGAGTAGAAGATTTTAAGGAGCTTCTAACAGAAGTTGATAGAAATGAAAATGACAGGGGAGAAATGAAGATAAATAAGTGACGATTTGAAAAATATACTTTGTTTAACGGGATGGAACAGACGAAAAATCAAGAAAGAATCAAGAAATTTGGGTTTTCATTTCCTGCCTTAACTGTCTAGAAAGCTTTTGTTGCATTGACTTTCATTTATCTGTGTGAGACCTGAGGCAGGAGCTCGCCGTGCAGCAGAAGCAGCAGGTTCAGGACAGGAAGCCGTCGTTCAGCGGCGCGGCGGTCAAAGAGCCTTCGTCCTCCTCCTCCTCCTCGGCCGGGCTGCCCACCCCGCCTCTCACCCCTCCGGACAAAAGAGCAGAGGACAAAACGCTGTCCAGACCGCCGGAGTCCTTCAGCACGCCGCCGCCCTCCGTCAGCAGAGGTCAGTTCACAGTCCGCGTCCAACGTTTTACATGAAGACTAATTATTAATAAATAAATAAATAAATCAGGACTGATTCAAATACACACCGGAGTGTTGTGACGAGTACTTTTCATTGAATTTATAAGTTTAAGGTCAGAAATTTTGTCCCGATTTACTCAAAAATCGTAACTATCTATTCTCTGTTGGCGTTTTCCCCGGAGGGAGGATTTTCTTCCTCTCTCTGTTTTTATTTTCACCGCGAGCTGCACATCTTCACCGGCCTGTTTTTATTTGTTGTTGTTTTTCCCCTCAGGTGAAAGCCTCTCGGCGACTCCCCTCACCACGTCGGCGAGAATCTCGGCTCTGAACATCGTCGGAGAGCTGCTGAGGAAAGTCGGGGTGAGAAGACACGCTCTGTGTTTTGTGTTTTGTGTTTTTTTTTTTTTTTTTTAATCAGCTGATCATGCGACGCTGCAGGCTGCTTCCGCTGGCGCTCAAATAAAAGCACAGAAACCGCTTGTTCTCCACTTTTAGAAGAAACAAACATGAAACACTCGAGCGGTGGCTCGATTTTATTGACAACACAAACGATAAAGACGACATTTGATGGAAGTCTTTTACACCGATACGGGTTGTCGGGTCTAATATGATCACTTCCTTTGATAATAAGCGGACTGCACATCACAGAAATATTTGTACTTTCATCTTTTTTTTTTTTAAGATGCTGTCAAAATAAGAGCTTTAGATGCTTTAAGTGCTTCATTTCCCATCAACCCCGTCACTTCCTGTTTTTTTTAAGTCGAAGAGCCTGCTTGACTATAAATGAGGAGATGCTTTGTCAACAAAGCAAAGATTTATTTTGAAAAGGCAGTCGAAGCTTCTGTTAACAAACTTTAGTGTGAAAAAAATGCCATATGTTGATATTAAGCAGTTTTGTTTGTTTGTTTTTGTTCCTCTCCTGGTAGAACCTGGAGTCCAAGCTGGCGTCGTGTCGAGACTACGTCCACGAGCAGACGGCCAACCGCAGAGGACAAGGGGGCGGGCCGGGGGCGACGTCGGGCCAGACCGGCTCCTCGGAGAACCGTCCTACCAACGGCCTCTACAACAAGGGGTGAGGCGACACGGGGAAGAAGTGGCGGGGAGCCGAAGAGTTAAAGAGGGCTGAGGGGGGAAACGTTCGCCACAGACCGTCTGAAGTGTTTTGTTGTGTTTCGCAGGCTGGTGAAGAGGTTAGACTTCGGAGCGGGATCCAAGCTGCTCCTTTAATCCTCCTCCGAGCTGCTCGGCCTCCCCCCAGCCCCCACCCCCTCCCCTCTCCGTCCGGCCCGGCCGTCCCGAAACACAACGGTACCGCGCGTCACGCGTCCGACAGGTATCCGACTCACCGGGACACACGGACCGCTCCATGTAGAGACGTTACTGTGGTTTCATTAACAGGACTTCTTTTCAGCACTCGGCTTCACGAAACTCACCGGACTCTCTCTCTCTCTCTCTCTGTCTCTCTCTCTCTCTCTCTGTCTCTCTCTGTCTCTCTGTCTCTCTCTCTCTCTGTCTCTCTCTGTCTCTGTCTCTCTCTGTCTCTGTCTCTCTCTGTCTCTCTCTCTCTCTCTGTCTCTCTCTCCCTCCCTCTGTCTCTGTCTGTCTCTCTATCTCTCTCTCTCTCTCTGTCTCTCTCTGTCTCTCTGTCTCTCTCTCTCTCTCTCTCTCTCTCTCTCTGTCTCTCTCTCTCTCTCTCTCTGTCTCTCTCTGTCTCTCCCTCCCTCTGTCTCTGTCTGTCTCTCTCTGTCTGTCTCTCTTCTCTCTGTCTCTGTCTCTCCCTCTCTCTCTCTGTCTCTCTCTCTCTCTCTCTGTCTCTCTGTCTCTCTCTCTCTCTCTCTCCTCCTTCTGTTTTTGGATTGGCCGAGTACGCTGCACTTTTTTTTTTTACCTCCGTCGCTCCGAAGCCGCGTTCAAAGCGAGATTTCGTACGCTGGAAAAAACCCAGGTTTGCCTGTTGGATGCGCCGTCGCTCCGACGACTGGAGAGGAATACACGAATGTACGTAGACAGCAGGAACAAAACTGAACCCATCCACACTTCAGTTTCGTTTCAAGCATCTTTTTACTTTGAATAAAGTCTTTAGATTTGATGCCGTTTTGTTTACACTCGGGCCACATACAGTTTATTCTTCTTCGTCAGCTCGATCATAAATCAGCGACGCGGAAATCTGGCTCGGCTCGACTCCAGCACAGAAAGTGGTGTTGATGCACTTTAGCAGTTACAGTTAATTTAGCAGCTGCAGCTATCTAAATACCAACTAACACACACACACACGCTCAAATAAATATTTGCATTGTCTTTATGAGCTCCTGCGGCGGATTTATCATCACATTTCATTTACAATTTTCTTTTCCATGGAGAGAAATTAGACTCAAAACGGTCTCAAATACAAAACAATAACATTTAAAAATGTGTACGATTCGTGTGCAAGCAATCTGAACATGCACGTGTTCACACAAACAACACGTGATTCGCTTTATTTACAGATTAAACCCGGATGCGCCGATTTACACGGATCGTGTTCCATTTGTGTCGGAACTTTTGAGACTTGTCGCGCTTCCCAGATCCACAAAGACATGCTGCGTTCAAGTGCAGGTGGAAAACCGGGACATCGTTGATGTGTGGAGAAGACGTTTATCTATAGAGACAGAATAGCTCGTCACACCTCGGTTAAAACACATTGATCATGTGTACGGAGAAGATCCAGCTTAACTAGAAAATGTATTTACTGAATAAAATGCCGTGTGAATGCTGGAAGCTGAAAAGGTCCGAGAAAATGCAGAAGCCAAACTTTAAAATTTAAAACTGAAGGAAATATGATGAAACAATGCTGGATATAACTTCATCCATGCTGAACACGGGGTAAAAAAAAAAATCTGCTATCGAACAATAGCGAAGGAAATGTTTTTTTTGAAACTGTTAAAAATTGTTAAAACCAGCTGTTGGTTGATGAAGCCGAGTTCTGAAACATGCAACAACTACAGATTTTATTTGGTGAACCATTAAAAAAAAAAGAAGGAAACGGGAAGCTAAGTAGCAGTATTGAAATGAAACGTGTATTTACATGTAAAGTCTGCTGTGTAGAGTCTGTAGTTGGTAAATATGAACTAATCAAACGGTGATGAGATATTCTGTATAGAAATTACACGCGAACTCACAAAAGCTAAGATGTCCCAGTTTTCCAGCAGCACTCGAACGCAGCATGTATTTGTTGTGCAGGAGACGTGAAATGGACCTCTAAATATAGGAATACAAATTCAACGTGATCCGTGCACATTTTAACATTTAAAGATCTGTGACAAATACTTCAGACATTTATCTGCACGCGTTTTCAAATTGCTTGGCTTGCACTTTTTCTATTTTGTTCTATTTGAAGGTGTTTTTGAGTCTAATTTACCGTTGTGGCGTCACCTGACTCGACAGGCTGCATGACATGAAAACACGTTGCTGGTGAAACTCAAAAAAGCCTTGAATTTTAGACAAGAGAAATATTAATAGAGTGTTTCCTTAGTGAGCACAGAGGAAAAAAAGAAGTAAATATTTACAAGATTTTAGATTTGATTTTTACAGATGAACTAGATTCGTCACCGCCGGCTGCAGAAAAATTCACGCGCTTGATTTTGAAGTGTGGAATTGGGATTTTCTGCTCGATCGAGGCCGGAAAACTCGAGCGTGCTCAAAGAAGGAAGCTCGAACTCCATGAAGCAACATGTGACTGATTGGATACAAGTGACATCACTTATTAGATATCAGCCTTTCAAAAAGAGATGTTATTTTCAAGGCTCTTGTGACACCTAGAGGCCATCGGTGGTTCTGCATCTTAAAAACTGCCTTGACTGATGTTTTTGTAGCAATGAATCAAATACGAAATGTGCCCGCTTGTCGCAGCTTTTTAGCCTTGTTTAGTTCCTAGTTTTGGTCGTATGGCTCGGTGACTGTGGGGTTCACTCGTAACCTTCTGGTTCTCCCGCAGTTGGTCATGAAAATTCTTATTTTTCGGTTATTTTAAGACGACTGAGGAAGTCTCCCTTCTGTTTTATATTTGTAATACTGTAAATGTGCCACATGGAGGCAGGATTTCAACTCGAGGTTTGGTTAGCACTGAACTTTTTTTTGTACTAGTTTGTAATGAAGTTGTTGTTGGGAATGTCCTGAAGGTTTGTTGGCCCCTATCCCCATCCAGGTTACTTTTATTTACTTAGATATGTACAGTACTGTATTTGGCTGGTGACTTATTTTTTCTCACCTTACTCAATACTAAAGAAACTTCTAAAATTACATCGATAACATTTTCTGATCACATTCGTGCCCACCAGAGGATGAACCTTTATAGTTTTAATAACAATGTGATCTCGGCTTTAGCGCCACCTTCAGGATATTTTAGACCTCAAATAGGAAAAACTGCCAAAATGTTGTTTGTTTCCGTCCAGTAAATTTAATATTATCGTGTGAGATTGGCGTCGTAGAAGTGACGACGCCGGAGATAAGTAGACGAGGCACCTTTTTAGTTTGAGGAGACGATGTTTGAAATAAAGAAATCCCTCTGCAGAACTCGACTTCTGTCTCCAGGAGTGAAAATGTTTTCTGTGAATGAGGCGTTAACGAATACTTCAGTGAAGGCTACTTGTGTTTTATGTTAAAAAGTACGTTATAAGTGGACATGTGGTGTTATCTACTGTAGGGTCGCTGACGTAGGTTGAATATTTGTAGGTTGCGTGAGTCTGTAGGAAGGATTGACGTACGAGTAGCTGCTCGGGACGCGACTCTTCCCCGTGAAGGTCGACGTGTGGAAGGAAACGAGGCTTCGTGAGGTTTTTATTTTGCCTTATTGTGACTTTATAAAACTACTTACACGCTCACGTATGAAGAGCTGAAGACCTGTTCTGTCCTTTTTTGTTGTTGTTGTCTTTACCTTCGGTGCTGCTTACGATGCTTCTGAAAAAGCAAATAAAACTTGAAATGAAAAGAAGTAATGCACGATTGATTTTATTTTTTTCACAGGAAGTGAAAATGACGACACATCGTTTTGGGAGCTATTTAATAGCACTTCTTTGGTTCACAAAGCAGAAACGTCACTTTTAAATAATATTGTGTATCTGTGAGGTTTTAAAATCACACAATCTCAAGGATGAACATAAAACAGTTGGGCTACAAATATACTTTTACATTCAGTTTCCAAACAAACAGGTTCTCTCTAAATATTCGTAAAAACCCTCGGAGGAAGTGCGTAAAGATCTCGTCCCGATTTGTGCGTCTCGCGTGTCATTGTTACATTCGAGTCACAGAGATGAACAATATGATTTCCTGATCTGTTCTAATTTAAGTTTTATTTCACCTTTTTCAAACAAATTTTAGGAAATATTTT
Organism: Embiotoca jacksoni; assembly: GCF_022577435.1. Taxonomy (NCBI): domain Eukaryota; kingdom Metazoa; phylum Chordata; class Actinopteri; family Embiotocidae; genus Embiotoca; species Embiotoca jacksoni. The sequence goes on along the minus strand of NW_027185386.1, from coordinate 1,512,499 downwards.
TCTTAAAATGTATTTTAAAAACTTGGTATTGAAAAGCAATGTGACTCTGATGTAATGATGAGGCCTGAGAGACATAAGCAGAAGCTACAGGAATTTATTTATATATATATATAAATAAGTAAATCTAAATATATTTAGACATAAATATGTTATATTAATCCACAAACATTGAAAACTTTTTTTTTTGCTTCACATCACAAAATCTTAATCTGAAAAATTGAATTGGTCATCTGATCTGTTAATAAAACAATTATTTGGATTGCAAACAAACTCCCTCAGTTTTGTTGTTTTTGATTTTTGAGAAAAGACACAGAAGTACCTCCGTACATATAACAGGTTCTTTAAGTCTGAGACTGAAACTGAAATACAAATGTAGGAATTCAAATAAACTTTCTTTTACATTTTGAGAAAGATTCCTTCACCGTTTTCTTCCTAATTGCAGTTACAGTGTCCTGAATATGCAAAAAAAAAACAAAATATATATTTCTTTGGGTGAAATTTCACTATTTCTCAGGAAAAAAAGATGAAACATTTCAAACTGGTGAACATATAAAGTTAAATAACTAATAATTTGCTATTGACCCTTTCAAAGAAAAATAATACTGTATTTCACGTAGCTGCACCTAAAGACTAAAGATTTTAAATAATGTATTCTTATTTATTCTCGTAAATCTTACCTAATATTTTCTTGAGTGACTGATAAATTATTTTTCTTTATAAAAGTCTGAAATTAAGACCCAGTATAATTTTGCATTGTCTTCAAAATGCTTGTTACATCTGATCAACAGTTCAAAACTCTAAATTTGCAGCTTCCTGTCATACGTGACAACAAAAGCAGAAAATTCAGCAAATGTTCGGCTTGAAAAATATAAATTAATTGTCATTGTAATTTTTGCAGAGGAATAATTTAATGAATAAATAGAAACATTTATGATTACAAGGACTTTTTGACTTGTTGTTCTCGTGAATGTTATGATGTAATTTTTCTGTTGGGAATAATTTCCTTTATAAAATTGTTTATAATTAATTACAAACCAAAAAAATAATTTCCAATTCAAACATAAACCTGTGGTTGTTTCTTTTAAATTTAAAGTGTAAAAAATATCAAACACAACACGGCGTCAGGTCCGTCTACTCGTCGGGGTAGTAGTCTTCCTCGTATTGCTCCGGAGGGGGGGTGCTGGCAGGAGGAGGAGGAGATGAGGAAGGAGGCTCCTCCTCCTGCAGCTCCACTGAGTTCTCTTTGATGGTGCTCCTCCTGCTGATGCTCCCTCCCAGCCCGAGGCTCCTGATGCCGCCGCCGCCGCTGCTCCGAGGACTGGGGCTGCTGAACACCACCTCCCCGCCGCCACGCCTGGGAACACCCGACCCCATCAGGAGGAAGAGAAAAGAGGAGGAAGAGGAGGGTCAGAGGGAGGTGAAGGACAGAGGAAGAGCAGAGAAGGAGGCTTGTTGCAAAGGGAGATTTAAAATAAAAAGTTGAAGCCCCTGAAATCTCGACAGGACAGTGATGAGGAAATAAAAAGCCCGTTAGGGGAGGAGCTTTGAGGACAGTTTGCAGATCAGCAGTTTCTGAAGACAGATGTGAAACAGATGAAAGGAGGAAGAGGAAATTTAAAATCACAAGTGATCTCACGCCTTCACAGCTCTTTACTAAAAGGTTTCATTATAAATAATTACTATTAACAATTATCTATATATAATACTTGAAATCATTGTATTTATTCGTGGTTTGTTCACTATTACAGGTCTAATAGCTTATTTAGTTCGAGTTAACACAGATTATTATTGACCTTTAAATCCATTTTTATGAACCCAAACTGAACTTTCAATTAATTTGGCCCGACTGATTCTGGATTTTTGAGACCGATAGTGACACAATGGTAAATAAATCATTGTGCGAATTTGTGCATGTGAACACATTATTATTGAAAAATGAAGTTTGAAAAGTTGAGAAATTGAAAATATATATATTTTTTTTAAAGTGAAAATTTAGATGTTCTAATGTACGATTAGCTAAAGTTGAAACCGAGTGACTTTTATGTACGTTAGCCCAAGTACAGGCTACGTATCGCAAATGCTGTTAAATTTCGTCGTTAACCATAAAAGTATTAAAGTTCAGTCCCCATCCTAGAAACCTGAAGACGACGACAGTTTTTTTGAGTTGAAGTAATGACAGTTTTGAGAATGACCGTTTTTTAACACGTCAAATGTAAGAAATAGACGAGGGAGTCGTCTGCGTAGAAACTGATGTGGAGCTTTTGAAGGATTTATCCGGGACATGGGAGAAAAAAATGGAGAAAAATAATCAGCTGAGACATAACATAGTTAGTATTTGCCTCAAAAATCCAGTATCAGTCTGCCTCCGAATCGAGATCTCAAACAGAATATCATGAATCTGGATAAAGCTTGTTGATGTTGGGTTTATTTGTAAAAACGTGCTTCCGGCTTCAACACATTTCTCGTCGCGGTTGTTCGGCGTCTCTGCGTTCAGCTCGTTACCTCAGTTTGCTCCTGAGCGAAGCCACCTCTCTGTTCAGGGCGTCGTTGGCCTCCGTGGCCTCGTCCAGCTCCCTCTGCACCTTCCTGCGGCCCGCCACCACGCGTTGCGCCTCCTCCTCCGCCTCCTCCAGCTGATGCTTCAGCTGCTTCACCCGCACGTTGCCCTTCTCCGCCTACAGGGAGCGGCCAATCACACAAGCGTTTTTTTTTTTTCATTTCCGGGTTATGTGGCTGAAGGCGTGATGATAAATGATAAACGATGGTTACCTGGTCTTTGTACTGCTGCGCCTGCTTCCTCTCGTCCTCCATCTGGATGCTTAAATCCTTCAGTTTCTTCTCTTTCTGACGCAGATTCTTGCCGTTGGCCTGGCGCTCCCTGCACAACGGAAACCGCACAAAATGTCGTGTCTTTCAGCGTCTGGATTTCTTTCTGGATTTTGACTCCATTTCCCACCATGCACCAGTACCTGCTCTCGATCTCCAGCTGCTCCTCGACCTCTCTCAGTTTGGCCTCCAGGGCGGCGATGGAGGACTTGAGCTTGGAGCGGCCCTGGCCCTCCATCTCCTGCAGCTTGGCCTTCAGCTCTCGGTTCTGCTTCTCCAGCTGCTGCTTGGATCCCTCTTTGCTCTGGGACGAAGATCTCTCCGCCGCCAGCTCTGATCCCAGCTGATCCACCTACACAACCGGAGACAGGACGACGAAGATGAAAACTCGTATCATAATTTTGTCAAATAACTTTTTTTCTATCTGTAGAGGACCACAAACAATATAAAGTTACCCTACGGCGCACCACAAGGATCTATTCTAGGACCTTTACTTTCTTATTTGTGCATGAAATCTGTGTATGAGCTTTTGTTGTTTCATTCTGTGTTACGTTTTTTTCAGTTTTTTAGGTTGTACTAAATCAAAAACCGTAAATAAGACGCTTGAAATAGGCCCCGCCCCTTCTCTTGTCCACACCAAACCTACCAGCTGCTGGCTCTTCCTCAGCCGGTCGTTGAGGCTCTCCACGTTGGTCTGCTCCTCATCCAGCTCCTCCTCCAGCTGGCAGATCTTCGCGTCCAGACGGCGCTTTTCGTCGGACGTAATGGACCTGAGCAGGAGGACGAGGAAGTTACGGCGCCACACTCGGTCCAGTTGTACAGACGATTTGCACCGTAAATCTTTACACTTTAATTTGCACATCAATGTATATTTTTGAAACTGCTGTTTTTGTCACCGCGTGATGTTGAGTCCATTTTTCTGAAGCTGACGCCGATCTATTCCAACCTTTTTATGAACAACTGTCGGAAATTCACATCGCTGCTGGTTGGAAGATTAAATATGCAAAAAAAATGCAAAATATTCTGCGTGTCGTTATTCGTCCTGCACACGCTGTCTAAAGGCCGTAAGATTAAACATTTAGATAATGCACATCTTTATCTATAAATCCCCAAATTCCAGTTCGCTTGCTGGACTTGCAGATTCCTGCCAGCACCACAAAACCTTTACGATCATTAACCTTCGGCAGATATTCACGGTCCCCAGAGGATATTTCTTACAAAGTTATTGACCCACCTGACTTTTACTCCATCAGGCTAAATCTTCCTTTAAACCCTCTGTAATGTATGACGATGTATCTCAATGTAATGATGAGCCAGGAAATGTTTGGTGAATATTCATTGTCCCCAGTAGAATAAAGGCCCGTATCATCACAGTGAAGGTGACGCGCAGTGAGACGTGCTCGTTACCTTCAAATGTATATTAATAAGACAAAGAAACCTACTTTCCAGAGTTGCTGGCCAGTTCCTCAGACAGCTCGTCTCTCTCCGTCTCCGCCTGCTTACGAGCTCTCTCAGCTGCTGCCAACATCTGGACAGAAAGAGGAAGAAGAGAGGTGATAAATTCATTCAAAAAAATAAATTGATGATTTACTGACTAAATCTGCACATGCAGTTAAAATATTAAGATCTGATGTCACAAAATGATCCCAAACGATGGCTCGCCTCATGCAGCTGGACGATGTCGGCCTCCATGGCCTTGGATCTGCGCTCGGACTCCCTGGCCGTGGTGATGACCTCCTTCTGGGCTGCACGAGAGTCCTCCAGCTCCCTCTGGAGATCCTTCACCTGGCCCTGTGAGGGGAGCGAAGAGCGGCACGTACCAAAGCGTTAACCGGTTCAAATCGGATCCTATAGCGAGGTCATGCCGAGGAACTGTCTGAACAGGAGTTAAAGAATACAGGAAGCTCTTGGTCATGATTATAAGAAACATTTATGTTTATTCATTCAGCAGATTATTTTAATAAATGCTGATTCCTTCCAAAAGAGGATGTTTATCATTTGTTTTTCAAAAGAATACCTTTAGTTGTTATGGAGCTTTGAATTCTTATTAAATGAAAAACATATAAATAATAATAATAATAATGATAATAGAAATTATTCACTGAAAAGTAAAAGTGTGTGTGCTGACTGATCGAGTTCGGATTTTGGCCGTCGCCATCTTGATATTTTGGAGCCAGAAGTGACCATATTTGGACGAGCTGGGGAGGAGCGAGGGGGGAATCTGACTTAGAGAACACTAAGCCCCGCCCACCTCTACCAGAAACCTGACTGCACCCCAGGCCTGTCAATCAAACAGACACACCCCTAAACATACTGATTTTTAAGGACTAATATCGAACTAATGATGGAATTATTTTCCGATAAAACACCAGAAAACTAGGCAGCCTTTTTGGAGGCAGCCCCTACTGGCCCTCGGTGGTATTACACTTGTACACATTTTTCCGCCCCACGAAGCTACGTCCACTTTCATTTACAGCCGGTGGTGCTGACCTGGAGTTTGCGGAGCTGCTTGATGGACTCGTCGCGCCCCCTGCTGGTGGCCTCCAGCTGGTCCTCCATGTCCTTCAGCTCCCCCTCCAGCTTCTTCTTCCCGGCGGACGCCTGACCTCGCTGCTTCCTCTCCTCCTCCAGCTCCGACTCCAGCTCACGCACCTGACGGAGACGTGGAGAGACGTGACGACGTGATGAAGCGCTCAGTAAATTCTCTATTCTCAGGTATTTCAGGAAGTTGCTGCACCTGTTTGACGAGCTGCTTCCTCTTCTCCTCGCCCATCTCCTCGCGGGCCTGCAGCTCCCTCTCGTGCTGAGCTTTCATCGCCTGACTGTTGACCTCCAGACGCAGCTTGGCGTCCTCGGCCACCTGCAGCTCGTCCTCCAGCTCCTCCATCTGCATCCTCATCTCCTCCACGATGGCCTCCAGGCCTCGCTTCGCCTTCTCCAGGTCATGCACCTGACAAATAATCACAAACGTTGTCCATCTTTTATTCTGATGAACCCACCTGAGTGAAGCTTTTGTCTCTTTTTTTTTTTTTTTAGCCTCTTACGCTCTTCCCCACGTCGTCCTTGGAGCTGATGAGATCCTCCATCTCAGCTCGGAGCGTCTTCATGGTCTTCTCCGCCTCCTCCAGGGAGTCCTGGTTCTCCTCCAGCGCTCGGCCCAGAGCCAGCACCTTCGTCTCCTTCTCCCTCGCCTCCGCCTCCGCTCGATCGCGCTCCTCGGCGAACTTGCAGGACACGGCTCGCTCCTCGGCCAGCATCTGACCAACCCGAGGAGAGTGGAGGTAAACGGGAAGCACAAGCATTTAAACACCTGTTTCTAAAGGTTTCGCAGCATTTTTACCTGCAAAATGTGACCTTTTTAAAAACCCAAACAGATGAACTTTAGCTTTTTAAAGAGCACGACATTGTTTCTGACAGCTGTTCGTCCACATCTGGCTCTTAAGCCATCAAAAATACCGTTTTTGCGCTGGCACGGTTAAGTTGTAGCTCGTTTCTCAGGTCGTGTAACTGCTCTTCCTACGGTGGCAAGTTTACGTACAATAATATCCTGGAAATGTTTCACAATAAAAGCCTTGTTAAGAAAATGAAAGATTTCTGTCTCCTGAAAACCTAGAGGGCTTTTAATTTGATATGCAAATAGGAAGTGTGGAGTTTGTATTTAAGGCGTAATGCAGGAACTTTAACGGCAAACGGGGGCGGATAAAAAAAAAAAAACAGCGAACATTTTATTTTCTAACTCGGAGAAAGAACGTTTCAGAGCGAAACCATGAATGATGTCGTCATTGAACAGTAGCAACTTGGTATTTAAAAAACATACTGGGGCCCTCAAATGAAATATCAAGTCTTCTCTCCTCCTGTTTTGCTTCACTTCAGGTGGTAATTTTCTCCTAATTGTCGCCCGTATGTCTGCAAAAGCCTCCAGAACATTATTTCCTCGCCAACCGGACCTGATCGAACTTCTTCTGCTTCTTCTCCAGGTTGGAGACGAGCTGCCGCTGGCCGTCCAGGTCCATGAGGACGTCCTCCAGCTCCTGTTGCATCCGGCCGCGGCTCTTGTCCAGCTTGTCGTAGGCCGAGGCCTTCTCCTCGTACTCGTTGTTGGCCGCCTCCAGGTCGCGCTGCAGTCGCTTCTTCCCCTCCTCCAGCAGCTCCACTGTCCCCGACATCTCGTCCAGCTTCTTCTTGTAGTCCGACACCTGACGAAAGGTAGAGAGCAGATACGTGAAGACGTATTTTGTCCGTCGGAGCCCCTCTTTCTTTTCCTGGCTCTCTTTCAGGTGTCCTCACCTGCACGTTGAGGCCGGAGACCTGCCTCTCCACGGCCCGTTTGGCCTCCGTCTCCTCCTCCAGCTGCTCCATCAGGCTGTTCCTGTCCTCCTCCATCTGACGGAGACGCCCGGACACGTTCAGCTTCTGACGCGTCTCCTCCGACAGCAGCTCCTGGAGGAGAAGAACGTGGACAAAGCTCTCACTTTGGGTGTAACTGGTACATCAGGGAACGTGAACAGGTGTGTTTGTCCTCACCTGTGCGTCCTGGAGCTGAGAGGACAGACCGGACACGTCTTTGCTCAGCTTGATGTTCTTTCCCTCGGCATCGTTCAGCAGAGCCGTCGTGCTGTCCAGCTCCATCTGGAACACAAAGACAGTTCCAGTTGGTCCTGAGCTGCTTTCGTCTCTTAAACGCTGAACGTCACCAACTCTCCTGAAATTTACCTCCAAAATTCTTTCTTTGACTCTAAACTGCTGAGTAATTTAGTTCAAGTGATTCGCGTTTTATTGCGTTTCCTAATTGTATTGTTTTTATTTATTCACTTGTTTTTAAGGTCTGTCAAATATTTAGCAAGATTTGCAGAAATGCAGAACTATTTTAAGTTGCTACCAGAGTTTAGTGGCGCACTATTACAATAACTCATACTTATTCTTCTCCTGGTTTTTTTTTTACTGCGTAACTCGTCCTGCAGCTTTAAAAAAAAAAAAAAAAAATTGCGACAAAAAAATACATCAAAACATCAATCTGGAATAATGTAAAAAAAATGGCCAAAAACTCTCCAGTGAAATGAACGTATCCGCAAGTGTACGTAAAAGCTTACCGACCCTTGGAGCGGCGGGAATCGTCATAGCAACCAGTGACTCATTGGATATAGTATTCTGGTGACTCACCGTCATCTTGGAGACCTTCTCGCCCAGCTCGGTCCTCTGCCGCTCGCTCTCGTTGAAGCGGGAGTGCAGTTCGTTCAGCTGACCCTCCACCTTCTTCTTCTTGTGCTCCACGTCCTGCTTGGCGCCGGCGAGGGATCGCAGGTCGGCGCTCAGATCTGCCGACTCCTTCTCCAGAGCCTGCTTGGATTTCTCCAGACCGGCCCGCACCTGGACGAAGAGAAGCGGCGCCGAATGAAATTTAATGTTTAGGACAATTCTCCACGAGACGTTGGTCACTTTTCAGATTTTTGGGTCGACCGACCCGTTTGGCCTGCTCCAGCTGCTCCGACAGCTCCTCCACCGCTTGGCCGTGTTTCTGCCTCAGGTCCTGGATTTGGGCCTCGTGGCTCCGCCCCTCCTCGTCCATGGCTTTCTTCAACATGGCCACCTCTTGCTCACGCTTCGCCCTGCCGACCGCAAACAACGTTCGCGTCACAACAACTCGTCCCACAGGAGGAGAAACCCGATTACAGCTGCTTGAAACCAGCTGAGCTCCGCTTTTATGCAGATGAACCTGCTGTTTCCTGCATCGGCTTTGTGCCGTTTATAATCTGTGTTTAGCACCAAGAAATGTACTCAGGATGGGTTCTGAAGGCTGAAAACTAAAGGAATGTTGTTTATGAATAAAACATTTAAAAAAAATATATTATTAAGCTAAAAATGTGGCTGATTTAGAGGATGGTGCAGACCGGAGCTCCTGCTGGGCGGCCGTCGTGTCCAGACTGTCCTCCAGCTCGGTGCGCAGAGCGTTGAGTTCGTCCCCGAGGTCCCGCCGAGACGCCTCGGCCTTCCCCCTCGCTGACCTCTCGGCCTCCAGGTCCTCCTGCAGCTCCGAGAGCATTGTCTCCAACTCCCGAACCCGCTTCACGGCTGCCCCCCGCTGGCCGCTCTCCTCCTCCAGGCTGTGGACACAAGAAAAGGATGATTTTGTGCGTGGAAAGGCTTACGTTTTGATAGATATTTTCTGTGAATATTCCTGGTCCCCAGAGTCTGAACCTTCAACCCATATTTTATAGGAGCGTTATCTTTGGTCCGGTCCGTCTCACCGGGCCTGTGTGGCCTGCAGCTCGTCCTCCTTGCCGGCCAGCTGGCCGCGGACGTCGTCCAGATGACCCTGCAGGTCGGCGTGCTGCTCCTGCAGGTCGGCAAGCTCCGCCTCCACCTTCCTCTTGGCCTTCTCCATGTCCAGACGGCCCTTCTCTTCCTTCTTCATACGCACTGGACACACCGGACAAAAGATTCAGATTGTGCAGAGGTGTGACGGGAAAACAAATCAATAATCATATTCAGAACTCGAACTTCTGGAAAGTTTGTTAATACTGATTTTGTCAATAATTATTTTCTAATGAATGAGGGATTATTTTCAGATGGACCTCCAGAAAACTAATAAGAAGGAGTGACTTTAGCTAACAACACCGAGATAACTGATGGACACATTTTATTCACTTTGGATTTGATGAGAGAAGTTGAATGGGAGTCTATGGAGTCAGCCCCTAGTGGCCATTGGTGATATTGCATTTTAAGGCACTTTTGTCAGACCTGGAAGCTACGTCCACTTTTATATACAGTTTATGGACTTGATGGTTTTCCATTATTGTAAAAGACTGAAAAAAGTTTGATTTTTTTTTTCAGCTTTTTAAGTATTTCTATTAAAAACAATATATACTAAAGCTTTATGTTCTACAGACAGATTTTTGAGTAAATTATTTTCATTCTCCGACAGAAGTCATCAGAAGTGAGTAAAACCAGATAGATCGGATGCCAGTAGAAATACGACTGACACTCCAGGTCTGAGATCATGGACTCGTGTTTGCTCTTCAGTTTGGTCAGATTCTTGGACTTCTCCTCTTCCTCGGTCAGATTAGAGGTCACGTCGGCCATCCTCTCCTCCAGCAGCTTTCTCTCCTACAACAACGAGAGCGCAATACTGTAACAGGTATGAAACACTCTGCATACATCTGAAGCTGCACCTTGTTTTTTTGGTGTTTTTTTTTTACCTTCTGCAGTTTGTTGTTCTGGTCCTCCATGATCAGAACGTCCTCCTCCAGCTTCTTCACTTTTCCCTCCACGGTCACTTTCTCCAGCTGCAGCTTCTGACGAGCGTCCTCCTCCTCGACGATGTGGGCCTCCATGAGCTGCAGCAAAAAAACACCGGACAAAATTAAAGCAGCTCAAAATATAACAATATATAGAGAACAAGCTTTTATCTGGAACCTGTTTTACTTCTGCTTCATCTTATTTGACTACAGTTTTTAAGATAGTGATGGTGAATGTGGTTTTAGTTATAATAAATGCAGATGATTCTGGGTTTTTAACGTTTTGTTATTTTGCTTTATATATTTTTCTTTTTAACAAATATCAATATTTGAATTGTTGTTTTACTTGTTGAATCTTTTATAAATCATTTTGAGCCACATTTTGTGTATGAAATCTCAAATTATTTTTTTAATCATAATTATCATTTTAAGTTGATAATATCCAGTATATAAAATTTTCTGATTAAAACTTCTTAATTGTACATTAACATTTTTTGATTTTCTTAATATTTATATTATATATTCACTTTTTGGCTCAACTGGAGAGATAAAATAGTATAATAAAATAAAATAAAACCATTACGGATGAGACCATCAGTCAAATAATCATAATCAATAGAGATAATCGACATAAATTTAAATTGGTAAAAGTTTTGTCAGTCAGATAGTTGTTGAAAGCATTTTTTTTTTAAACAGAGGTGACAGTAATTTGCTGAAGATTTACTGAGTTCTCACATTTTATAAACAATTTTTTTTATTTATAATAATAATAATTAAAGGCCAAAAAACATGTAGGTCAGTGGAAAAAGAATATGAATAATACCCATAACAACAATAATAGTGTGTCAGACCTGTAGTTGCTGCTCCATGTCCTTCCTCTCCTGCTGCAGGGAGTTGCTGCGCTCCTCCTCCTCCTCCAGCCGGGACTCCATGTCATGCAGCACCTCCTCCAGCTCCTGCTTCTTGGCCTCCAGTCGCACCCTCATCTCCTCGGCCTCGGCGTACATCTCCGTCTCCGCCTGCAGCTTCGTCTCCAGCTGCACTCGCTCCTCCATCAGCTGCCGACAGACTCACTTCCTGACTTCCTGCTCTTTTTAAGGTTAATAAAGTTCAAACACCTGCGCGTCTCACCTGCGTGTGTTTCTGGGTGATGGTCTTCAGCTCGGTCTCGCTCTTCGCCGCCACCTCTTTGGCTGCTTTTAGCTCCTCATCCTTCTGACCCATTTCCTCCTCTTGTCTGGTCACCTGCAGCAGCGGCTTCACCTGATGATAAACCAAAGAAAAAAAAGACCCTATTAGTTCTTAAATAAAAAAACATTTTTTTTAATCCACTTTAAGTGTCAGGTTCCGAAATAATCTGTGTAAAATTACACACACAGCTCTCCTGTCGAAAAACTGTTAATGGGAGCACTATCTTCTGCTTCCGGTAAAACTTTGTATTAAATTGTTGTGATAATTAGATGTCTCTGATTATAAACACAAAGATTTAGGTTTAACCTTCGTAAACAGCCTCCACCACTGCCAGTTCTTGAGTTTGAGGTAACAGGCGCAGTTCCTCTGGATGACCTTCATGGCGCTCAGCTGCTGCTGACGTTTGCTGAAAGCTCTGAAAGCACAAACAGAGAAGAAGAAGAATCAGCGGTTGGAGCCCCGACGGGCAGTGACAGGACGACACCGGCTATCACTACTTGCTTGCGGGCCAGGAAGCCTCTCGCTTGTGCCTGGAAGGCGATGATGACGACGGTCAGTTTTAAGTCTCTTTCTTCCTCCAGCTGGGCCAAAACGCCCGTCCTGAAGAACATCTTACTCTGACCGATACGGTACAGGTTGGTGTCCAGATCCAGGTGCTTCACCTGGAGACAAAGAGAAGGGTGTGTTTAAAAAGAGGGAAGGTAGAAAGAAACCTCTGCTTCTCTGGTTTCAGAATCCAGTTAAATTCACATTCAAATGACGTCCAACTAAAGTAACTACCTAACCTAATGTTTCAAAACAAAACATCTTCAGTAATCTTGTGACTGTGTTTGTTTCCGTCCAGCTCACCATCAGACTGCACGCCTGCTTCCCGTCCATGAAGCCTTTCGGGATGGCGTTGGCAGCCAGGATCTCGTACCTGCCAACAACACAACAGCTGTCACCTTCCTGTGACGTCACAGGTACGAGGTTTATAATCAGCCTGTTTATGGGAAATAAATACATCCTGCAGAGTTTTGTTGTTTTGTTTAATAGTTAAGCTGCTTTTTAAAGGTGTCCACGGTTACGCAGTTCTCGAGCCATCCATGGACAACGGAAAAAAACACAAAAAAGAAACTAGTAAAGTCGAGCCGAGCCGCTAAATTCAGTGGAGAAGAGGCTTGAGCAACATTTTGGACCACTTGTTTGCAGACGAGGGAAACCTTGTAAAGGCAGGCGGAAAGGGAATTAAGCTAATGAGCTAATCGTCTCAATATATGCTGGTTTCAGGACCAAACCAAATCATTTACGTCAAAGCCGGGAAAATAGAGATGCCAATATCTCAGAGGATCGAGGATCCGTCGAACGATTTCTATAAAACGGAGGTAATTGTATAGTTGAATATCATCTGTGTAGAAAATCTCAATTTCCTTCCGAGAGGAAGCCTCAACAATGCAAACAGAGAACTTAAAAATGAAATCTACATTTCTAGTATAAACACCGTTAGAATTATTACTGATGCCTATAAAGAAATAATAATTAGCTCATCACCTCTGCCTGAACTCCTGGAACACGATGCGGTTCGGGAATCCCTGCCTGCAGATCCGAATGCCCTCCAGCACGCCGTTGCACCTCAGCTGCTCCAGCACCAGGTTGGCGTCCATCTTGCCGGCCTGCAGCCAAACCAACAAGCAAATGAATGTACAAATCAGAGTCGGGAGAGATGCACGCGGACCACGACGACCTCTCACCCTCTTCTCGTGGTTGGGGATGATGCACCGGATGAAGTTGGGCTGCGTCTTGTGCAGCGTAGTCATCAGTTTGCCCAGAGACTCCTTGTACAGCTGACCCACGGTGCGGAACATGCCCTTCTTGGATTTGGTGGAGGTGGGTGCCGAACTTTCGGACATCTTGGCCATCGTCTCGAGACCCACCACTCGATCCGCTGAACGGGGGGGGCGAACGACAACACAGGAAGGATTTACACTACGTTTGATTACTGCGGCTACACAATGTGATGTTTGGCCTCTTGCGGAGGACCGACCGTCTTTCCACAGGTCTTGGATGAAGTTGCTGGACGAGTTCTGGAGCAGAGCCGTCACGTTGTCGTTCAGAGGGTCCATGTTCTTTGTCAACCAATTGGCTGCATTATAGTCGACCTGGAAATACGTAGATGCTTGGTTATTAAAAACACTTCACAATTTCCTAAAACAAAGCTGTTGGCAAACATGCTGTTTTGATTGTTTACTTAAATGTACAGTTATAAAGATCATTGTTCCCTTCACCTTCCCAGCGTAGTGCAGCACCGAGAACATCAGTTTGTCTTTGTGCTGTTTGGGTTTGGAGAATTTAACGTGACCCGTGTGGGTGTTCAGCAGCTTGTCCACGAACGAAACGTCGGTGGCTTTGGGGAACCAGCACTCCTCGTCCAGCAGGGCCAGGATGCCCGGAGGGTTGTTCTGCACGACATCCAAGGACACACAGATAAGTCCTTTCTTAAAGCCTTCAGGAAGTCCACCTTTAGACGGATCTTTAGGTGGAACAATTTCTCTTAGATGTTCTTCTTACGCTTTGCTTATAAGTAAGAATGATTCAATACTTTAAGCGTAAATCCATGAAACTGTTGAGGTGGATCATGTGTGTTTGTGTGTGTGTGTTGTGCTGACCGGCCTCTCGATGAGCTCGATGCACGGCTGCAGGTCGAGACCGAAGTCGATGAAGCTCCACTGGATGCCCTCCCGCTTGTACTCCTCCTGCTCCAGGATGAACATGGTGTGATTGAAGAGTTGCTGCAGGCGCTCGTTGGTGTAGTTGATGCACAGCTGCTCGAAGGAGTTGTCCTGCAAGAGACGAGAGGTCTGAATGGACGTGCCTAGAAAACCTCCAACGTCCAAGGATCCATCCTTATAACTGGCTTCTTTTGACGTGAAGGAGCAGCAACTCTACTCCGAGCTTCCTCCGGATGTCTTAGCCCATCTGAACCCTGAGGAGGAAATTCATTTCTTGTATCTGCGATCTCATTATTCTGGGCACTACCCAAAGATCGTGACCAAAGGTGAAGGTTGGAGCGTAGATCGACTGGGACATCGAAAGCTTTGCCTTGCGGCTCAGCTCCTCTTCCTCAAAACAGTCCAGTATAATGCCTGATTTACCTGCTGGACACCATTAATCTCCCGCTCCATCCTTCCCTCAATGTGAACAAGACCCAGAGATCCTTAAACTCCTTACATTGGAGCAGGAGCTTGACCTAAAGGGAGCAATTTGCCAGAGAAACACGACCTTCTGACGCTCGACTGAAAACCGCCTCAGTTCGTGCTAAAACATATTTAGATGCTTGTTTTCTATGAGAATTTACCTCAAAAATCTCGAAGCCAGCGATGTCCAGGATGCCGAGGAAGGAGGACGACTGTCTCTTACTCTTGTCCAGCGTCTTGTTGACTCTGGCCAGGATCCAGCGGAACAGACGCTCGTACATGGCCTTAGCCAGAGCCTCGATCGCAAAATCAGCCTGAAGGTGGAGGAAGATGGAGGTGAAGGGAAACTCTGTATAATAATTGTTTTCTGTGTTCAGTTCAATGTTTGCTTTTTGTGTTACCTGTTGCTTAGTCTGCGCCTTCTGCACCACCTCCCGGCCCACTTTAATCCTGGGCGTGAGGATGGCGCGGGTGAAGTCGGTCACGTTGATGCCCTGCAAGTGGCACACCTTCTGGGCAGCTGGGGTTGATGGGTAAAGTGAGGAAGAGGAGAAGGAGGTCAGAGTTGGACGATGAGAGGGTCAGTTACAGAACCGCTTGTGGTATTTTCTAAAGGGTTACCCGTGTTGTCGGGCAACGTCGCCTGCTCGTTGTTCCTCTCCTTCTCAAACTTGATGTTGCCCAAGTGCAGCACAGTGGACACCACCTTCATCATCCCTGTAGGGAGGAGGAGGAAGAAGAAGACGAAGATTAGAAATGTCCTAAGAGTGGTTTTCATGAGCAACTGCTGCTGCAGTACCTAGTCTCTCGTCCTCAGTGAAGCCCATGATCTCCATGGCCTCCAGCGTCTCAATGAACATCTCGTCGTCCTCCTGACCGGAGATCTCCACGTGACCCGCGACCAGGAACCGATAGCTGCTGAAGTCCTCCAGCAGCAGCTCCTCTGTGCACAATACAAGTTGGAAGACATCAGTTTGATCTGTGCAGCCGGTTTAGAATCAGCCATCTTCAAAAAGGCACAAACAGTTTGTTTATTAGACTTATATATAACGGAAAAGTGGGAGAAAGAAGCAAATATTATGGCATTAAAGGAGGAATGGGAAGAAATCAATGAACAACCATGGAAAACATCCTGCTCTACAATTTGGAAAAACTGGATTAAATAGATATCACCAAAATGACCAGATTTCATAAGATAGAAGATGGAAAACTGGACAACGTCATGTTGTTCCTTTTAAAGAACAGGAAGTGCTGACACCGTTCGGATGTTTCAGTTGCTCACCCCTTATCTTGTCTTTGGCTCCTGCCACCATGTAGTAGAAGATGTGGAAGGCTCTCTCGGTCATGGACTGCCGAATACAGCGAGACTTCTCCAGCAGGTCTGATCAGATCAGGAAAACGTCTTTAATTTAAAACTTGTATAATTCAACAAAGAAAAAAAAGGGGAAACTCTGAGATCAGATAAAGGATACAGGTGTCGATATTTGCCCCGACGATATATCCGGTCACATCGAAGTTGAGTTTGATGAACTTTCCCTGAGGACAGAGAAGACGGACAACGTCTGAGACGTACAGCTCGTTGTTGACATTTATTTTTGTGTCTGTTGATTAACAGGCTGATTACAACTCTTACAAATCGTGATGAGTTGTCGTTCTTGATGGTCTTGGCGTTGCCGAAGGCCTCCAGGATGGGATTCGCCTGCAGAAGCTGCTTCTCCAGCTCGCCCTGCGACACCAAAACCACGTTACACATCTCTGTCTTCTGCACGGCGTTTCACCGCTGACGTTTACCCAGACGATACTCACACGAAGACGTTGATACTTACGTAGGCCAGCTGCTGCTGTTGCTGCAAGAAGAGGTAGGAAAACAAAACCATCAGCGGAGATATGACAGAAGAGAAGATTTATTTTAAAAAGGTGCTCCATTTAGGTTTTCTCCATAATTGGCTGTGTACAGGAGAGCTTTAAATGCAGCAGGGGTCAGAGGTCAAGCGTCAATAAATCCAGACTAAAAAACACAGACAGAGCAGCTGTAACGTAGAAATGCAGCACATCTCTATTAAAAGCATCTTGTTAATGTGGTTTTATTCAAGGTTCCCACTCAAAGTAAGAAGTTCCACGTCTGTCACTTACTAAAAATGAACTTCATGACCTAAAATGAAGGAAAAACTGTCACCTTTGTGCCGATCAGACAAAATCCAGCCACATTATTTTGTTCCCAGCAGTTTGTGAGCTTAATTTACTGGTTCACAAGCGTTTTCAAGCCTTGAGGTCGTGCAGTCGTTAAATGAAATCAGAGCGAGTCGGGCTCAAAGTCAGACAGAAATATAACCGTCATGCCCGGGATCGAACCTGGCCTGGGTCATCTCAAACTAGCATATTAAAATGGATAAATCCCTGAAAGGTTGTTTCACATCCGCTGAGTCTGACTATTTAAACCTAAACCTTTCAAAATGTTGTGTTTTTATCTTGTTTGGCTGCTACGAACAGAAAAGAATCCTCACAAACTTCTTCCGAACATCTCGTCTCGACTCACCGGGCTGGCGTCCTTCTTGCCTTTGTGCGAGGAGGCGACGACGGCCAGGTACTGGATCACCTTCTTGGTATTCTCCGTCTTGCCTGCTCCGGACTCACCTCTGGGAGGAGGGACAGATGAGTCCCGTTAGCTCATCTGGATGGCCCGAAGGTCCTTTTTTTTTTTTAACTTAAGATCATATTCTGTGACAATATTTGCTGTTTTTTTTTTTTTTTGTAAAAGTTGAGTAGTCAAGAAAATAATCAGGAAATAAAAGATTGGTGGGATTCTTTGCTGATGCTCTCTGTGAGTGATGGAAAAAGGTCAAGTGTTGCATGTTTTGACTCACGTGCAGAGAATAGACTGATCCTCTCGGTCTGTGGAGGGGAGAGGGAAGAGAGGATAATGTGAGCTGAACCCAAGCTGAACAGACCAAACATGAACTCGGGCCGCTTCACCCGGACACGAAGCGGCTCTGAGATCCCGTTCGGAGGAGAGGGGAGGGGGGGGGGGGATTAGCTTCCGTAGCGCACATCATCTAAAAATAGCAGGTGGATGCAGGGCTCCCCGCCACCGCTGTGATCTTGTCTCCTCTGCTCCATGTATGGCCATCCCGGGGCCCGAATGGAAACTACAGAGTTGATGTGAGGGTCGCCGGCGGACCGTCCGGAGACACGGCGGCTGCTGTGAGGCTTCGGTTCAGGGCTGCTCACCTCTCATCCGGTACATTTCCTTTGGTAACGTGTGTGTTTGCTGCTTTATAAAGTAGAAAAAAAACCTACATGACTGCATCTCCCTCCCTCCCTGATTTGTAGTTGTACCAGGAGTACTGGCAAGTAACCTCAAAGGAAATACAAGGTAGAGGTTCAGAGGCTGGTCCTGTTGCACAGAAACACAGGAAGAAATCAGAGTTTTGTCTCTTGATCAACGTCAGCACCCGAGTTCACACGTTAACGTGACGACTGGTACGTGAACATTTGTGATGTCACCGTGGACCCTGAAACTGGAAGCAGAGAAACTCAAAGAAGTCCAGCTGCCTTCACAGAGATTTACGCTCATTTGTGCATCATTTGTAAAAGAAATAGTCAAAAAATTCTCAAAATATGGGAATTACCAGAAATCTCCAGATCTTAAAAAGCTCTGAAATTCCTAAATTGTAAATCCCTAGTGGCCGTCAGCGGTATTGCACGCGAAGACTACGAACATTTTCACACAGTTATTAGAGCGAATCCGTTACCCTGCATCATGTTCCTGTAGGCGTTGTCTGTGATGGAGTAGATGTGCGGCGGCACCTCGTGGCGTTTCTTGCCCTTGTACATCTCGATGATCTTCTCGGAGTAGATGGGCAGCATCTTGTAGGGGTTCACCACCACGCAGAACAGACCCGAGTACGTCTGGGGGGGGAACAAACCGGCAAACCATTTATCCTCTCTTATCTTCCTGCGAGCATCGGACTCTTTTTTACCAACATCGGTTTAAGTTAAATTCTGCATCATCCTCTGCAGGTTTCAGCTCAAACTCGAGTTCAGTCTCGGAGACTTTATTTATTTATTTTTTGTGGCCGCCTGCTCTTATAAGGCCACGCAGTGATTCTTCACAGCAGTCCGAATCAGATGCAGAAGCTTGGATTTTTTTTAAAATGTTTTTTTACATCCAGTTCCCTTTTAAGACTTTCTGGAACTGACTGAAAAAATAAAAGTTTAAGCTGTTGATCCTCCCGGTACATCCTGAGTCTACGTCTGATCTTCAGGCCTGAATGTGGAGGCCATGTGAAGTCTTATTTCTTTTTCTTTTTTTATTTTTTATAAGGAGCCCTCTGACTTCGGCTTCACCGCCTAGTTTTCTTTATATTAAGTCGCGCGGTGCTCGCAGACCAGGAGAGTGAAGCCGGTCTTTGTTTTTCCTCGGTCGGTCGGTTTAAACTGATCCCAGTTAAGCACCTCGTTCTTTTTTGTGGTTTCTGTCAAAAGAAGTCTGGATTTATCCTCCGCTGTCAGTCCGATGTTCGTACCAACCTCGTTATGTTACTTCAGTCGAACATTAGCTTTCATATCGACGTGATTTGTCTGTATTTTCCTTTTTGCTGATGTTGAATTAATGCTTCATTGATTTGTTTTTAGCACAATAAGTCGTTCAATTTACTGATTTTATTTTGGTTTCTTGTTGCTTTTTGGTTTTATTATGACGTTTTCACGCCCGGTTTCGTTTATTTCGGACCAAAATATCAGGTTTGAAATGGACCTCAAAAATTTGGTTGAACTAAAAAGAGGCGGTCTCACATAGATCAGGCTGGAGAAGTATCTCTCACGCAGGTTGTTCAGGACGGACGCCTCGTTGAGGAAGGTGAGGGCGGCCATGTCCTCCACTTTGCTGAACTTGGGCGGGTTCATCTTCTGGATGTCGTCTTTGTTGACCGTCGTCTTCTGACCGTTGGCGAGCTCCACCAGCACCTGCGGCACAGAGTCGGAGATCAAGCGGCTTCCCTGCGCTGCGTTCAAAGACGATAACTCTTGTTGTCGTCGGTACCTGGTCGCCCTTCTCCTCCTTGATGCTGGCCTGCTCGAAGCCCTGCGTCTCCGACGGCACCCACACCATCTTCTTGGCCGCCCAGTCGGCCTGGGCCACGCCGCTGTTGCGGAAATCATTTTCCAGGAAGAGGTACGATTTGTCTTCGGCGGCCGGGTCAGCCATGTTGGAAGTGTCACCGTCGGCAACTGGCGGGAGGAAGTCGGCGGCGGCGATGTCAGCGGAGGAGGAGGAGGAGGAGTCTAACGCTGGGGGTTCAGAGGCGGTCGAGTTGACGTCGGGTTCGTTGTCGGGGTCGGCCTCTGGTGCGCTGACGGGAGCTGAGTTGACCTCTGACCTTGGATTGACCTCTGGCCTGTTGACATCACAAACAACAAAAGTACTGAAAATGTGAACGGCAAAACACAGCAAGTCCTTCAGCTCAAGTTCCTGCAGATTTATGAGCATATTTGATGTTCTTCTTTTCATCATTCAGTGTCGTCCCATATTATATCAGGGTAGTATGGACAACTGGAAAATTCACTGGTTACTATGGTTGCACCTGCTGAGTCGGCGGTTGCTATGGCGATTCCCGCTCCTCCAGTGGACAGTGAGCCTTCGCGCGTGGACACAAACAGTCGGAGCCTGACTCGGAAAAGAGGTTTCGAGAAATACCTCACAAAACGAAAACTACAAGTCCTACTGAAAGAATTCTTTCACCGTGTGCGACAGAAACTTGTTGTTAATAACCGTATTGGTTTTCACGTACTTGCTGTGTATTAACCAGCCGTGGTCGCAGGTTACAGACACCCTACGTTTCTGTTTTCAAGCACCAGTTTCAGAGCTGAGATATAATGGGAGTCTATTGGAGAGTTGGTGGGAGCACTCAGCGCTCAGAGGCGATTTCAGCAAAAACCATAACTCCTATCGTGATGAGAGTCACACTGGGTGAAAGCCAACAAAAATCCCTACAGTTTGATGTATAAATTGTGGATGTAGAGTGAACACTGTGGGCAGAAAACAGGATTAACACCACATTTTTTTGAATGATTTCAGGGGGTCAAAAGAGTGCGTGACATCACGTGTGACGTCATCACTCTAGATTCCGTCCAATACACACCCATTGTAAACTAAGAAATAGTCTAAAAAAGTTCATAAAACTTAAACTGAGATTTCATAAAAACGGTAACAGATATCAAAGCATCACTTGAGTCAGTAAAAGTTCAAGGTCTCATGACGAGTACAAACTTTGAATGACGTTTCTAGTGTGAAGCATGCTAGAGATGTGGGGCTCTAAATTTGGCTGTGTTTGAGACTAATCTCGCGTTTCCAATTTCATCTTTATGGGGAAAAAAGTGAGACTTTTTTCCAGTTTTGGAGCCAGAAGTGACCATATTTGGACGAGATAGGGAGGAGCAAATCAAAAAGACACGCCCCCAAACATACCACTTTTTGAGGCCCAGTATCTCATTTATAATGGGGTTATTTCCAGAAGGACCAGAACACTTATCAGAAGGAGGGAATTTAGCTAATGACACCATAACGACTCGTGGAAAACATTTACTGACTTTGTATTTCAGGAGAGATCCTAGTGGCCCTCAGTGGTATTGCAGCTTAAGGCACTTCCGCACGAAAGCTACGTCAACTTTTAAATACAGTCTATGCGTTCAAGCTGTGCAGAGAGCAGCTGAACTCACACCCTTGGAATCAGGTTAAAGTCAACACTTTGTCACGAAAAACTTTCAGGTAACCCCGATGACATCACTGTGACATCATCATCAGGATCATTTCATCAGGCTTTAGAAAGCTTACAGGCAGAGCCAAAGAAGACAGACGAGTACTCGTCATGACAGGAGAAAGGAGCTTTCTATATTCAATCGGTTAAAGTCGCATATAAAGAGTCCAAAGGGAAAAAAGACAACATTGTAAAAGCAGAAGTTTACATTTATAAAGTAACACGAACGTCTGGAATCAAAATACTAAATATCAGAAAGAAAAACTCATCAACAGAGCAAAATTTACCCACGAAGCACAGATACAGCAGGTCGAAATCAAGGTAGTTTACTCCTCCTGTGAACTCTCTAAAGTGCGTCAGCCCGAGGACGAATATCTACCACCTGTCAGATCTGTGAAACCTTCTGAAGGAACTGCAGATATTCAAATGATCACACGGCTCTTTATTCACACAGCAGTGATGAGAGCCGATGAGCATCAATAAAACCCATCAGCTCACCTCCATCTCGCTGCCTCTGCATCACACACATCCTCCACAGTTAGTTCCAGCAAACTTGCCCCACTCATTTCTGCTGGTGCCGGCCTTCGGCACATTTTCCCACCTGAAGTTTCCCCATTGAGCTACTTACTCACTTATCCTTGTTTGCGCCTCCTCGTGTGGGTCACGAGGCTGCTTTGACCTCCCATCAAACAGCAGGCAATAAAACAAGAAAAGCAGCACACAGATCACCCCTGGAATCAAACAAGTGAGCTGCCATGCTAGAATGCCCATGTTTGGCTAACCCTTTTGCTCCCTGGTAGCTTGGTAGCCCAAAGAGAGGGGATGCTCGAGTCTTAGCCGGCATACTACCTTATAAGGTGCAGCAGCACCGTGTGTCCAGCCAAGCTTACCGTTTACACCAAAATGGTGACTTGTCACAGGGTGCATCGGTGTGTGGCCGCCACAGTGTGGGCACAAATCAAAAACATGTAGCATCTCTGCAAAGACCATTAACGTGTCAGAGAGGCAGGTTTAATGCAGCAGGCTTTTACACTTTAAAAAAAAGGAACATTTCTCCTCAATTCAAAGGGAAACATTAACACAACATGTTTCTCTCGATGTGTTATAGTCAAAAATTTTACTTTTAGATGCCAAAACTTGCTTTTAGTTTCTCTTCCACCTGTAAAGTCATTCTTGGAGACTTTGTGATGAACTAAGCAGGTGAATCCTCTGCATGGAACCAGTAACATCCACCTGTCCTGTGTGTTAAAAGCTTGCAGCTTCATACTCACTGCTCAGAGCTCCGGTCCTCGGTGCAGGATGCAGGCTGAACTCCGGGGAAATGATGATATCATGGCAGGTAAATGAAGGGGATGGTTGGTGGTGATGATGATGATGGTGATGATGTCCTCCTTCCTCCGCCTCCTTCTCACTATTTAAACCGCCCTGACACCTGGGGGTCGAGCTGTACTGAGACCCACCTCCTCTCCAAAGTTTGCAGCACATCTGTATCCAGCCAATCACATGAGGTTTAGTCAGTCTGCCTTGAAATGAAGAGCCTGGAGTGTGATTATATTTGGCTGCTGAACAGAGAAGTAAACAGTGTATTATAGTGAAACCTTTTTTAGGTTTATTTTTGCTACTTTGTACGCAATTTTAGAGGGAAAAAAATCTTAGTTTTTATTCCATTATGTTAATTTGACAGCTATTATTACATTGCAGATTAACATTTTACTTAGTTTTGCTGAGACGTAATTGCTTAACAGCTAAAAGTCATTATGAAATAGCCTATAACTTAATTACTAAAAAGATGACATTTTAGTTGGTGTAAAAAAGATAAAATGCATCTGATGAGACTGTTTTCATTTGGTAAATTTAAAAAAAAAAGTCTTTGTTGGCCTACCTAAAATCCCTCTCACTTATTTGGTTTATTGTTTTGGATTAGAATAAATATCTAAAAGACAAAGCCTGCCACCAAAAACTGGGGTAAGTACTCTAAAATATATACAGTTTTCTAAATTCACCCCAATTACCCCTCGTGTGTCATGTACTTCGCTGCTTTTATTCTGAAAGGTTTACGCGAATAGTCTGACTCTTGACTCTGCCTTGCCGTAGTCTCGTTTCCATGGTGACCATAGTAAACAGCAGCCCACCTGTAGGGGAACATAATTTGTACAATTCACAGCTTTGCGTCCTGAAGGTAGAAATGTCCGTCCAGCCGGAACCTCCGGAGCAGGACGACGTTGATAAGTTCTTCACCGTGTTTGAGGGCTCCTCTCCGGAGGACGTGTCCAACGCCAGGCAGCTGTGGAGCTCCGTGTCCCTGCAGCCCCCGCTGGAGTCCCGGCTGGTGTCGGCAGACATCCGTCAGAGGCTGCCGGTGTCCCGGCTGCCGGCGGTGTCCCGGCCGCCGCGCAGCAGCACCGCTGGTCCCGGTACCAAACCGTCTGACCCGGAGCCGCCGAACGTCCATGCTCTGCGGCTGCAGCAGCAGGAGGAGAGACAGCGGTACGAGGCCATGGCCGAGCAGAGGAAGGAGATCCTGGCTCTGCAGAGGAGGCAGAGGGAGCAGAGGATCCAGAAGGAGCTGCTGCGTGCCGGCTTCAAGCCGAAGCTGAAGGTCGGCAGACACGAAGTGTTGAAGCCAGAAGAAGCTCCGGAGACTGAGGCGGACAAGGAGCTGGTGAGAAGACTGCAGTAGGACAGGACTGGGAACTTATAGAGGAACAAATATGTCCAAATGAAACATCAGGTTATGAGTCCTACATGCTATATTTATTCAATAAAGAAGAAATATTTCAAAAATACCAACCTGAACACGGATGTGACTGTGATGTGGCGTGAATGAATAAATGGAAGTATTATTTTTAAATGTTATTATTACTGATTAATTCCACAATGAAATAAACAGTTAGTCAATCAATCATCAAGAAATGGTGAAAAACCTCCAAGGTGACGTCCCCAAGTGTCTTATGTTGTCCAACCAGTGTCCAAACACCAACGCATGTAATACACCCTTCAGTCCACTAGAGACACAAGAGGTCCAGTTCAACGTGGCATGACTCCATCTGATTGGAGAACCCGAGGACACTAAGCCCCGCCCACGGACATTCATCACGAAGTCAACGAGACAGCAGTCGATTGTAAGTAAATTATGTACATAACATCACATATTTCACAAAATTATTAGTTTCCTAAACCGTCAACTTAGTTTTCACGCGTCTGCAAGTAAACACGTGACATCGTCGTGATATCGCGTGGATCATTTTTGGTCTCCAAAACCAGTCGTTGTCGATTCGTTT
The DNA here is from genome assembly GCF_022577435.1 of Embiotoca jacksoni. Taxonomy (NCBI): domain Eukaryota; kingdom Metazoa; phylum Chordata; class Actinopteri; family Embiotocidae; genus Embiotoca; species Embiotoca jacksoni. Next base: position 1,488,038 of record NW_027185386.1, on the reverse strand, counting down.
GGTGGTTCTAGATTGAAAACATCTGCTGGTTGATAAAAAATAAAATACAAATCTGGTCAGACCAAACATGACATCTTGTATGAGTCAGCAGTCCATCACAAGGACATGAAAAGACTCTGAATATAACATCATATTTAAATCACAATCACAGGTTTTGACTGGTGTCCAGTCGAGCAGCAGCAGTTAGCTTCAAACAGCATTACATAAGGTGAAGTGAAGCCTGTGTGGATATTCAAATTCCAAATGTCCAGTGGAGAAGGCACCATAATAGGATAAGAAGAGGCCTGCTGACTGTTGACTTTAACTAATTTGGTTATAGTTTTCGGAGCGGACAGATCGTGCAGGAGCTCGTCAGTCTGTAAACGCCTTGTGAAACGATGACACCCGGACGAACGGCAGGAAAGCAGATTATCGCTCGTTAGGTCTTGAAAATATCCACTAAAAACGTCACATGATGCGTCTTTAGTTTTCATTGTTTTAAAAAGGTAAGTTGGTATCTCTTTATAAGGCGGAATTTGTAAAGGGTTATTAAACTGCAATTAATATCTTCATTAATGGTTGAGAAATGATTTTTATGGATACGTTTACATCCATTAGTACAACCAATGAAGCTCTTTTCATTTTAATGCATCTTTACGTTAAACTACATAAAACTGGGTCAGATAAGAGGCCGATGTAAAAAGCGCCTTCAGCTGCAGTACCACCGAGTACCACTAGAGGGTTGGCTCCAAAAAAAACTGTCTCCAGAGACTCCCGTTCAACTTCTCACATGAAATAGCATATACATTTTTTTTGTTTTTTAAGATTTTAAATCTTCAGTAGGAGCCTTGAAGTCTTGAAGCAGAGAGCTACAGACAAAGAAGGGAAGTCGTGAAACTTTGATTTGGTGTTTTAATGGAATATGTATTGAATAGCATCATCCTAGTCCTTTTACATGAACACTTTCTAACTGTGCAGGTTCCACTGTCCAGATTACAGTCGGTCATGTAATGATGAAATTTGACCATTAGATGTCAGTAAAAGCCAATTTATAGTGTCTTCATTACACACAGCAACCTGTGTTATAATGTGTACACTATGTCATGTGTGAGTAGCAGAAAGCAAACATGGTAGAAATCAGTTCGTTTCCTCTTTCACTCCAATCTGTCTGAGCGCTCCTGATTTTGAACCCTCGACCGTCCTCCCCTCAAAAATAATTCCCCGTCAGGGGCAGCAGCTCCGGTGTCTCATCTCCGCCCGGCAGTGTCGTCTCTCGGTATTTTCTTGAAATATATTTGCAGACGATTAAAATTTAAACGTAAATATCGTCAGATGTTTTGGATGTTTTTCGAATGTTTGCGTTAAAATTTATGACCACTTCATTTAATATATATCCTCAATTATAGATATTTATCATTTAATATTATAATTAGTATACTAATTAGCTCCTCCTCCAACTCGTCCAAATATGGTCACTTCTGGCTCCGAAGTAGCAAGACGGCGACGGCCAATGTCCGGGCGGAGACGTGGACGTAGTGATGTGATGTACGAGCGGGAGTCTGCACAGGGTGTTTTATTTTGCTTTCCTCCGTCTGACTTCCTGCTCTGAAAACTCGAAGAGTTCATGAGTTGTGACGTGTTTGCTGACATTTTCTGGAAGTGGCGGACGATGTGGACGTTCATTCATCGTCGGATGGATTTCATCAGGTTTTTTTTAGTTTGTTTTTTTTAATAACGCCCCGAGGAAAATGTTGACGTTCCCAGCAGCATCGTCTTCATTATACCGTCGGCATTTCCTGTGTACGTTACCTGCAACGTTAATATCAGCTAATGTTGTTCTCACAGCTCGAACCACTTAAATACGCCACGAGCTCTCGAGGTCCAAAAAATGTCTCTGGTTAAATAATGGAAGACTAAAAGCATCAAAGGGGCCACTTCCTGATGCAACCTCTCAGTAAGAGTCCGGTCAAACAGCCGACCTGCCTCTCAGAGCTCTGCAGAGTCCGGCCTTCGGGGTGGTGGTGGTGGTGGGGGGTCACGGGACTGATCTCTGTGCAGAATATCTAACCAGCAGATATGAACACTGAAGTGCTTTATGAGCTCAGGTGGAAGGAGGGCCGGGAGGATATTTACGGCTCCGACAACCTGTTGTGTAACACAAGAACAAAGATGCTCATAAACCGCACAAGGGGACACAAATGACAGCGACACGTGAGCTTTTCCAACGGCACACACGTCCCTGAGTTGGAGTTTAAAGTGAGGTGATATATAACCGTGTCCCCGCCAATAAAAGTTATGCACCCAGAGGGGATGTTTTACGGTTGATAAGTACCGGCAGCAATCTTGTAAAAAAAAAAAAAAAAAAAGCTCTGACTTTCAGACGTCTTTTGGGATTCACCGGCATCGCCTCGGAACATTTAATCTTTAATGATGTTTCTCTTACTCTTGTTTCTCGGCTGGAGAGCTACTAAAACCCCAAAACAAAAGATCATCTGCTCAGCTGAATGTTGAACGTTTATATCTCAGCCCCACTTACATTTTTATCATCGTACTGGACTCCCAACTAACTGCCTCAACGTAAACTTACGGTGGCTGTAATTTATATTTAACACAAACAATTTGAAAACGGACGCTCGCTGCAATGAACCTGTAAAGAATTATTAGCTGATTAACACGGCGCAGCGTTCAGCAGCTAAAGAGCTGTCGTTCCCTGGTGGAGACCAAAAACAGATAAAAGGCCACTAGAGGTCGGCTCCAAAAAGCCTCCGGCTCCATAGACTCCCATTCAACTTCTCTCATCAAATCCAAAGTGAATAAAATGTGTCCATCAGTTATCTTGGTGTTGTTAGCTAAAGTCACTCCTTCTTATTAGTTTTCTGGAGGTCCATCTGAAAATAAAGATGAATAATATGAAATAAACTAACCTAAACAACAGTGCAATGAATTAGAATAAAACAACATCCAAAACAGCAGTGGAAGGGAGTTATTGTTGTGTGATGGATTTTGCCAGAGGTGATTTATTGTACAGTTACCTCCAAAAGTATGTTAACAGCAAGTGAAATTTGATGTTTTTGACGCTTTACACCTTTTAAAATGAAGCTTTAGCTTTTATTTCACACTGTCTACATGCACATACATTTTGTCATTTTATCCAAAGAGCCATTTTAATGTCGAGTGCTGTTCTTCACATGTACACGTTAAAATATAAGTTATAAAGTCTAATATTTGGTTGCACAGTCCTTTAATGCAATGACGGCTTCAAGCCTGTGACCATCTGACCCGGTTAAATATTCAGTGTCTTCTTTGAAAAACTATTTTTTTCAGGCCTTTAACACCTGTCAGTCATTTGTTAGCTTACTTTTGCACATCTGGAAAAAAGAGGACTCAGTATTTATAATAGCTGTTTAAAATGACAAAATGTGTGCGACCTTGGTTTCTTACCTTTTACGTCACAGAGAGGGAGCAGAAATTGAGCTGAACTTTGACATCCAAGTAGACGCAGGCGAGATCATCACTTTTCTGTGAAAGTTGAGTCTTGAGCCAACAAAAAAGAAAACTCGCATCCATAGTCCTCACGTGTAAAATGTCACTGTTAATGAGAGAAGCTATGCATTGATCAGTTCCAGGAAAAAGGTCCAGGCCGAGGATGGGTGGTTCAGTTCATGGAAATAAAGGGCATTGATCGCTGGGGTATGTCTTATTGGAAGTGAATAGCATCAGGATTAATTTCCCCTCTTGTTTCTGATGGAAACAGATAACCTACTTCCCTCCCATCAAGACCTTGAGGCCAATTTATTTGTATTACAACCTGCAAACACCGAGCCACTGATGTATGTCCAGCTCAGTGCAGTGTATAAAAGCTCTTGTTTAATATGGCGTGGTCATTAAAAGAGAAGGTCATACAGGCAGCTTTGTTTACACTGACTGAAAAATGCAGGTCCACCTTGAAGATGAAGCACCGCTATCATGAAGCCCCATTAACACGGAGCAGCACAGAAAATCTGCATCTGCTGTCTTCTCCAAGGACCCCGTTTAGTACCAAACAAGAGGTTTATATCGTCATCTGGAGGCTGAACGAGCGCGTCATGTTTCAGCTGTCGAGGTGACGGGAAGTGAAGTTTTTTTTACCCACATCTCCGCAAATATGCGTCTTTTTTTTTTTTTTTTTAACTGCACAGATTCAATATTTTATGCAGCACATTTAGCTGCTAAAACCTTTTTGCCAACAGCAACTTTTTAAAGTCATAATATTTGTTGTGTTTGCAGCTTTTTGCATTAGCTGCCCCCATGTGGCCATAAAAATATACTTTTTTATTTTTTGTAACTTCATTTTTTAACAAAAACATTTTAAACTGGAAAATTTACAGTCAAACTGCCAGTCTGCTCTATAAATTAATTAATTAGCTTTGGAGACCAATTAAACGAGCTTTGTGTTTCGCTAATTAGCAAATGCTAATATGCTAAAATAGGATGTTAAACTTGATGAATAAACCTGTTAAACATCAGCATGTGCGTGTAGTTGAATGTAGAATGGCTAAAATGTAAGTTCATTTTTTGACCTCAGAAACACCCGTTACAGAGAAAACAATCTTTCAATCCATTCATCACGCGTGTCCGTGCAGATATTATGGATCAAAGCGTGTGTCGTCGAGCTGTGTGGGAGGGAAAGGAATCCATAACTGCAGGTCAGCATGGAGCTGGATTCATCTTCAAAGGTCTCAGCAAATCAAAAAAATAAAAAGTTCAGGTGATGGCAGTAATGAGCTCGTTTCTATAATTCATGCCTTGAAATCATAATTCATGCATACAAATGAGCAATTTTACACCTCGTAATGCTTCATTTGTTCACTTGAATTAATCATTTTTGCACACAAATTACCAGATGAGGAAAAATGTGTTGTTTAATAAAAGCAAAATCCAGATTATGTGAATATGGCAGTCACGTCTGTGAGGCTGCGGGTCGATAATCTGTTGAGTATTTTATTATTATTTATTTATTTGGTCGATTAGAATATGGGTCGGATTTCATGAATTCATGTGATAACTATGCATCTTTTTAATGTAAAATTTGTTTCACGTGTGATTTTGCGCCGGAGTAAATGTGAACAAAAGACACAGGAAACAGGAAGTGTAATACATAGATAAATATAATGTAAGCAAATACATTCAGACAGAATCAGTGTCGTCACCAGCGCGTTTACATCAGCGTACAGAGGACTCGTGACCACCAGTTCACAGCACGAGGTTTTAAAGTTGCGTTTGGATTAAATCGACCCCGAAAACCTTCCCGTTACCACCGTGACTCCCGGCCCGTTTAATCCCACCATGCGTTACGTAACGGAGCAGCAGCAGCAGCAGCTTTGACAAATTTAGATCAACAGACGTGTCTCCATCGGTGGATGGTCGCTGATTTGACTTTGTTTTGGTCGGTTTATTTCCCTTGACGAACTCACACTAAGCTGTTAGTTATGTTCACATGGTCTCGGTCACGATGCTTCAGTTCCTCTCAGTTCTACAGAACTCTTCATCGAGTCTCAGCTCGTTGTTTTGGTTTCACAATACCCAACTTTACTGCCGTTGTACTGGTACCGGTTCAACTTTGGTACCAGCTTCTTTTATTGATTTTGTTTTCCATTTCAGATAGTCCGGTACGACCTACAACTTGTGCCCAGTGGAAAAACCACAAAAAGCCAGTAGAGTAGAGCCAGTAGCCCAGATAGCACTGGTTTGGTGATTTTAAAGGACAATTTTAGTTAATTTCAGGATGCTGTTTTTACCCTCAACGTGTCTTTTGTGTCTCTATGGGTCGGGCTAACTTTGCCCTTCCAACCTCCATTGTACACGAATATAGAGCACATATCGGGGATAAAAATCAAGGTCCCTGCAGCTTTCCAAAAAAACCCAGCTTCATTTTAATAGTTTGTTTTCAGTCTGACTGAAGAGAAACACAGAGATTAGTCGCCTAGAACGGACATTTTACTGACCTCCATCCTGAAATACTCGCTGTCTGACCTGATTCCTGGTTTGTTTACATGTGTGAGGCTGATTTTACTGGAAGCTCGGCAGCTAAATGTGATGGCAGATCACCATGCGGGTTATTATGAGGACGGTTGCGGGTCATTTCAGTTGGATGGTATTTATTGGAACTGCTACAACCACAAACAAGGAGTTTAAATCAAATGGAGCACAGATTTGGAGGACGGAGGGTGAGAACTAGAAGCTGGACTGAACGCTCAGCTCTCCAGACGTTGGTTCAAAGCGCTTACAAAGTGTAAAAAGTAATTGTATGTGCTGGATTTTTTTTTTGCTTGCTACAACCTCTGCAGCACCAAAGCCTACTTAATATAAAGCTATCCAAAGCGTTACAAATGTAAACAAATCAGAATGCTCGGGTGAACATGAAGGTGATTAGGTCACCCAGAAAGTTGCCAAAGAAAGAGATTGGTAACGTGGTTGGCGGTTCCTTCCAGTGAGACTGTGAAAAAAATCAGGTTTTTTTGGGAAGCAGAACTGAACAAACTAGTTGGCGATTCAAAGGTTAATCTCTCCAGATTTAACGTCTTTAGTCAAGAATCAGATAAACAATCACAGAAGTCTGTTTCACATCAGGCCAGTGATTCGCTTCCCTCCGCGCCTTCCTTTTCTGTACGAACTCCATCATTTACCGTGAGGATTTACATCCTCCACACGTCCCCATGAGACACGCAATACGGTACATTTCTGCAGCTAATTTCCAGACGGGTCAAAGGTGAACGGTTCCCCTGCAGCAGCAGCTCGAGGCCCAGCGACTCTCCAAGGACACCAGTGACTCGGAGCACGTTCTGTTTCTGAGAGGACTGACCTCTGACCTCTGACCTCTGGGTGATGGGGCTGTCCGTCATGTGGCTCCACACACTCAGTGGAAGATATATGACCTGCAGTCCTGTCACAACATTGAAACCTTCTGTTATTTGTTTGCTGCCTACAAAGTTTGGTTCAAGACAGAAAGCGAGCTGCACGAGGTCGATATGAATTCCTCCGCTTCTTACACAAATCTACAGAGCAAAAAAAAAAAATGGCAACCAGCTGCAAAGCTTTTTTGAGTTTACTCAACTAACGAGTGGTGAAGTTGAAATAACAAAACATTTCAAGATAAAAGGAAAGGTTGTCTCAACAAAAAATATACAATGCTGTCAGGGCACAAAGTTTCTAATGTATAATATTTATTAGTTTAAAAGTTAATCGTAATCTTAAATTGGACAAAATTTAAGAAAGCACTTTGGTTAAACTTCTCAACCCAACACATGAACTGTTAGTTGAGTAAACTCCAAAAAGGCTTTGCAGCAGGTTGCTCTATTATTAAAGAAAAAGGTTTTCTCAACTTTTCTGTTTTACAGTGCATAAGATCAACTCGGATTCAACAAACACGGCAAAACTTGCAGTAAATAGCTCGTTTTTTTAAAAGTTGTTGAATGGTTACGGGCCGTCAGTATTCACACCTACACTGGAAACTGCAAACAGCAGTAATCTTTGTTTTGCTTTCAGGAAGCCAACAGGCTTTTTGCTCTTGTACCAAACTCTCTCTGAGGCTGAAGGTAAAACCATCAGAAAGCTGCTGAGGAAACACAGTTGGCATTATTCTCCACCAATTTCACCGATAGCGTCAACAGGAAAATAAACTCTTAACACTAGTTTGAACAATAACCGTCATAACAGGACATGACCCTGTTTAAAACTGTAGTATTTTATGTTCAAACAGACTCGAACCAAAAAACAATCTGTGTTGCTTCCTGTCCTGAGGCAAACCTGTCTCTGATATCAGACCATGTGACGTCTCCGTCTAACATCTACGTTCTCTGAAAAAACACGTTTGTCAAAAAGAAGCCCGATCCGCAGCATGTCTGTTTGACTGGCAGTCGGGTCTCCTGGGAGGCTCTCCGGGGGCCGGGCTGACCTGCAAGTCGAGGGTCACCAGAGTTTTTATCAAGAAATAGAAGTTGTAATTGTTTGGAACTGAACTCGGATTTTGTTCTGCTTTATCAAAGAGAAATATAGATGAAAGATTTTAGAAAGCCTGATTAAAAGTCCTTCCCCTTTGCTGCAGACAGTTGTACGAATGTTTAACTGCTGTTGTGCGATGCCAGCCTGGCTCAGCCCCGCTGCTGCTCACGGCCTCAACATTTGATGTGATTACAGTGTGGAAACCCTGTTAGCATTAAGGCTTGCCCAGCTGCTCTGCAGGGCGGACAGATCAGCGACCGGAGGTCAATGCTGACCGGATAAAGGCGGCTTCTCTGCCTGTTAGAATAACCGCTTGAAACAAGTGATTGGCCACCGACACCTTGAACGACCTTCAGCCTGCAGGTCCCGATCCAATCAGCCTTTTTAACAGAGATTGTAGCAGTATTTCCGTGAAGAAGAGCCGTCATTATGCCAGCTTATCCTCTTCGCACTGAGCCAAACGAAGCCGGTATGATGGGTGATGTTAGCTTCATCCTGTAGTTTCCACTTCTGGCCAGCAGTGGCCGCTGTTCAGCAAAAGTTACGCAGGCTCACGTTATAGTATATAAGTGTGATGTTAAATTACTACACATAACGCCTCAAAATACGCTGGAGCACAACTACTTTCCATCCACAAGGTCACAGATCTTAACAGAGTTAAAGATCTTAGTCCGCTTTTCACATTTTCTATTGATTTTCACGAGAACATATTGCCAGTTTTTATTTGTTTGTTTCCTCTGCGTCTCTTCAAATGGATTATGAGGGCTGCTGTACTTTCAGATTTGGTGGATAACCTAGTGGCCGGATCCAGACTTAAAGGTGCAGTCCGCCTTATCGTCTCATCCCGCCTCCTGTGGCCACACCTCCTTCCTAAATACACTTCCCATTTTCATCGTCGGGGGCTCAGCACTGCTCCTCCCCCAGCGAGTCTGTGTTCTTCCCCAGGTCTATGGAGGCTGAGGCGGCTCGCACATTCCCACGTCCTGGACCGGGACCCGGACCAGGTCCAGGACCGGGAGCCGGCCCTCCGACGACGAGCCCGGCTCTGGCGCCGCTGTGGCCGGGGTAGACCTCCACGGTGCTGGAGATGGACTGGAGGGAGCGGTCCCGGAAGTAGTGGAAAGCCTCCTGGTCCAGGTAGTTCTGCTCCTCGCGCAGGCCCTGCTCGAACAGCTTGCGCTTGTGTCTGAACTCGATCACCGTCTTGGTGTAGGAGTTGAGGGTGGTGACGGAGGCGGCCATGCAGCAGGTGAAGGAACCCCACGCCATGCTGGTTAGAGACAAAGACAAGGAGAACAACAACTTCAAACACGGTTGTCATCTGTGCAGTAAGTGTGATTGTTTTCTCGTGAAAAGGAGCGTGGTGATAAGAGCCTGTTCTGGATGACGAGCTGCCAGTCAGCAAACGTCCACAAGTATGAAAATATCCAGTCAAAAATATTAATGATCTAGCACCCTTTTGAACATGGACATAATCCTACTAACTCTTCTGAGTTACAGTAAAAACAAGGTGACTTTTTTTCTGCTGGTTCAAAATGATTGGGACTGTCTTTGTACTTTTTGGAGCCCGTGTGTGGTGGTTTAATTCTGGAGTTGTCTTCACTCCCAACAGTCACTTCCAGACCTTCAAAGAAAACAAAAAACTGACGTGGTAATCGGTCCAGAATTTGTCAACCCGAAGTGTTGGACAAGTGGAGGAAAAACAGAAGAACATCATTGTCCTGGTAGAAACACCGGGAGGAACTGGGCGAGAGACTGAGGAGTGGTTGGTGAGACGGAGAGAGAGTTTCCTCTGGGAATGAAATCACTCCGAGAAACATCTGTGATGAATTCTCTGAGCTCTCCATCCTCAACCTGTGCTCCAGTTAATGTTCGCGGCCTCATTACTGATGGGCTGCTAATTGAGGGAGTGTGGAGGCCCTGGGGGGGAATAAGCCTTGATATTAGGTAGCTAATTGGGAAGCAAACAGCACGTGTGTGCAGAGCTTAAATACTGACGAAAATATCAAGTCTTTAAAAGCTGCTGAGCTGGAAAACCACAAAAACATCAAAACTCAGAGGTCGATGCAATCCATCACTCTTTATCAGGAAAAACAGGGATTCAAACCGGGGTAGGCTTTAAGTTCATAATGAACCCTCCATATTTGCAATTATTGTCTCACTAAGGAAACCTAGAACGTTTTTAAAGTAAAACCCCCAAAATATTCTAAAATTACAATAATAAATCAAAAAGTAGAACGACAGTGAAAAACTAAACAAATCACCAGCGCTTGTATCACGGAAATAAAAAGCCAGACACTTGACCAAAAAACTATTCTTTCAAAAAGTATTTCTTCTCCGAGGTGGTGAATATGAGTGATGACTTATTCATTAGAGACCTGATTACTGTCTGTGGTTGTTTCAGGCTATAAATCAGACTTCTAGACTGTTGAGAACAAAACTCTGTTGAAGTGTGACTTTTATTTGTGTTGCATGAAACTGAATGTTTGTGATGAACTCTTCAGAGGCAGCGAGTTTAACGAGATCAAACACACGAGGACAGAGTTGGTCTGCAATGAAATAGCTCTTTTCTACCTTCATGGCTGTTATGACCCCCGTGGTGCTTATGTGTTATCGGCTGCAGGTGAGCTCATCTGATTGGCTGCAGGTGAGCTCACCTGTAGGCGATTTTATTGGCTAACTGTTTTAATTGGCTGCAGGTGAGATTTTCTGCAGGTGAACTCGTCTGATTGGCTGCTGGTGTGCTTGTGTGATTGGCTGCAGGGGAGCACATCTGATTGATTGGTTCTGAGTGAGCGTGCTCCAGGGAGCTGATTGGTTGCAGGTTAAAGGTCAGCTCTCTGCAGACATGTTACTGTTTGGAAAGTTGTAAATATATATTGGAGTTGGGGTTAGTACCTTGTGTTTACATTTAGTTTATGTTCTTTTTTTTTGAGTAGGTCACTTATCACTTATTTTTCTTAAATATATATGAATCAATATTCATATTAAAGGGAGGCTGACTCCATTTAAGTCATGTGGACCCTCGTTGATGTGGATTTTAAGGAATTCCAACATCCATACGAGGAAGAGTATCCGTGGGTTTGGTTCCATCTTAGACTGAAGGTTTCATCAAATGTGTTCACCGACTGTTATAACGTCTGGAGGAAAGTTTAGGTTTCAGTGGAGCTTCAAACAGAATACGTGAGCGCATCTCGGAGCTGAACACATTCACACTTCTCATCTGTCCTGAAGGAGCTTTTTTGGGCTCCTGCTCCAGCCAAGGTTAATCCTTCCTGCTGAATGTATTCCACTTTAACGATCCTGAACGAGTCTCTCGTGGCGTTAAATGAGAGGACTTCACTCGACTGACTGACAGAGAAAGTCTTGATATTACCAGCAGCAGGTGTTCTCGTTCCGGGTGTTTCTCTCCTTCTGTCAACGGTTTATTCTTATTTCCTGAAAATTACTTTTTTATCAGTTTACTTTTCATCAAACTGTTGGTAATGCTGGTTTGGGTAAATACTGCATCAAAAAAATAAAATAAAAATAAAATTAAAAAAAATAAAAAAAAAATATATATATTACAGAGGTCCAAAGTTCATTCTTGAGTTGAGACAACAATATCAGGAGCTTTCAATAATTGCACATAACTCACCTTTTAAGCCAATTTATTATTTATTTATTTATTGACTTTTGAGATTATCGGATCTCCAAGCATTTAAAAAAGTAAATAACTGAGAACGTTTTGTTTCCACGAACAACATAAACTACGCTCTTCTTCTCTGAGATTCTCCGTCCACAAATGATCCGATCTGAGACAGCAGCTGCAGCTCGGCTCTACCTCCTGAGCCGAGAGCAGGAAGGTCGGATAATTATCTGACAGGTCTGAAAACCACCTGACGGGCTGACGGGCCGCCGCGCACCTCCGGAGACGGTCACTTTAAAGACACGTCAGATAAATGGAGCAGCGATGGATCTGTCTGCGTGTCCTTAACGATCTCTGTCTGTCCTTCTGTCGTGCAAAATATTTGTTCTTCAGCAGCGATGCAGGAGAATTTAACATTACTGGATATTGGTGTGTTTGTGTGTTTGTATTGGTCACGTCGTGGGGACATTAATGTGTTTGCAGGCTCAGGTGAAGGTTGTGTAGAGTTTATTAGTGTTCGGACAAGTCTTCAGGAATGTGTCCATCTGATGGAAACGTGTGTGTGTGTGTGTGTGTGTGTGTGTGGACTGACCAGAAGGACCAGCCATAGTCCCAGCTGTGAGGCCTCCAGTCTTCGGGACCCAGACTGACCGTGATCTGGAACACCTGAGTGTACATCATGTGGGCCACCATACCCAGAAGACCTGCAGCACCAACACACACACACACACACACACACACACACACACACACACACACACACACACACACACACACACACACACACACATTTATTTATTGCACAACATTAAAGACCTTCTAACGATCTGAATGTGACAGTGCTGAGAAAAACTTCCTCTGTTTTCTTACAATTATTAGAAATACATATAAAACATATACATTATAAAATCCCCTCTTTTCCTGTAGCGGCAACACGAGCATCAAACTGGTCCAAGAAAAAAAAAAATACACAAAATAACCATGGTTGGATTTCCATAAAATCGCCTGTGGATATTCATGGTCCCCTGAGGTTTCACCAAATAACATTTTATACATTTTAAGACCTTTGAGAGCACTAAATTATTAATTATTTACACGTATTTCTTGGTCATATGGGTTGGATAATGATGGAAAACCAAGATAATTAATTTACTTTAAGTTATTCTACTTTTTCTGTATATCACAAAACTCCAAATATAGATGATTAATTAACTGACCTGGACCCAGATAGCAGCAAAAAAAAAGAAAAGAAAAGATAAACACGATTTAACTGCTTCATACTGCACAAATCACCGTAAAACAATCTCACTTTTACTATAGATATATACAATAACTCGGGTGTATATAGATAAATATAACAAGGCCAAAATCAGATACCAAATCATTTTATAACTTACTTTTAACACTAAATGCAGGCAAGAAAAACAAAATTTAAGGCCTTTATAAAAGTTATTTGAGACTTTGTAATTAATTGAGTAAGTTTTTTAACTGAACTCAAAGCTTTTTATGACTTAAAAGTAATTTCACACAAATTAAGATGTAAAAAAATCAGCTGTTTACCAATAATTTAGTGATCACATTCCTGCTCCCCAGAGGGTGAACCCTTTCCTGTCATGCCAGGTGAACCGTTAACGTATGTTCTTGTTCTACCTATAGTAACTCTCAGCATTAGATCATCTGCCCTGATGATCACCGTGAAGAAAAACAGCAGTAAATCTCTTGTGGTGTGAGATGCAGCTCGCCGTATCATCCGTAATAAATCAGAACACGTGTAATTATCATAATTAGTCATTATGCAGAATCAATTGATTTAACGTGCTGGTTGGGAGGCGTCCAATCAATTAGAGATGGAGACGTAATCACTCATAAGTTTACAATAAATCAAAGAGCTGCGATGTGACGTTAATGCTCCAGCTGTGTGTGTGTGTGTGTGTGTGTGTGTGTGTGTGTGTGTGTGTGTGTGTGTGTGTGTGTGTGTGTCACATGGAAGTGTGTGATGGGTCTGAGCCATGTGTCTGTGTTTATAATCAGTCTCGCTGAGGTTGTGTGTGTGTTTGTTTGTGTGCTTGTTTGTGTCTGTTTGTGTGTTTGTTTGTGTTTGTTTGTGTGTTTGTTTGTTTGTTTGTTTGTGTGTGTGTGTTTGTGTGTGTTTGTTTGTATGTGTGTGTGTGTTTGTGTGTGTTTGTTTGTGTGTGTGTGTTTGTTTGTGTGTTTGTTTGTTTGTTTGTGTGTGTGTGTTTGTGTGTGTTTGTTTGTGTGTGTGTGTTTGTTTGTGTGTGTGTGTTTGTTTGTGTGTGCAGCATCGTGCCTCCACAAACTCAGCTCCTCCAGATTTACTGTTCACTATAAAGAGAGCATCATTTCTCCTCGACCTTCACTCCATGACATCTCGTACTTCTATGAAGTGTGTGTGTGTGTGTGTGTGTGTGTGTGTGTGTGTGTGTGTGTGTGTGTGTGTGTGTGTGTGTGTGTGTGCACGAGGTCATTCATCGTCTCTACTGTATCATCAGCTGTATCGATGCCAAACTTTAATGTCACTGTCACTTCCTGCTCCAAACCGCTCCGAACTAGTAAAGATGGTGACGGACAGAATCTGAACTGGAGGATTCATAACGTTCACAAACCAACGATGACATCACTGATGGCTGATGACATCACTGATGGCTGATGACATCACTGATGGTTGCCTTTAGTTATCAATTCTTAGAAAATGATTTTTAAAAAGTCGTTGTTGTCGTGACCTGCATGTACTTTCTTGTCTTTTTAAAATTCCAGCCTGGATCCTGTTTCTCTAGTCGAAGCCGGATTCTCTGAGCTGCCGTATATTGATTTTCAAAAAGCAGATTAACATTTTTCCCAGGCGAGGGAATATTCATCAGTTTTCCGTGTCGTTTATGAATGTGATTGAGATCAGATCCATCAGTCGTGGTGTGACGGGAGAGGAGCAGGAGTTACAGCTCCAGAGGTTTCAAAAAACCAAACGTCCTCGGAGAGACCCGAGACGAGCGGCGTGCAGCTCGGCCGAGGAACAGCCAACTTCTTCTGTAAGAGGTTTAACGTGAGTTGGGAGAAAAACGCCTGGCAGCGACACAGCGAAGGCTTCCCGGGGATAACCTCCGACCCCGGACGGCCGCTCACAAATCTCCCGCCGCTCGCCTCGTAATTCTCAGAGCGCTTCTCCATGTGAGAGTTGGTCAGAGGAATGTGCTGCCTTTCAATCAGAGGTTGTCATAATCCACCAGTGTTGAACAGAAAACACACGCGTGTTCACTTCGCCTACTTCCAAAGAAAAGGGGAGGGGGATGGGGGGGGGGGCTTACCGGACAGCACGGTGAAGACGGCGGCGAAGGCATTAAGTTTGAGTCCGTCGATGACGTTGCTGGAGTGGAACAGCTCCAGACACATGAGGCTGAATCCGACCACCAGCAGCAGGATGTAGAGCACCTCGGACACCACCGACAGCCACAGGACGCCTGCGGCGCCAAACACAACAGCTGGCAGCTGAGACTAACGTAGCACACATATACACACATATTCATACGAGGTGCGATCCAACGTGAACATTTGTGATTTCAGGTCAGAGTTTGAGTCAAACTCTGGAAACAGAACTTTTGAAAAGCTTCAGGAAGTCGATGAAGTGACGACCAACGTCGAAAAGACCGAATTTTACGCCTAAAATTACAATATATTAATTTACTTTTTTTGGTTTTGTGAGATAAATGTATTTTTTTCTGCCCATAAAATTCGAGTTGACTTTCACAGAAACGCACAATAAATATTTGATTTATTTGGAGTGTTTTCCTCCCGGGGACGAAGCTTGGATGGATCTCTGCAGGATGACGGCCGGCTCCCCTCCGCCGGCGGGACGCTCGCAGCTCAAAGACAAGCTGAGATATTAGTTTGCGATCGGCCCCACGGGAGGAGGGGAGGGTGCGTTTGATTTCCCCACCTGCTTGTTTCACACATTGATTGGTGCTCTGGTCTTACAGACAGAATAAAAAATAAAAAGCCGTCAGAGCAGAGAGATATTATGCAGCGCGATGAAGAAGTGTTTCAACCCGACCGAACGTCTTCATGCCCCGACAACGTGCACATTTTACTTTTAAAGCCGAGGAGGGTCGTCGTCCCGCTCGCGACCAGAACTCAACACATTTTCCTTCGCATGCTTTATTTAAAGTTTTTCTAAAAGGCAAGAAGCTGCTCTTTGAACGGTTGACGGGTTGAACGGGATTATCTGCTCCGCTCCGTTCTGCCGGGTTTCAGTCCGACGACGACCTCCCGGCTGAGTTTTTCAATTTAACTTCTGAGGAGCTTCACGATCCCCGAACTGCAAATACCGATTGCTAAATTCCTGTCACACCTCTCTCCGGGCAAGGTGAGGCACATGTCCACACTCAATGTGTCTTTACATCAAAGTTAATAGTTGAATATTATGTCAGTAAATCAAAAAGGCAGAATAGCACGAGTACAGAGCAGATTTTAATGAAAGGAAAAGGAACTCGAGGCGAGTCTCAGATTCTTGGGAAGTTTTAGCTGCAGGTTTTTGATGCTTAAAAATAAAAACCCGTCTTCCAGCAGCTATGAACACACGACCATCGTTAACATCCAACTATTGTGTCCCACTAAAGACATCGTCCTTCCTCCAGCTCCAAACTTTGTCCTCGTTTTCAACCGTTGCTTCCCGCTGACAAAGTTTAATAACTTCTTTTGTGCTTCACATTCGTAGTTGTGTGTCGCACGTCAGCTAGAAACCATTTTACTCTACATGTATTATGTATTATTAACGGGATACAGCCTGTAAAGATGGCACCCAAGTAGGTTGCCATAAATCTGCCATGTTCCCTCCATCTGGTCAGTGTTTCCTTCTGAAAATAACTCCAGGGTTCATTAGATATTAGGGCTCAAACGAAGCTATGTTCGAAGGGTGTGTCTAGTTTGATTGACAGGCCTGTGGTGTAGTCAGGTTTCCGGTATAGGTGGGCGGGGCATAGAGTCTTTGGGTTCCCCAATCACTGGTATTACACTTTGGGCTCACTTTTCCGACCTAAAGACTACAAACATTTTCGATACTGTCTACGCTTCTAAACAGCCATCGACATTTTGCTGTTACGAGTGATTCTGTATTAAATCATTTTCCCTGCAAATTAAACAAATTTAAATTTAAATTTGATGGAAAAGATGCAACGGCGGTTCGGTTCCAGATTTCATGTTTCATCTTCACTTTCTCGTTAGCTGCGACTTTAATTTACAGCCGGTCGATAGAAATAAACTCCAGGAGGTACAACAAGCCTGTAAGGGGAAATTCACAATGCAATATTATTGATCCAAAATAATTTTGTCCCGTTTCTGCCTCGTTGAATATGTATCAGCAGACTTCATTAAACCGCAGGCGGTAAATAAAAGATGTTGCGAAGGACTGAAGTGATAACAGGAAGGAGGCGGCTCATCAGACCGAGTCTCATCACGTCTTTAATTACTGTACTGTGTGTGTGTGTGTGTGTGTGTGTGTGTGTGTGTGTGTGTGTGTGTGTGTGTGTGTGTGTGTGTTCAAAAGTGTGTCAGTGGTGCAGGGAAGGTCTGAGTGTGACACGTTTTCAGACCCCATTTTTTCAGGGTTTCTCAAAACATGTCCACATCGAGAATTCAGATTTAATTAGCTTTTGATCCACAGAGAAGCTCATTAAGCAGATCATTTATCAATTAATTTAGTGCTGGATTTTTAAGATAAAAAATGTAATTATTTTCATACGCTAGGGTAATAATTTCAAGTTAATAACTGGAGCTGCAACACAGGATTTATGTCAATACTTAATATTTCAATTGTTTCTGAGATGAGTCAAAGAAGCCAATTTTATAAAAGAAAAGGAAAATGAACAATAAAAGTTACAGTTCAAACTCCTCAAATTGGTTGATTAAAAAAACAAACAAACTTCCTCAATTGTTAAAACTTTAAAAGATGAATTGTCTCTGTTAACAGATCAGCTAATCACGTTAGCCGTAAAGTTAGTTACAAACAATGGAGATTTTTATTTTGTCGGCGAGAACGACGCTATCAGCGCGAAGGATTAACGAGAGGACGATCTGGGTGGAGCTCAGCCATGTGAATAAATGTTACTAAACATGAGGAGCTCTCAGAGGAAAAAAAAAAAAAAAAGGTTGAAGACGTAATTAAACAACTTCTACAGCGAAAACACCTCGACAGTTGAACAGTTTTGGTTTTAAATGTAAAGAAAAGGATGGCGACCCATCATGCATTTCTTCTGGTCGATCTGGAACTTTGCATCCCTGACCGCAGTATTTTTATTTTTTTGTAAAACTCTGGCTGCCATCCGGTCTCCGAGTGTTTCCTTGTAATCAAATTAAGATGTTTTTTGTTTGAGTTTTCATTAAGAGCAGACTCGGATCTGACTGAGGAGCAGCTGTGCGTTATAAAAGCCGGAGGCGGCGGCGGGAACGTCGGCCCGAAGGAAACGCAGATTAACATATTGTATCCTTGTGTGCGAGGCAAGGTCGGCCCGCTCCATACATCACATCAGCCGCCGTGCAACGCTGCCGCTCTTCTTCCAGATGGCATTAACAGATGAAACCATCAGAGAACTTTCATTATTAACTACCTGCTCTGCATGAAACAGCGAATTAGCGGCTACGCCCACACGCACCAACGTATTCTCTTTCTTCTGGACGCTCAAATATTCCTTTCATGCCGCACGCAGGATATAAACACCATGTGCCGCTAGGAATAATCTGATCTTGTTTTGAAGTTAGGACAAGATTCCCTCGTCTCTCCGCATCCCTACACAGAAATATATGATGCTTAATGCATTCAGGCTCCAAAAAAGGGAAATATTATACAGGAGGATATGCTGATAAATTCAGTTTATACTCGACAGAAACATTCGTCGATTTTCTTTGTGACAACTTTGTAAAAACTATCTTAAAATCTGCTTAAAACCTGGATGAGAAGATGAAGCATCATTCTCATCTTCATCAGACTACAAGCTCCAATAGATTCCATAAATCAAAGCTGACAAGACGCCGGAGTAGACTGAGCTTGTTTCAGATCAATTAATACGTGTCACTTTCCATCGACTCCCTCCTTCATCAACATAACAACGGTGAAGTCCTCAGGATGCTTCGAATGAGGCGTCATCTCAAACATCTGACACCGGCTTTACGCTGATAGAATTCAGGCCTTTCTTTTTTTTTAGACACTTCACTCAGTTTTGTGGAGGTTAAAAATCGTCACTTCAACTATTTCTGTCACTTTTTTTTTTTGTGTGACTTTAACTGAAGTGCGTCTGGATTTAACTCGTCTCTGTGTGAGTCGTGAGCTTTGTAGGCCCACCATCCACCCCGACCACCTCCTGCCGACATTCATCAATAAAAAAAAATAAAAAAAGTTGTGCCTAAACATAATTGGAAAAACAGTTTTGTACATGTTTTCTTGATCCTTTATCCTAGAAATTAGATTAGATTAATCATTGAACCCCCTAATGTTGCCTGACTTCGTACGAATAATCTCAAAGCGTTTTTATATCGCAGAATACTTCTAGAACTTCTGTTTTAGTTCATTTAGTGTAATTTTTACCTTTTTATTCCAGTGGTTATTTATTATTGAGGTTTTTTTGTTTGCTATTTATTAGTCTTGATTAATAAAGTCTTTGAGCACTTTCTGTCACGCCTTATTGTGCTTGAACATCGTCAGTGTTGTTTTTTAAGTGTTTGTCAAGATGGATGTCTTCTTTTTACTGCGAAACAAATCTACCTGCAGGTACAAATAAAGCAACTTCAACCTTTTTTCGACATCCTCATGCGACCTTTCTTTTTCAACCTGTCTCCTCACGGCATGTTTTGGGAATGAGATCGGTTTGTTTGGTTCATAGCGCACTAAAAAGCGACTCCAGCTGGAGCTCACGGTTCGATGTGATCCGTCCTCTCTGCGACAGACTGTCAGTTCACATGCAGAGATGTTGGAAAGCAGGTTTTTTTGTGTGTGTGTTTCCTCTTGTGAACTCTGTAGAAGGAATCATGACCCTTCAGGTGAGCCGACTTTAAAATTCAGCTTCATGTGAACTCTCTGCGCTAAATTCAACTTCTACCAAACCCTGACAGTCTACATGTATTTTTGATTCCTTTTTTTTCTGTGTTTTTTTTGTTGTTGTTTCCTCAGCTTGGCGAACAGGTGGCGAGCAGCAGGGAGCGGCGGCGGCGCCTAACGACCGTCATTACTCACCTCTCTCCGAGGCCGGGGCTAGATCAATGAAGCTGCGACACTTCTCACCTGAGAGGAGAGAGCAGGGGAGATAGAGAGGGGAGAAAAAAGAGGACGTAAAGAGGGAAAAAGAGGTGAAGACGGCAAGGTGAGATGAGCTGGGAATGAAGCAGAGGAGGGGGAAGGTGACGAAGAGGAGGGGGAGGAAGGCGACGAAGAGGTGCAGAGGAGGAGGCGATTAGTGGGAAGGAGAAAATGGATGAGAATTAATGCGCAGGGTGGAGAGAAAAGGAGAAAGTGAGCGTTAGTGTGTCAAACTGATACGAGCTCATAATGCATCGAGGCTGCAAACAAAGACACGGCGACTCCTGAATGTCACTCAGCTGCTACTTCATTATCTACTCATCCTCTGCAGCTGATAAAACCACCACTTTACTTTCACTGACACTAACAGTATCAGCAACATTTATTTGCTTTCAGACACTTCGATAAAAAGATGGATATCAGTTTTATGTTTGCGAGATAAGTTTGGAGCACAAAGCAAACAAAGCAAACGCACTTATTGTTTTTTTTTTTAACGACTGTAGTCGTTGCCATCTTTTTTTTTTTTCTTTTTTTTTTTAACCAGAAATGAGCATATTTGGACGAGCTGAGGGAGTGGAGCTTACTGAGGACTCTAAGCCCCGCCCACCGGTACTGGAAACCCAACACGCTCAAATACCCAAGGCATTAAATACTGACGTTTAATGAAAGCCGTTGGCATCTCATATTGGCGCACAAGCTGCTTTGCGTTTAGGCACCAAAAAAAAGTCGTGGTTATTGTTCGGAAAAAATACAGTTTGGGTTGAATATGACACAGTTGCGGTTTAGTTAAGGTTAGGCGTAAAAACTTCTTGGCTTGGGCCACTTGAAAGAAATTCACGTTGACTTTTGCTTTGTCCTGGACTTGAATATCACTCTCCCAGGTGAAAGTAAATGGTTTGTTCCATCCCACTTCCTCCCTACGTGGACACCTCACCCCTTTGTACTTCGTCACGTGACCTTTTCCGACCCGCATAAGACGTAAGGTAGCGTGTGCGAATGCTACTGACACCAACGGCTGTGACAAAATGGAAGTATTTGACGCCTTAGGAATGAAAACGGGCTGGGAAACCTGACTGCATCACAGGCCTGTCGATCAAACAAGACACGCCCCCAATAGTCCTAATATGTAATGGATGATGAATTTTCCAGAAGGACCACCAGAACACTAATCAGTGGGAGGGAATTTATCTAATGACATCTTGATGAACTTGATGCTTTCTGAATGGGAGTCTATTGGAGATTGTTTTGGAGCCAGCCCCTAGTGGCCCACTCTGGTATTACACTTTAAAGCACTTCTGAATTGGCTTCAACTTTCAGACTCAGAAGCTCCGTCAACTTTTATATGCAGTCTGAGACAGAGCTGGAGTCTGGATGTGAACTTAATAGAGATTTAATGATATATTATGGATGTTGTATCAGCAGTCGCTCGTGCAGGAAACGTTCTGCAGACTCTGGTGTCCTCTCGGCTGCGTCGTATTTCTGTTTTCGCTTCACTCGGGCTGCAGCAGAGTTCATCAGAGCTCAGTGGGACCCTGCAGGTCACAGATCAGCGGCCACAACACGAGCCATAACTCAGCCTCCGCGGTGTCACCGGCAGCGGGCAGAACCATCCATAACCCGGCCCGAACACCGACGCCCCCCCACGCCGCCACATACTCACTGAACCCCCCCGACGCAGCGGGCCGGACGACAGATGAAGACGCTCTCTTTGTTTGTCTCCCGGATACTCGCCAATAATTCAGGTTCCACACGAATAGAAAGAAGAGAACCTTCGGGTCTGTCGACCTCGACTTCATATCGTCAGAGTTTCACACGCAACAACAAACAGCTCTCAGTCCTGTGGGTTTAGAGTTCATAGTGATGAGGAGGTTTCCAGGTATCGAGCAGCTAAAAGCGAAACGTATAAACATTTTACTCTCTCTTGTAACTTGAAATTCCCAACTTACTTTACTTAAAAAAAAAGCCGATCATCAGTCTACCACAGCGATGCACCGAGCAGATGCTGCTTCCACAGACCCGATACTCAACCGCCAGACGAAGTGAGTTTGATGTTGGATGTGCAGCGCAAACAACATCCCTCATCTCCAAAATAAAACTAAAGTCGTGCTTCTTATCGGCTCTGTACAAGGCGGCGGTTTTAGAAGTTGGATGGTATTTGTTGAGCCCCAGTTTACGGTGCAAGCGAGTCTCTTTCTCTTTTATGTGTGTGTGCAGAAGTGCAGGCTGGAGGTGTCGACGGTTAGATG
The DNA here is from genome assembly GCF_022577435.1 of Embiotoca jacksoni. Taxonomy (NCBI): domain Eukaryota; kingdom Metazoa; phylum Chordata; class Actinopteri; family Embiotocidae; genus Embiotoca; species Embiotoca jacksoni. The sequence continues at coordinate 1,465,909 of NW_027185386.1, read as the reverse complement.
ATAGTTGAGCGCTTTTGAGCTTGAAGCATCCACCCGTCAACAGCTTCGTCTCCCGTTGCTCTCAAAGTGAAAACAAAACTGCAACTAAAAGTTATGACTTTCCTTTCATTTATACTGAATGGCTACTTGGGGGAGGGTGAGGTGACGGGAGGGGGGGGGGGGTAACTCCTGTGAGGTCGTTGAATTTCCAAGGTCAACAGAGAGCGAGCGTTATGTGCTCCTGACTCGGTGATCTGCAGTGTGAAAATGTGGCGCAGCCGAAAGGTGAGCGGCACGCTGTCTGATTAGGACGGGAATCTGAAATGTAATTAAAGAGTGAGCGGTCGCGTCTGTAACCTGACGACAGGACTAACAGTGCAATCAGTATTCCTGCAGCTTCCTGCAGCTCACAGAAGACGGCGCTGCTCTCAAATGTCAATTATCCCCCCCAAAAAAGACAAAAAAAATCATCAGGTTGTAATGAAACGGGTTCATTTCAAAGAGGCTTCAGGTGCTTTCAGATGTCTTTTCTTGTATTTTTAGTTCACAGACTCTCAGTTTGAGCCCATTATTCTGTCTCCCTGCAGCCAGCAGCACCGCAGTCTGTTTAATCAGCGATCCGATGTCATTCGGGGGTTAATTGCAGCTCTAATGAGTATGAATGGCTTCGTGAAACAACAGCTAACGTACCATTACTTCTACGCTCGCGTCTCCATCTGAATCATTCAGCTGAGAGAACCAACTAAAAACAGGTATCTTTTTCTGAAAATACACTTTTTTGTTGTGATTGAAAACATTTCAGCAAACCTTACTTACTCCTGGATGCTACATTTAAGTTCAAAATTATTTTATATACTTGCTAATAAGTAAGTTCTCCTAATTCGGAGAGTGTTTTTGTGACAAAGACAGTTTTAGTAAATTAGCAACTTCCCTCTGCAAGGAGGTAACACTTAATTTGACTACTTTTATTTTGAAAAACTTTGTGGAGGAAACAAAAAAATGTTTTTAAACCTTTACAAACTGCCAAGAAAATGAGACAAACAGCTCAAAGATACAGAGAGTTTACAGAAAGGCCCTTTCAATGTAAAAGTGAACTTTGTACAAATTAAAGTCAGCAGCCGCTGTTCTCATTACTGCTGTTAAAACGCTGTCGGCCTGAGCTCCTTACGACTCTCTTTGCCAGATTACAGTGATGTAATGAAGTGAGTAAGCTTCACTGGAGCGTTCGCGGCAGCATGGCTGTGTTTTTTTTAATTTAACCTTTAGCTGCCCAGGTGGCCTGGTGTGTCTCCATGGATACAGATGTGACAGCAGCGGGACGAACAACGGCACGAAACATCTGCAGATGTCAAACACCGAGAGGTCAGGAAGTTCAGTGAAGTCAAGACAGAGAGATCTGAAATGAGTTCTATTCTCTGAGAGACTCGAATATAAAAGTATTTTCAGAGCAGAGCAGCAGTGAAACCGAAGAAGCAGTAAAGTTGTCCGACATCGATTAGAGAGTTACAATGATTACTGTTTTTTTTTATGCTAAAATTAAAGACTACATGGAAATGGACGTCGCTTCCGTGTCCCAAAAAAATATGAATCCAATGCAGAAAAGCCTTAAAGTGCAATACCACCGAGAGCCACTAGGGGCTACCTAAAAAGAAACCTCTCCAATACACTCCCATTGAAAAAGCATCAAGTTTTCTCCTGAAATACAAATAAACAGGAGAATTTAGAGCCGTCCATGGATGCTTCAACAAAATACCCAGAAATGAATGAGGTGATTGTCTCTTCGTTCTTTCCAAACCTGCCACTTCGATTAGCTGACAGTCCGTGAGTGACGTGACCGGCTGACTTTGCTATGAGCTGATTGGCTGTTGAAACTGCCCAATGGAGCTGAGTAGCAGGAAACATCCTAAACTTGTTCCTGCGACGCTCTAAAACAGTTTCATCTCGTCTTGAATCTTTGGTCTGACTTTAGATGTCTCTTCAGTTCAGACTTCTGCGGCGACCCGTTCTTTAGATTTGAGGTGAGAAACGTCTAAAACCTGCGGGTCAGCGGCTCCACAGGTCCAGCGTTTAAAGGACGCAGCTCCAGGCTATTTTTTAAATAACTTCCACCAGGAAAAAAAAAACGTTTTAAAGTTCAGCCGCATGGAACATAATTTTAAAACACAGTACGTCAACAGGTCGGAGAGAGATCTGAGACACGTGTCAAAGTTCGGGTTTTCCTGTCACCTGACTGGCCCCGCCTCTCCACTCACCGGATTTTCACTTCTCTAATTATTATTCCTTTACAGTTAGCACTTCCTGGAAAAAGTATTTTTTGGGGTTGGTGTGCATCGCGTGATGCTGCAGTTTCTACGGTAACCACTGAGGTTACGTACAGCGTTGCCTCAGCGCAGCGCTGCTCCTTCATTTAATCTCTAAAATATATTATGACAGCTTCGAACATCACAGAAACTGTGATGCACTTCCTACTTTGATCTCTCTTTACAGACTAGAAGCAGCTGATGTTTGTTTGTTTGTTTGTTTGTTTGTTTGTTTACCTTACATTAGTAAATGAATGCTCAAATGCATCCTCTGAGATGGACAAAATAATAGAAACAATTAAGAGCACAGTAGAAGGGATCTCCACAGATAAATTCGCTGCTTAAAATAGTTAAAAAAAGTTTCCTCTTGTTTGTTTGATTAAAACTGACTTCTTATCGTTTTAGTAAATTCCTGGTCTTATTGAAAAATAAAATTCCTCAGCAGGTGTTAATGAACTCTGAGCCAAGAGCCAAAGAACAGTCAAAGTCCTGAAACATTGTAGGTTTGGATCTTTTTGGGGGATTTTCTGATTGTAAACAAAAGTATAAAATATATTAAAGTGAGAAGAAGGGCTTTAAATAACAATTTAAATAAAATATTTTAATTATTATTATTATATTTTTTTTTATGAATTGTTTATTTTAAATTAGAAAGTAGTAGAAAACTACTTATCAGTCAACCTGCAGGAAAATCCACTCCAAAGGACAGTTTCAGCCTTGAACGCATCATATTTGTACCTCATTAAAATCTAAATTTTCCGACCAGACACACCTTAAACTAAACAAAATATAAATATAAACTAAACGAAATATAAACGACACTTTGGCCGGAACACAAACTGAGATTCTGTCGGTTTTACGCACGGAGGTTTTTTCTTTTGGCTCGTGCGTAAAAACTGACCTGTTGGCTTCTTTTTTCAGCAGGAAATATTCCCTGAACTGTGACTGCTCTCAAACAAATGATCCAAACACAGCTAAACTTTTGTGGACAGGAATAACTGACGCTGATGGGCAGGATGTTCAAGTAGCCTTTAGCCGAAACTGCTTCCAAACGCGCTCCTAAGGTTTGATATTTTGGAGCAACTTGGCTGTTTTAATCGGCAGCTTCAGCTCCGATCCTCTCCGGATGCTTCACTCACTGACGTACCCACCTGCCTCGTGGATGTTCTCCTCGCAGGAGTACCAGATGCCGGTGTGGAAGCGGCGGAAGAGGAAGCGGTCGTCTCCGGTCTCCCAGCTGTAGTGCACCTTGTTCTGGTCCGTCTCGTTCACGCCGTAGTCGATGCAGTTGTGGTGCCGCTGCTTGCTGCAGTTGGGCTTGGGCACGCGCTGGGTGCCCTCGCACCAGTACGTGGTGATGAAGGCGGTGGTGGAGAAGAACAGAGCCACGAGGTTCAGACCCACCGACAGCATCGCGCGACATTTCCGCGTCGTCTTCATGTTCTCGGAGCGAGCTACCGCGTCCCAGCAGGCGGCCAGAAAGTTCCTCCAAGGCGGTCAGAGGAAGAGGAGGAGGAGGAGGAGGAGGAGAAGAGGCATGGCTCGGCGAGGACGCACGGAGGAATTACGCGCGTCCTCTCTGCACCTGTTGTCCTCTCTGTGCTGGTCTGTCCTCACTGCGGAAGGAGGTGACGGAAAGTCCGGACACCGAGAGGCGGCAGAAACGTCTCCTCCCATCTACTTCAGCATCACCGCGGACTCCTTCCAGACTCCCGGAGAGAATACAGAGCTGCTGCCCGTCAGAGAGCAGGACTCTCAGTGAGAGGCGGGATGATGAGAGCCGAGCAGCTCCCTCCCTCTCTCTCTCTCTCTACCGGTGGCTTGTGCGTCATCACCATGAACGGACTGTTCTCATAAAAATAACAACAACTGGCATCCTGTGAGCTCCTTTCTTCCTTTCTGATAATCAGTTAATAAAGATCTTTTGACCGATCCAGATTTCCAGTTTACTGTGACGTAAAAGGAAAGCAGCAACAGAGCCATCGATAATGTTATCGACAGGAGTGCGGTTCTAACGACCTCCAGATACCTGCTGTAAAAAAAGTTTGTTTAACTGAGTCTTTACAAAGCCGGTCAGATAAAATTGAACATCTGAAGACAATTGGATGAAATGACATCAGATGTTCTGCAGTCAATCATGTTCTCCCGAGGATGAACCCCAACCTCCTCCCTACAGCCCCATGCATTACTCCCTCCAAAATGTTGATCTCACAATAAAAATATGATGATTGTTGGCCCCGCCCTGATTAGTTTCATCTGTCCCTCGTTGTCCTTCCCTCCCTGCTGTATTTAGTCCGCACGCTCTTCTTCCCTCTTTGTCAGTTTGTTTCAGTTACCCGTCTGTTGCTGCGTCTTTTGAAACCCAGAGAACACAAACCACCTGAACTGTGGCGCCATGGCAACAAGGTTCACCAACATGACAACACGCCTGCTCACAGCGTATTGAAGATTTTCTGTTTCCCAAAAAGTTGACCCAAACTCTGATGTAAGGGACAAGGCCAGAAACTAATATTGGATGGCTGTGATCTTTGGGCCCCCAAAGCCACTATTCTGTCGTGGAAATCGCTGCATGGGCTCAGGAACACTTAGCTGTTAGCGGTTTCTTTTGAAGATTTTCTGTTCCCCAAAACTTCGACCCAAAAATCTGATGTTTCTCTGCTCCAGTTTCAAGTCCGCAGTGAAATCACAAATATGAACGTACCAGCGGTCACGTTAACGTGAGGAACTCAGGTCGCTGATGTTGATCGAGAGACGACACTGAATACTTCCTCGTGTAGGTTACTGCTTCCTGCTTCTCCATGTGCATCGGTGTGCTGCGCTTCGTCCTCTAAATACGTTGTTTTATTAGTTAATAAATAATAAATATAATAATATAAGTTAATAATAATAAAAGAGAGGAGGGTTAAAGATGGCAGCTTCTCCTGGACTCTATCAGGGCTTCACTTTAAAATCCAAATCAATAAATCAAGCTGAAAGAGACCAGATGTTTCAGGTGTAAAGCTCTGCGATAACCAAACATACCTCTCTGTTATTTGTTGTTGCCGATGTGACATTTTTCGATGAATATGTGGAGACCGACCGGCCCGCTGTATCGATCGGCCGGCAGAGAACTCACATCTCCAGGCGTGAAAATCACCGGCGACAAGGCCGAGCCGCCCACCGCACCGATCCATCACCGCTCATTTTATGGCTCCCACCTACAGATCAATACGCGTCACTGTGTGTGTGTGTGTGTGTGTGTGTGTGTGTGTGTGTGTGTGTGTGTGTGTGTGATGTATGGACGCCCGGCCTGATTCAGACTGACGAAGCACCTCAGCAGAGTCAATAAACCGAGCAGAAAATGGTACGTTGATAAATGTGTGATAATGCTGTCGGATTTATCTGCAGTCAAACTCCAAACACTTCAAATATTCACACCGTCGACTGAAGCTGTTTTTTTTCTTTAGAACTGTAACACCGGCTCAGAAAGAAAAAAACCTCCAGAGGGATGATGGAACACATTTAACCTTCTGGATCACATTTTTTTAAAGTTTGTAAAGGAAGGAAACTTTTGGTAAAAACACCGTATTTCAATTATGAGCTTCTGAAAACTTTTTATATAAAATTTGTATTCACTTGTAAAACCAAAAGTAAATCTGAAATTGTAAAAATTACAATTACAATTCCACACTTTTAAATAAAAAATAATATGTTTAAGTTAATTAACTAAATGTTCAGGTATCAAAACATAAGCGCTACGTGATGTAAAATGTTAGCTAACCTACAAAAAAATGAAAGAAGTTATTGTATTTATGTATTTAAATTATTTGGAAAATCATGGGTAGGATGTATAAAGCTTAAAAAAAAAAAAAAAAAATAAGTATATCTCATCTTTTCCTCACCTCATTTCTAGACTGTTCCTTCGGATGCTTTAAATAATTTCCGAAACTTGACTGACTGAGGTTGAACTGGACGCAGTTTGAGCCCGTCGACATTACCTGCACGTAAAATCCAACTTTGCGTTAGTAAATGGTTTATTAAACTGTTAATAAATCATACGGTGGGAATAAAAAAAATATTATTTTGGCTTTTACTTCAGCATTTATTTTGGGTTCTTTTTAGCTCTTAAAATAGAGCTGTGAATCATTTTATCTGTTTCGACTGAATCCTTTTCCTGTCTTGAAAATGCACACTTACACACACACACACACACACACACACACACACTTACACACACACACACACACACACTTACACACACACACACACACACACACACACACCCTCTTACATATATATTTTGTTGTTGCCCTTGACAAGATTTCTCTTTGGATATATGGGACCATCTGTGGGTTCGCCCCAGCTTTGTTTGCCGTCTGAATTAAATCCCGTTAGCAGCCCGTAGATCACGATGTCCGAGTCGGGACAGCTCGCTGCAGCAGCGGCGGGAAACACGATACACCCCAACAGCATCAACACACCCCCGCTCTGCACACACACACAACTCCAAACTCACTGCTCAGGATTTTATGTCAGGACCTCCTAACTTCAGGTCTTTTACAGATGGAAGCTTTTTACTGTTTCTAAGCCTCCAGTCTGGTATTTTGGCCATCGCCATCTTAATTTTTTTGGAACCAGAAATGACCATATTTGGATGAGCTCTCGATTGAGAACCCGAGGTAACTATGCCCTGCCCACCATTGCTGGAGAGGCGCATTTTAACTGTAGCCCAATTTTAATTGAAGCCCAAAGACATTGAGGCAAACCTGTAGTCTTGCTTGTTAGCATCTTTAAACTCTTTGGCTGGACATAAACATGCATATAAACTTTCATCATCCACGAATTGCAACAGAAAAGTAGCAGTTGAATACAACAACTGTGCTCCTCGCGGGACAAAAATCTCCATCCTCTCACAGCGTTTCAGATTTAAAACACATTTACAACTCCGTTATCATCCGTTCCTCCAAATTCCCTGCAGAAACCAGATAAACAGACTATCAGCTGTAATTCGTGCCGCTGCTCGGCGTGTATTTACTCAGGTTTTTATTGCAGCCGTCCACATCGTCCGGAACAAGAAAATGAACCATATTCTTGATAAATTTGTATGCCACAAATTCAATAAAGGAGCAGCGGAGCTTTCTCTTTATCACAGATCACTGTCTCCAAACTCTCAGGCCTGAAACTGGCTCAGGTTGATAAATGAAGACGGTTATTAAGCTTGGTAAATGTTTGAAGTTTGAATGTTGATCACAGGGGAAGCAGCGCGGCAGTGGAGGAAGCTGCTGCTGCTGCAGCTCACACCTGTATTTAATTCAGTCAATCAACCTCGCTGTTTTTTTTTTGTATTTTGTGTCAGTGTCCAACAGTTTGCAGTGAAAATAACCTGCGAATCAATTCCACGCTCAGCTGATTTCACCTGGTTGTGTTTTTCCAATTATGTGTCTGGATGGGAGCGGGGAAGGGGGGAGGGTGGGGGGGGGGGCTGTTTATTTTGGCCAGTAAATGACATTTATGCTAATTCCCTGAGGATGGGCTGCTGACAGCGGCGTGTGTGGCGCGATAACACAGATGTCAGATGGCGAAGCAGCCGTATGGATTCTGAACCACCGATGACCTTTAACCTTGAGCTTCTTCCTCCGGAGAACTCGCAGGGTGAAGGTGTTCGCTTCTGACTTTCCACTGGGCTTTACAAACTGTGAGGGACCGGACAGAGACCTTAAAAGATCTGTAACATTCTAACTAACGGTGGTTAATGATGTGTTGTTGTGTTTGTTTACACGACCAATCACAAGCAAACTATTTTTTTTCCATATTTCAGATTCCTCAAAGTTTCTTCCGTTCATCTTGATGGCAGCTTCACACTCTCGTTGGCCGTATGTTCGGCAGCTTCATGAGGTCGTCACCTGGTTTCCGATTAACAGGTGAGTTTAAAGTGACCTGTTGGAATTTCTTCCTTCCTAATGAGTTCTGTTGACAATTTCCAGGCAGCACTGCTTAAAAAAAAGATGCCATGATTCTGTTGTGGAAATCACTGCATGGGCTCAGGAACCACGTTGCATGAAAATACACAAACAGTATCTTAAAGAGTTCGCGCAGCGAGATCAGCCAATGTTGTGAGAACCTTGTTGCCATGGCGCCACAGTTCAGGAGGTTTGTGTTCTCTGGGTTTCAAAAGATGCAGCAACAGACGGGTAACTGAAACAAACTGACAAAGAGGGAAGAAGAGCACACAGACTAAATACAGCAGGGAGGGAAGGACAACGAGGGACAGGTGAAACTAATCAGGGCAGGAAGTGAAACAAGACAGACGCAAGAGGTTAGTAATTTCAAAAATCCAACAGGAAGCACAAAACCCAGAGATGCTGGAGATTAAAACTTTAAAGTGTGTGAGATGTTCACATGTAAAGTCAGAGTTGCCGGAAGGAGGAGATCAAATCAATTTAGAGAGATAACTGCAGGAGATGACGGCTCTGAAGGTCTTCTAATAAAAAGTTCTGTCATCACAGAGGAGGTTTCCGGTTGGTGCAAGTTTCCTGAGTCAGAAACTGCAGTGAAAACAGCCTGATGATTTTTGTTGGACTCCTCCTCTATTAGCTTGTCGTGGGATTTTTCTGTCCCCTTAGTGGCCGAAAAACATCTTTAACGCAGCTTTGAGGTTCAGAAAGGTCGCGAGGAATCCTCTTGCTCTGCGACCAAACGCTGACTCTTTCTTTTTTTTTAAGCTGCAGAGCAGCTGCGTGAGCATCTGTCCATCCGTCTGTCCGTCGGCCGCTCGACACACTGCGGCTGCGTTGGCTTCTCCGAGTGCGTGTTTGCACCGCAGCTCATCCACACTTTTTCCTGATTTCCCGCCGGTAAAGAGCTTTGGCTGCGTGCTGACCTGCAGCTCATTATACCCTCGGCTGAACTTCCTCTTCATGCTTCCTTCCCTCCTAATCTAAAGGGACTCTCTGTCTGTCTATCTGTCTCTGGCAGCCATCCGTATCGTGGTTCCACCAAAATGACTTTCTGGAGGCCGCTGCCAGTATTTTTATTATCTTAAGTCATTATCTTTCACTGATTTTATGCCAAAACTTCCCCCCAAATTACAAAAATGTTTCTCTGACAACTTTTATTCTTGTTCAAGGGGGAAAACCAGACGACATGAATGCATGTATCAGTGTAACTAGTTATGAGTCCGCTAGATGACACAAACACATAAAAATTACATGTTGCGCACTGATATAAAACTGCCCCAGAAGCAGATGGTGTGGGTGCTTTTAATTGTTTCCACATAGCTTTAAAAAGGGTGATTATGGGAATTATACATTCAGATTATAAACATTTAATAATGTGTCATGAATCAACAATTATTATTGAATTAAAAGTTCCCATATTTAATGTGAAATTTCTTTGTAATATATTCTCAATTCATTTGTCTTTTAAAGGTATTTGATAACTAAACATGATATCATATGTGTATAGGCATGAAGACAAAACCTAAAGATTTTCCAGTCCGGCCAAAAGGATCAGCAGAAGGTAAGACGATGTTTTTTTGGGTTGTTTGTTTTGTATTTATGGACAGTTAATTTGTCGGCCTCAGCAGGATAAAGGTGTTACAACAGGTTGGGTAGTCTGCTTTTTTTTTCAGGTTGTCTGTCTGTCCTTCCTGAGATATTCTCATGATTTCTCCAAAATTGGCACAAACATTATCTTGGTCCCAAAGACGACTGGATTAGATTTTGCTGGTCAAAGGTCACAGTGACCTCACATCCCTCCCAGGTGTCCATCCCATCGTAAACAAGAACACTTCAAAAGAATTTCTCCAAACTTGGTACAAACGCTCTGTTGGCCCTAAAGATGAACTGATTAAATTTTGGTGGTCAATGGTCAAACACACCTCACAGTCTTTCCATTTGTCTAACCCATTCTCATGAACACAATATCTCAGGAACGCTACGAGGACATTTCTCCAAACTTGGCACAAGCGTTATCTTGGTCCCAAAAATAAACGGACTAGATTTCGGTGATCAAAGGTCACGGTGACCTCACATCTTGTCCATGCATGCAACACCTTGAGGGAATTTCTTCAAATTTAGCAGAAAAAAAAAAGAAAAATGAAGGATGAACTGATTATATTCTGGTGGTTAAAGGTCAAAGGTCACTGTAATCTCCCAAAAACATGTTTATTGCTGTAACTCAAGAATTTATACGCTAATTATCATAAAATTTCACTCAAATATCTGACAGGATAAAATGATTAGGAGATTTTTTTATGCAAAGGGTCAAAGGTCAGATCCGGATTGGAGGCATCGTCTGCTGTCAATCAGCTTCGTTGGCTGAGCATGTGAAGACGTGTAAGGATTCCTTTAAAGTCTTCACTGCATATATTACATTAGCCTGAGTTTAAACTGCAGCATCACTGGTTGGTGGAGGGAAACAGCCGAGAGGCCGTAATTCCAGTTATTTAATGACATTTAAATGATTCGTGCAAGCTTCAAAAGAATATTTGCTCAAATTAGTTACGTGTTAAATAAACAAGACCTTTTCTTCCAGAGTGACTCCTGGTACGAACCAGCTGAAACTACTGTACGCAGAGTTCAACGTAAAGACTTCTGGACTGTTCAGTTGTTGTTGAGCTCAGAAGTCTCTTCAGATGCAGCGGAACAAACGGCACCACTGCACTCAGAAAGCCATTATTTCCAATTGCTTGGACAAACAGCTATAATCCAGAACAGAACTTTGAACAGACGCCAGTGAGGTTTTTTTTTTTGGTCCATTGTCACAGCGAGGCCGTAACATTCCCACAATGCACCGGTCCTCCATCGGATCAATGGAGGTTTTAAGAGGCTTTTCTTTTTTCCTTTTTTTGCCTTTGCTTTATTTCATCACGCGTGAGTGTGAGATAAAGAGGGAAGCTCGGACGGTGAGGCTGAAGCTGTAAATCTGCAGTGTGCTCTCAGAGAAAGTTGGCCATTACAGTATAGAGGCAGAGGTGATGGACGGTCACAGCTCTGGAGAGGGAAGACGACAGGGAGGGAAAGTGACGGACGAGGGACGGACGGCAGGAAGTAGACGGCAGATAGATCGTCCTTCTGTTCAGTCTCTGCAGAGTCTCCTCACAGCAGTCGGACCATCGGGTGTTTATGAAGATGGACGACATGAGAAGGAAGCCAAAATATCTTGGTTGCCCCCTGGTGGCTGGTTGCAGTATAGATTATAAACCCCGCCCCCTCCCTGTTAGCTATATCTATATATAGATATATACTGTACTGTATATACTGTATATACCATGCATTTTATATTTTATATTTTTTACTGCTATTTACTGCTATTTTATTGCTTTTCTATTATTCTACTATTATCTTATTGCTTCTGTATGCTGCTGTAGTGAAAAAAATTCCCCTCGGGGATTAATAAAGTAACTACCTAACCTAACCTAACCTAACCTAACCGAACCTAACCTAACCTAACCTAAACAAATCAAAGTACATGTCAAATAACTTTTTCTCAAATCTGGCTTCTATCATATTCAGTATTTATTTTTCTGAAAATTTTAGTTTTAAGTCGTTATTTGATGTTATAAAAAGGGAGTGAGACATCGTGATTGACAGCTGAAATCTGGTCAGCCACGTGTATGGGCGGGACCTTGATAATGACGACAATCAATACTCCAAATGATATCATTCAACATTAAACCTTCAACATTAAAGATACATTTCTTGGAATAAACAAAACTAAAGACATTAATAAAAGACTCCTGAAATCTGTTTGAATGTTACTAATGTAAATACTAAAACAGAAGCTCAGTGAGCGTGTGTGTACTTTTAAACATAAAAAAGTTTTGTCTCAAGTTAATGTAAAATAAAGCCAATGCAGAAGTGCCTTATAGTGTAATACTCCCGAAGGCCACTGGGGGCGTTCTGGTAGTCCTTTTGAAAATATTTCCATATTTATTACATATTAGGCCTCAAACAGAGCTATGTTTGGGGGCTTGTCTGGTTTGATTGACAGGCCTGGGGTGCAAGCAGGTTTCTGGTATAGGTGGGCGGGGCATAGTGTCAGATCCACCCGACGCTCCTCTCCAGCTCGTCCAAATATGGTCACTTTATGGCTCTGAAAAAACCAAGATGGCGACGGTTTTAATGTTTCTATGTATTGTTGGTGAACAGTTGCATGTCTTTCTAACCGGAAATTGCTGGCAGGATTGTGTTTCTCATCACCAACAAAACTCCATAGGGGACCTTTGTAAAAAACTAAAAACTCTTCTCCCTGGAGGATTCACTGCAGATTATAAATGTCGGTATTTGTATAAAATCAGACGGCGGTGTTGGTGTTGCAGCCATGTGCTGGTCAAACTCCGGAAGTCGCTGTGAGTCTCTGCAGCTCCAGAAAGTCTCGGCTCCTTCCTGATCCTTTGAGCCCTGATTGAAATTCACAGGGACCGCCACCGCCCGGGGGTCTCGTCCAATTCATAACCCGCCCCTTCCACCAGGGACCCCAGCGTGAGTCGAGGCCATCCTTCTTTTTTGAGGGCCCGTCTGTCATGTGTCAGGATTAGTCAGGCGTACAGGTGGACCTTGTTATTGAAAAGCCCCCGTCTCGCTCACCTCACTCTCTCCCACTTCCTGATCTCCAGGAGGGGAAATGTCCAATTTCTCTGATATTTTACTTTGTAATGAAAGTGTCAGGGGGATGTGAAAAGGAGGCGATGCGCCATAAATCCTCACCTTTAGAGAGCCGGGTGGAGTGTATTCATGTCGGTGCCGGTCGGGCTGCTCGCTGAGTGCATGTTTTATTCACGCCGTCTGTTCTCTCTTCTCTGGAGTTTGACGTCGATGAGAACGGGCCTTCAGCCGGCAGGTAAACGAAGACAGACAGTTCGTGTTGGGTTTTTTTGGGTTGGGTTTTTTTCAGCCTTCATCTACGACGTCCGTTCATTCATCTTCGAAAAGAGTTCCAGAAAAGAAAATGTTCTTTTGTTTTATTGCGGATTAAAAACAGAAAATCAGTGTCTTCGTATTGAAATCAGAATCAGCTTTATTGGCCAGTTATGTTTACACACACAAGGAATTTAACTGTACATACACAGAAACAGACATAAATAGACATGAATACTGTTAAATGACATATATACATGAATATATATATATACAGCTACCCATGGTGCATTCATGCTATTGTATCTTGTTTGGTGTTAATTGTTCAACTGAGTGACGGCCTGAGGGTAAAAAAAACATCCTTGTGTCTGGTTGTTTTATCTATCTATCTATCTATCTATCTGTCTGTCTGTCTGTCTGTCTGTCTGTCTGTCTGTCTGTCTGTCTGTCTATCTATTTATTTATTTATTTATTTATCTCTGCTCTGCTCCATAACGACGCCGTCCGAGCCGTCAACGACCATTCGAACTGAGCAGATGGCCGATTGGTCAATTTCAATTACGGCCTTCCCTCCTTATCAGCCGCCAGAGAGCCGTTTCTCCGCTGCTGATTGGACAGCTTCATTAGCTGATGGCGAACGCATCAGCTCTCCCTTACCACCTGTCTTTATCTCCGCTTTTTTTTTCCCTTTCGTTTTCTGACGTGTCGCCATGAAACCAGGCCGGCGGCAGTGAAATACGAGCTGCAATAAAGTGAGAAAGTGTGACAAAAGTTTGTTTGCGCGGAGGATCAATAGCTAATCCTGGGTCTTAATCTGGTGTCTCCGGTTTACAGCGTATCTGTCCTCCCTCTCTGCTGCCAGCTGCTTGCTTATGAGGAGAACAAGATCGTTTGTGTCTGACAAAAAGCTCCAGTGATTTAGGAGCTAATGCCTCCACCCGAGCGGTGTCTGCACGCCGAGAGGAAGACAGAGGGACGGCTTATCTCGGCTTGACGAGATGTACAGAGACAGAGGAGGAAGGAGAGAGAGTTTTAAAGTTTGTGACGCTTTCAGCGTTCAACATCTGAGACCAGCAATCCATCCATCTGACCAGAAAACGCTTCTGTGTGATGAAGTGTTGCGTTCTGGAGTCCAAAGACAAACGTGAGTTACGACAAAAGCTTTGAGGACGTTGAGTTGTGAAACTTTACTCTGTCCAGATGTTGAAGGGCCCGGCTCGAGAAACTTTTCAAATCTTTATCGTCTCTTTTCGTATTCCTCCAAAACCAGTTCAGAACCAAGTCGCTGGATGGACTTTATTTCAGACTGGTGTCGGGTTTGGTTGTAGACAAGTTCTAAACTGGTTTTGGACTTGGTTTCAGACTAAGTTTTGGATTTGGTTTTCCATCATTTCCTAACTGCTTTTGGACTTGGTTTTATAATGATTTTAAACTAGTTCTAAACCGGTTGTGTACTTTGCTTTGAATTGGTTTTGGACCTTGTTCTGAACTGGTTTTGGACTCTGTTTTTGCCTTCTCTCTTACTGCTCTAAATCTAGTCCAAAACTAGTTCAGAACTAAGTTGTTGGATGGACTTCATTTTGGACTTAGCTTTAGACTAGTATTGGGTTTGGCTTGAAACAAGTCCTGAACTGGTTAGTTTTGTACTAGTTTTAGAGGAGTGAAGGAAGAGAGTATAAATATTTGAAAAGTTCTAAAAGTGAGCCGAACCTTTCAACACCTGCCTGCTTTCAACACATCTGGAGAGAGTAAACAGTTTCACAACTCAAGGTCGTCGAAGCTTTCATTGGAGCTCATGTTGTTTATGTTTGGACTCCAGAACACAACACTTCAGTACGCAGAACTAGTTTCTGATCAGATGGATCATTGGTCATCAATAAAGAATTGATGATTTAGGATTTCTCTACCATGTTGGATTAAAAGTTAAACCATTTATTTATTCATAAACCACCTTTCCAATGTCACCAATCAATTTTCATGCTTCTTCACAAGTGAAGCAGTTTTAATTTATCATGTTCATAGTCAGATATTCTATTGATTTGAAAGTGAGACTTTGTGGTATTTTAAAGAAAAAGTAGGTCAGATCTTATGAAACCAGAGAACATTAATATTTCATGATTCTGGAAGCAGAAGTCTGAATTACATTCAATAGAAAAAATAATATTTTTAACTCTTTAGCTTGAGCATGCTAACAACTAGCACATGAATGCCAGTTGCTAAGGTTAAGGCTGTTTCAGTTTCTTCTGTCTCTTCATGTGACCCACTGAGTCTAGGACATTGAGATTGGGCTCTGGGCTTTGACTGGTTTAAGTTTGGTGTTGGAATTGGTTCTGAACTGGTTTTGGACTTGGTTTTAGAACAGTTCTGTGCTGGTTTTGGACTTGTTTAAGACATTTTCTGAACTGCTTTTGAACTTCGTTGTGAACTGGTTTTGGATTTGGTTTTACACAAGTTCTGAACTCGTTTTGGACATTGTTCTAGACAAGTTTTAGACTTGGTTAAAGATACGTTCTGAGATGGTTTTAGACTTAGAGAACTTCTTCCTCCTTTTTCTGGATCCAGTCCTTGTCTTTCTCCTTATAATCCCAGTCTCACTCCATGGTGTGTAAATGAGGACTCTGGGTTTGGATTTGGACCTGATTCAGATAGTTTTTCGGATCGGTTCTTGTCTGGTTTTGGATTGGGCTTTGGGCTTTACGTGCATTGCCACACAGACTCCCTCTCATATTCTCCAACACATGAATCTCCCTCTTAATATCTTGGAGTTTGTGTCTCGTCACATCCAATCCAGAGCCAACGCTCCAGTGCTCAGACTCGTCCTGCGACGCCCTCCCTCCTCCATCAGCCCGCTGCTGAGCTCGGAGGAATAACTCACCACCGGCCCACGGTAATATCAGGCTGCCTATCGATTACGGAGCCGGCCGGGGAGAGATTGACTTCTTCAAACACACACAGAGATGGAGTACGAGGATGTGTTCGAGGAGACACTCGGAGAGCTGCTCCGGTGTTGAGGGAGCGAACCAGAGAAATTATCATATAAACGAGAGAAAAACACCGGCTGAAAAAGCGCCGTGTTCGTCAGGTTCAGGACACGCGAGGCTTCGTTAAGTTTGTCGGGAGGAAGAACGAAAACAAACCCGTGGAGGTCGTCATCCTTCACCGTCCCTCACCGTCAGAATCAGAACGACAGACGAGTGATTGTGTTTTCGGGGCTGAGACTTCATACGTCCTTCAGGAGCTTGTGTCCTCAAACCAAACCTCCCACTTCGACCTTGTTTACATTCGACCTCACGGTGGCACTGCCAGCAAAATTAATTAAATTAGGGCCGAGATGTCCGATGGACCGGTGACCTCCACGTCGTCTTCACACACAAATATATGCACTGCTTACACACACACACACACACACACACACACACACACACACACACACACACACACACACACACACACACCTCCCCCATGTATCTCTCCAGATGAAATCAAACTCCACTCTGATCATCAGCCTACTGAAGTCGGAGTGAACCATCCCGAGCCCAAAGTACCCGACGCAAACTGAACAGCCCAACTCTCCATGCTACGACTTGTTTGTGTCGTAGTTTTAACCGAAGGGAACAAAGGATCACAAATCACACAGATTTGACCTCATAAATTGGTTTTGCGTTCATTTTAAGGTGCTGCTGCTGGTCAAACACTCCCGTACGTCCTTGTATGTCCAATCAGGCTCAGAGGTTTGCAGATCAGAAGTTACTGGCCTTTAAAACCAGAAGTTTTTCAAACTGTCGCGCCTACTTTATGGACCGCTCTCCTGCTTTGTCATTGTGATCGTTTGACTCTTGCCACATTTTTTAAAAGACGGTTGAAAACATCCGGAGGGAGTCGTCCCTGATAAAAAGGAGTTTTTCCTTCCAACTGCTGGAGGTTTTTCTTCCTGTTAAAGGGGAGATTTCTCCTCCCAGCTGCTCGTGGTAATTGTTGAATTGTTGGCTTCCTTTCTATAATGTTGTAAAGTTCTGTTGTAAAGGACTTTCTTTGTTAAGTTCCCTGAAATAATTGTGATTTGGTCTCTATAATCAAAATTGAATTGAATTGAATTGTTGTAATTTTTTATGTCTGTGAAAGGTGCTACTCAGAAGCAGTTCAAAAAGGCTGCGATGCTTACCTGAATTAAAAACTGGCAGTATTTTGGAGTATGTGTTGCTTCCTGTCTCCACATCGAGCCGTTAAGGAGACACTTCGTTCTGACTCGTGTTTGCGTCCACCTGATCAATGAAGGTCTAATTTTCCTGTTTTTTCAGACTTGTTTTTTCGGCCTCTACGAGCTCCTGAGGGAAATATCCGACTCTTTAGTTGTTAAATGCTCCGCTGTGTTCACCAGTGTGTCTCTCTGCTGTTTGCTGTTTGGTTCCGAGCAGGACGAGGACAGGAGTTTATCTTGAAAACAGATTCCTGCTGTGAGACTACGTCGATATTAACCCTTTAAGCCCCGGGCTATTTTTCAAAGATTTCCACCTGGGGAGGAGCGAGGGTTTTTTAAATCGGACTTTTAGGCTCTTTACATTGCCTTGTTGTTAAATAGGCTACAGAAATAAACTTGCTTTGCTTCATTAAAGCCAAGATAAATGGAAACTTTTTTTAATCTGAATTCAGACATCAGGAAGTTGTAAACTGCTCAAACGAAGACTCACAAAGAGGAGAGACAGACGGGGTTTATGGAGAGTAATTACAAGGAATGGAAAGTGAAGAAGGAAAATCGTTCAGGATGGAATGATTGTGTGTGTGTGTGTGTGTGTGTGTGTGTGTGTGTGTGTGTGTGTGTGTGTGTGTGTGTGTGTGTGTGTGTGTGTGTGACCTGTTGAGCTGTGAGCTTTACAGAGTTTAACACACATTATCAGAGAATCTAAAAAAGAAAAGAAAAAGCAGATACACGATTAAAGCTGACGGCAGCAGGAGTTTCCCCGAGAGGCGGCGAGGTTTTTTACACCCGACAACACAATTAAATGTTGCACCACATAAACAGATTTAACAATGTTTAAAAGTAATGGGGGTAAAAAAATGCCTCGTCGTCGTCCCTGGTGCAGTGACACAACGCGAGAGTCGGTGTGAGCGGCGCCCTCTTGTGGTGTTCACGACGTCAGAACTCAACATTTTCTATCAGCCTCGAGTTCACGAGTTGTGACGTGTTTGCTGACGTTCACAGAAAGGTCAGAGGTCATGGAAGTTATATAGTTATATAGCTAATATTTGGTCATTTTAGTCATGTAGAGTTTGTCTTCACAACTTTCATAATAGCCTCATCTCTTCCCTCTGTGCCTTTGTATTTCTTGTGTAACGTTATCCCATTTGCTTCTAGACGGCGTCCATGTTGCAGTTGCCTAGCAACTGTGTTTTTACACTTGAACGCCAAGCGTGCGTTGCACACGACTTCCTATGTTGTAACCACGAGTTCACGAGTCCCATTTGAACGCAGCAACTGACGCGGACTTTAACGAAATTTGCGGACAACATTTTTAGCAAAATAAAGTTGTGGGGAAAAAAAGTCGTTTACTTGAACTCGTGAAAACAAAAGTGTTGAGTTTAGATTTACGTTGAGTGGAGTTTCATTTCTGTTGCGTGACATCTGGTAAAGTGACGTGGCTGCTTTTGCTCTCCAGTTTACAATATTGTTTGACTGGAAATTCATATTTATATATGTTTTTTTTTTTTTTTAATCTCATTCTGATGGTGACACGCAAACTTATTGCATTTCAAAATCCTCCCGAGCGTCTCTCATCCACGGAGCAGGAGGTCGTTCGTCTCTTCCCGTTCTTGTCTGAATGTGGATGTTATTTTTTTCCAGGCGTAAATGTCTAAAGGGCTCATGACACATTCACATCCTATTTTTTTCCGGCCGATAATTATGTGCATCCACGATGGGGAAAAGCTATTTTTGTCTGTCAGCCTTTTGGTTGTAATTCTGCGTCTGAGGTGACAGAAAAATACGATTTCTCCCACCGAGCTCATTTAAAAAGAGTTTCACTTGTTTCACAAAAGTGCAACGCGAGGTCAGATATCTCCATGAAAGCATATTTTTGGCAGCTTATTCTCCTCAGGTGTCGCAGCAGCAGCGTGCGGACGGAAACCTTTTGGAAACCAGACGGCGAGCAGGAGGTTTCTGTGACGGCGGCGGAGTCGGGCTGCGGTGAGGGAATCCCTCGTGGACGTCAGGGAGGCCGCGAGTTGTGTCAGTCAGGCAGACATCGGTGGAGGTTCTCGACCTTTCCCCTGCTGTGGCACCACGCTGGGTCCCGCCCCTGCCCCCCCGCCGTCCTGCCCCGGTGAAGTCAAACATCCCACCTCCTGCAGTTTTATTTTTTACTGGAAGATTAAATATCACTCCATCACCTCAGTTCACTGCAAAATATCTACACAGCTACTGAACATTTGAAGTCGGGTATTCATGTTCTCCAGGGGATGAATCTGAAGATTTTGGTGAGAGAGTGTGACTGTTGTACACGGAGCAGCAGGAAGCAACGACCTTCACGAGGAAGTATTCAAAGTGTCGTCTCTTGATCAACATCATCACTGACTTCTACACGTTAGCGTCACCGCTGGTACGTGAACATGTGTGATGTCACCATGGAAACCTGAAACCGGAAGCAGAGAAACATCAGATTTTGAGTCAAATATTTGGGAAACAGAAAATCTTCAACATGTCTGTTTATAGCCAAGTGTTTCTGAGCCCGTGCAGTGATTTCCAATCCTCTGGAAATGGTCAACAAAGACCCTTGAAATGCTTCAGAAAGTCTCCGACGATGAAGCGATGAGCCGGGCGAGGTGTTTCTGAGTGACGTTCACGTTTCAAGAGGGGGCGGAGCTTCACTGTCCAACACAGGCGCGTCAGGTCAGGAGACACCAGGAGGCTTTTCTTTGACGTTGGTGTGGTTGTGTCACCGTGAATTCGTCCCCCAGAGTCAGACTGTCAACACCGAATTCCACTGGGACCTTCTGAGGCGTCGGAGGGTTGTTAACATTGTTGGCTGTTTGTTCAATTAAGTTTATCTTTTTTTTTTTGTGCAAAATTAGCTGTTTGTTAGCTTCGTTAGCTGGTTGTCAGACTGTTCTATCGCTCGGAGGCGTCTGAGGGAAAAACACTGGCAGCAACCAACAGTGATGTCACCCTCCTCCCGTCAGTGTGTCTGTAGCGTGATGGATGTGCAGGATGTCTTTAATGTCTCACGGCTCATGGGGCTGCTTTCACGTGTTGTTTTGTGCACTTAGGCGTAATTATTGTAGGACAGATTGGCAATCTTGGACCGGTCGGTCCGCGGCGCTCCCGCCAGCACATCCAATCCTGCAGCTGCTGTCGCGAGGGACGAGCTGAGTGTCCCCTCCGTCCATCAGCAGCCGGGACGTCGGCGCCCTTCATGCTCACACGCCTCTCCGAAGCACATTTCTGCTGGACGTCAGCCACAAAGATTTCAGAACCGCTTTCCATTGAAAGAAAGATGTCCACATTTCTCCTCTAAGCAGCTCGTTTAATTATTTTTGTATTTCTCTTTGAGTTTTTAGGTGTTATAATGCAGAAATAATAAAGCCTCTGTCCGTCTCTCTTAAGAAGCCGTCCAGGTATTTAACGTGAGACGTAACACCTCTAAAACACTTAGCAGAGCATTGAATTAGCTTAACTTGTTCTTTTAGGTGCCAGAAGGACCCCTGCGAGGCAAAGTGTGATTCAAATCACAAGTTTTTCCATTGTAGAAAAATACCTACCAACGCAGATAACTCCACTACTCCACAAAACTATTTTGTTCGAGGGCAACTTCCTGGGGACAAACTTTTGGTTGTTGTTTTTTACGAGACGACAGGGACGACCTGAACGCACCAAACGTCTCACATTTTCCACTCGGAGGTGATTCTCTGTTTACAGTCGGACGTAATGAAACACGTCCTTCTGTCTGGCCAGCACACACACACACACACACACACACACACACACACACACACACACACACACACACACACACACACACACTTACAGACCTCGTGGGGACAGTAATAAAAGGAGATGATTTCTAGGTGAGCAGAGTTCCTGCTGTCTCACACACACACACACACACACACACACACACACACACACACACACACACACACACACACACACACACACACACACACTTACAGCGGGAAGCATCTGGTCTCTGGGATGACAGGTGGTGGAGTGTGGCACCGACCACCTGGCGCTCTTTAAGTATCCTTTTATAGATGAAATGAATGACATTATGTCCGCAAGTGTGTGTGTGTGTGTGTGTGTGTGTGTGTGTGTGTGTGTGTGTGTGTGTGTGTGTGTGCGCGTGTGTGTGTGTGTGTGTGTGTGTGAGTGGTCTCATCAAAGCACTCGCCCTGTGGAGGCTCTTTATTAAAACACCTGTTGGGTTTTTGTCTGTTAAGCTCACACTTGTCCATCACGATGACCGAAGCTGCCGGGCAGTAGGTGTGTATTCCTTATTTTTTCTCCAGTGGCGGAGGGCGAGGAGTCACGGACTTCCTAAACTCTATCTGTAATACTGTTTGCGGTCTGTATTTATTTATTTATTTTTATCTCTCCATCGTGACTTTTATCGTTCACCATTTCCACACTTAATAGCTATAGATAGACAGTTTTTTTTTGGTGCCAGAAGCAACCATATTTGGTCGAGCGTGGGAGGAGCAACTGAGAACCTGAGAACACTATGCCCCGCCTACCGATACCCAAAAACCTGACTGCACCATAACCCCTGTCAATCAAACCAGCCAGGCCCCAAAACATAGCTGTGTTTGAATCTTAATATCTAATGAATTCTGGACTTATTTTCACATTTATAGGAAATAATTCACTGACTTTGTATTTCAGGAGAGAACTTAATGATTTTTCAATGGGAGTCTATTGGAGGTTTTTTGGAGCCATCTATCCACCCCGAGCTCCATTCTCCACGAACTTTGTTGTTTCGTAACTATGTTGTCCAACTTCCACCTTTGCCCCTGTTGTAATATCTACAGCCAGTAGGTGGCGATGTTTATGAGAGGATGGTCTCGGCTCCAGAGGTAGCCATGTAGGCTAATTATCAAGTACGGTCTCACAGAACTGTTAGTGTTTCTGTAGCCTTGTTAATTGATGACTTAACACTTGTTTATCTATTTATTAGCAAACACCTGAAGCCACTTTACAATAAAAATTCTGCAAAATGTGTGTAAATCTACTTACATTACCAAATATAAAATCTACACACTTCCTTTTGACTCTTTTTCAGAAGTAGTTTTCACTTTCTGACTCTTCACAGATTTTCGATGAATCTCATAATTTCCTCTCGCTTTGTTAGCTTTAATAAAGCCTGCTGTTATTACATTGTTTCACTGTTTAATCAAGCAGCACAGATCTTTTCTTATGTAAAACATGTTAATATTTGCAAATTCTCCATCTTCGAACGACCTCTTTCCTTCAGGATGCTTCCGCTCCACAGTTTTGTGGATAATGAATAAAAGCAGAGAGAAGCTGTTTGAATGAGGCTCCTGCTCAACATTTAATTATTTTCCAGTCTGATGGATACATATTTTTTCCCGAGCCTGTGTTGTCTGCGGGGCACGAGGATGTGAGGTTTATCTTTCCTGAACTACCGTCTCGGAGGAATTGCCACAGTTTCTCTGCAGATTCTCCAAGACTACAAACCAGAATAGAACCTCAGAAGGTCCCGGTGGAACTCAGTGTTGACAGTCTGATCCTGGGGGATGAATTCACTGTGACACAACCCCACCAACATCAAAGAAAACCCACCTGGCTGCTCCTGACCTGACGCGCCTTCTTCGGTCTTGGACGGTGAAGCTCCGCCCCCTCTTGAAACGTGAACGTCACTCAGAAACACCTCAACCAGCTCCTCACTTCATCGTCGTAGACTTTCCGAAGCATTTCAAGGGTCTCGACGATTTCCAGAGTTTAACACGCAAAATATCCAAAATTCTGTGGTGGAAATCACTGCACGGGCTCAGCAACACTTGGCTATAAGCAGACATGTTGAAGATTTTATGTTCCCCAAAACATTTGACCCAAAATCTGATGTTCCGCTGCTCCAGCTTCAGGTCCACGGTGACATCACAAACGTGTGGAACTCAGTGAAGATGATGATGAAGAGATGACACTGAATACTTCCTCTCGAAGGTTGTTGCCTCCTGCTGCTCCGTGTGCATCACTGTGCTGCGTTCTGTTCATGTGCAACAGTGCAGTCTCCGAACTTTTTAATCACATCTTGTAATTACAAAAAAACCTTTCCACACAGAGGCCCCCCTCCTCTTCTTCTCTTTCTAATCTGCAGTCGCTTGATTCTGCAAACACTTCCCCGTCAGCAGTCGGGAGGTTTTGCTGAGAGTTGGTGTCGTTCCACTGACAGATCATCTGCATTATTGTCTGCTTTAGAAACACTTTCAATTGCTCTGTTTCTCAGCTTCACTCTGGTTTTTCTCCTTTGTTATTTTCCAATAACGGAGCAGCCGCACAGGCCGACACACTCAGCCTCCCTCATTTCGTTTTGTTTTTTATTCTTCTTCTTCTTTCATGCAAACAAACTGTGGCAGGGAAGCTGAAATGAGGCAGGCAGAGTAATCCCTCCTCCATCTCCCTGTCATGGCTTCTAATCCAAGTCCCAGATGCCCCGGGCTCCTCAGCCAGCTGTGTGTGTGTGTGTGTGTGTGTGTGTGTGTGTGTGTGTGTGTGTGTGTGTGTGTGTGTGTGTGTGTGTGTGTGTGTGTGTGTGTGTGTGTCGTTAGGTTGCTGCAGCTCGGCACACACACTCGGGAGGGATTTTGTTTGGAAACAAAGCAGGAAACAGCTGGAATCGGGGAGCATCTTGTTAATTTGTTTGCCGACTCTGCAGACTCCTGGATGCGAGTCACCAGCGGTAGAAGGTGACTCGGCTAATGGCTCACTTTTGTGTTAAACCGGTGGACGAGTTGGCCCGCCGTCAGGCCCCAAATTAGATGAATTTAAAAAAAACAACAACAAACAAACAAACCAGAGTGTCATCGCTATTGTGGTACAGCAGAGGCGGCTCGGATCATCTTGACAGCTGCTGGATTAAAGACTTCCTTTAAACTTTGGGCGACAAGTGGCTAAAATGGAGGGACCACCTCGTAGCACCGTGATCGAAACCGATGAAGCATCGGTTGAGTTGAAGTTGAGAATTTTAGAACAAGTTCAAGGATGAGTGTGACCGACTCTGTTATAACGCTTGTTTTTAATCTTCGAGCTAGAATTTCTAAATTTTCTTTTTTATTACCTGAAATAGTCAAATATTACAGTATGAAATGCCTTATTTTCCTCCAGGGAATGAATAAATGGTTCAAAGGCAAGAATATCTCGGGACTTAAGAGCTTTGACATCCTTCAAATCCATTTGCACCTGATCGGGATCCTCCTGGACGCCTTCTGTTGGAGGTTTTGTTAGTACGACCAACTGGTCGGAGACCCGGCGTTTACCCAGAACACACTGGAGGGGACTGTACATCCCATCTGGTCTGGGAACACCTCGAGAACCTCCAGGAGGAAGTGGAACATGTCGCAGGAGAGAAGAACATCTGGGCTAACTTTTTCAACCGTCACAACCCGACTCTGGATAAGAGACAGTAGATGGACCCTGACAAGAATAAATACTCCACGAAACCTTCAGCATGAAAAGGAATAAACTCCTTCATGCAGCTGGAACAAAAATAACTTGGAGTCATATTTCTTTCTCTTGATTTGGTTGCTCGCTCTGAATTCATTTTACATTGAACATAATCACACTGAATAATTAATCTGATTTGTGGCCCCCCCCAAAAAAAACCAAAAGAACCTCCAAGCAGTGATTCACCCAAATCATTTCCTGCAAATGACAGGCCTGGTTTTTAACGGACTTTTAAGGGGCACTGCAGAGAAACGTCAGACGATGGCGGTGAAAACAGAGGAGGCTCTTTTCATCGGCAGACACCTGAAAATGTTAAAGAAAAAACCAGAACAGAAAAAGCTGGTGTCATGTGTTTCCCGTCGGCATGTTTGCCCCTCGACGGCTCCGCTGACATTTATAGGGACCTCGGTGACGGCAGGTCGCACGCTGTCTCTCAGCAGGACGACGTGTCTGTCACAGGAAATCTGGAGGACGACAATAGGCAGGACGCGGACACTCTTCAGAAGCCAAATTGGCTGCGCAGACAGACTGGTTAGCGTGATTAGGAGGCTGAGACGATGGCAGCTCCATTTTCTCGCCGAGGCAGTTTGATTACGGACACTTTGATAAACAAGTAGGCGACACCTGAAGCGGAAAATTTCCCTTGTCAATTTGATTCTCTCATCTTTGTCCCCTCACACACACACACACACACAACACACACTCTTGTCATCTCTGTCTAATAATGACTTAACTGTGGTCCTGATAGAAAGCAGTGTGCCGTGACTGCACCATAATAACCTCATCCACCTTTACCTGCCTGCTGGAGACCATCTGTGGTGGAGCTGAAGGTAAACTCAACGAAACTCATCAAACACCTTCTTAGTACACTTTTAGAACCTGATAGAAATCTTTTTATTTTATATTATTTGGTTAAAGAGTACAAAACTAACAAATACATGCCGTCATGCAAGTTGTTTTTTGTATGACAGAAGAAAAATAGTTGTTTATGGTAGTATCCGTCTGTCCAAGTAAACAATCGTGCCACAATTTAAAAGAAAATCCTCCTGAGATACTGTACACATGACAATGTGACAGTGAGGACAATGTGACAGTGAGGTCACTGTGACCTTTGACCTCAAAAATCTGATCAGTTCATCCATCGGTCCAAGAGAGCGTTTGTGCCAAGTTTGAAAGACTTCCATCAAGGCGTTGTTTCGATATCACAACAACTTAATGCCTCTGGTTATGACTATCATTGTTGCCGAGGCATATAAATATTGTTTTTCTATTTATACACATAAATACAACTGAAAAATGTTGTTTTTAAGTTACTTCTATTAAAAAAATCAAGTGAATTCCCAGATTTAGAGACGGACTCTGGAGGGTTAAAAAGCTGCTCACATTAATACAACAGAAAGGAGAAACGATAATTGTTTAATTTCACTGCAGTTTTAATGTGATTTAACTTCTGAATGCAGAGTTAAAACAACATGAAACCCGCTGCAGGACATTCAAACGTATCTTTAAGGTGTTACTGAAGACGTAACATTTTTTTCAATATTAATAAATAAGATAAGTCGCAGTGAGGCTGACATGTCAGCTGTCAGCGCGGACTTCGTATTGTGATTCACTTTGTGTTTAAATTTGAACTTACAAGGTCAGACGGTAATTGACCTGCCAGGGATTCACTGTCTTTGATTTAAGGCCGTCCTGATATGCAGCACACATCCCTCCGCTGGGAAACGGAGGAGAAAGTAAATAAGGCTGTTGCTGCTGCCGGAGGGATGAAAACCCAACAATGTAAACAAATGAAATATCTCAAAAGCTGAAATCCAGTCTGAATGTTGGGTTTTTTGAAGGCAAAGGGGAAAGCATGTTTTTCTTGAGGATGATGTCACGTTTTTTTAAACGATATACAAAAATAAGTATGTTACTAAATACTATACATTTTTTGGGCTCCAGTCTGATGCCTTTATTCGCAGTGCAAAAGCTAAAAAAAAAATGTACCTTCCAAAAAAATCTAAAATTCACGTTTTCACCATGAAATGCTCAGTTCGAAAAAGTATATTGAAATACAAATTAATTCCATTAAGGCCTTAAATGTGCATAAATGAATTGCAAGTCATCAAACATTGTTGATGGAGAAAATGAATGAGACTCAAAATGTCCAAAATATCTTAACAACTCTATTAGAATAAAATACTAACATTAAATAAGATAAACGAAGGGTTTGAATTTATGATTCACAAATCTCTGATCGTGACAGACTGACTGACATCAGCCTCCATTAACCAAACATGCCGATTCCCGTGTCAGTAAAACTATAAAACTGGAAAGCGTTGGGTGACTTTGAAGTGCGTGGGACAGAAGACCGCCGTCCTCTGGGAGACGTGTTTGTCTGTGATCCTGTTGGCTTTTATTTTGGAGCCCCTCTGCAGGGCTGGATTTATCTGAGTCCAATCAGTCCGAACTAAAGCTGCCAAGTTCTTCCAGCGGCAAATTGGGTGTACTGGGAACGGCACAAATCCCGGCCCTGAGATCAATACAACTCGTCTCAGTCAGTCACAGACAGAAATTGTAATAAATACATACAGAGGTGGCCTTACTTCATGTAACATCCCTAAAAAAAAAAAATTTCTTCCTACATTAAAATAAAGGTCAAACTTTCATGGTTATCAGGAGTGTAGTGATATTTGTTTCCATTCTACTGATCCTCCGTTAGCACGTTTACACACAGTCATCTCTGATGTGTATTTACTGCCGATGTTTCACAGTAAAAACCTTCTGCTGAAAAATGCTGCACGGCTTTTAATTTGAAACAGGAACAGGAAGTGTAACGCAGTAACTTTGACAGGGCAAACGGGAGCGGATCAAAACGAGGCTTCGAGTTGACGTCGTGAATCGATGAATACACATTAAATATATAACATGACAACTTTGACCAATCCATTTGTTTTTATTGGCTCTTATTTTATGACATGCTTTAAAGATTATTTGATTTTCAAGCACTTAAAACAAATTTTTCATTAATTTCAAGTGGCTCAAGAGAACCGCGATCATTTTATTTCCTAACTTGGAACCTCAACCTCAGAAATCTGCGTGTTTGTTCGTGACACTTCAGAGGTGAACACTTCGCTCCCTGTGGGACGCCGAAGAGCCTCCACTGTCATCTGATGCCAACCACAACAGATGTAACACACACACACACACACACACACACACACACACACACACACACACACACACACACACACCTCTACACTCCAGATCACCGGCTGCCTCCACACCAGAAAACAGCAGCACACCGACACAGTAGCACACACACACATCTTTCATTCATAAGCCTGTCACGGAGACGGAGCAGGCGGCGGAGGTTGGCAGCGGCGGGCGGTGTTGTGTGTTGGCCCCCGGTCTGAAGGCCTGTGGGGCCCATAGGCGGTGGGACGGCAGCCCGTCTTCATGTCTGGATGTCTGTCACACAAACATCGGAACAAAACAGATAACCAACGCACACACCAAACCTCAACTCAAGGAGAACCCCGTTGCCATGGCGCCACAGTTCAGGTGTTTTTTGTTCTCTGGGTTTCAAAAGATGCAGCGACAGACGGGCAACTGAAACACACTGACAAAAGAGGGAAGCACCAGAGCAGAGACTAAATACAGCAGGGAGGGAAGGACAATGAAGGACAGGTGAAACTAATCAGGGGGGCGGGGCCAACAATCATACAAAGGTGCCGATGTCGATTAAGCGACAATTAAGCTAAAGTTACAGCTTCCTGCTGCTCCGTGCAACATGTCACAGTGCTACTCGACTTGACGCGAAACAGGAGCAGTCTCTAATTTTTTTCTCGTACTGTTAAGCCGTTTTTTTAAGAAAACGTTCTATCAATTAAATTCCTGTCCATATTCTGAAGTTGTTGGAGATGGGTTTGTTCATACAACATTTTACACATGCTAACGTTTTGTGAATTTCGAGAGAAGCCGACACAACGGAGTGAAACGAAGACCTAAACGTGTATTTCGATGTGTCAAAATGCAGAAAGTCTGAAAATCAACATGCTATGGATGGAAAACATTGACAAGTGCATGCACAAACAGTTTTTGCCTAAAATGTCTCACCTTAAAGGACGATACTGCTTTAAAACATGCTCGGGTTTCACATTCATAGTTCGAATGATTGCTAATAAATGAGTATTAAAAGGTTTAACGGACCTCAAAATGGTGTCGCAATTGTTTTAGTTTTGGTTTCTTTCATTGGATTTTCTTCATGTTAGAAAATACCGAGTCGCTATTTTTAATGCTCAAGCTAATGTGGAGCTAATTAACCGAACAGACTCATCAATACTTCCTTATAATAAAGGAGTTAGTGACTGTCGTTGAGTCCCCTCCTGCTGCACCGATGAATATTCATCTTTCTAAAGCTGAATAGGACATTAGAGTGCGAGGCCGCTCACATCGGGCAGGTGTTCGTCTGTGGTCTCGTCTCTAATCAGAACCAGAACTCCGCGGCTCCATCTGGACCCTCCGGCTCTCCAACGCGACAATCCATTTATCCTGCCGGAGAGCAGCACCCCTGGGTGACACGCTGACACCGAGCCACGACGGCGCTGCGACATATGGTGAGGGGATGAGTCATAGGGAGTCACAGTTCTGCATCTACTCAACACGTTTTTTGTTGTTGTTGTTGTTGTTTTTATTAAGGCAGCAGCAGACTCAAATAAGTCTGATCCAACTTCTGCTAAAATGTTAATCTGAAAACAAAGATACAACAGAGGTACATCAGGGTATCGGTATTTTTTACTTTGGGTTCGACATCATTAGTCTTGGAATTATCTTCTAATTATGAGAAAATTACCTCATAATCAGGACTCATGACTGATAATCTCATGATTATGACGGTTAATGTTGAATAACTAATTCATCCCGTACTCGTTTTTATAAAGTGTTCCTGCCAACTGCAGCCGTTCTGTTTTCCGGTTGTCTTTACGCCCATCTTTCCCATTCTTGTGACCACGATATCTCGGGAACGCACGGAGGAAATATCCTAAGATTTGGCACAAACGTTTATTTGCACTCCAGAACGAACTGATTCGAATTTGGTGGTCAAAGGTCACTGTGAGCTCACCAAACATGTTCGGCCATAACTCAAAAATTCATACACTAATTATGTTTCACATAAATGTCAAACAGGATAAAATGATGACTTTTTATAGTCTAAGTTTAAGGTCAAAGGTCGCTGTGTGTAAATTATTCAGCACCATAACTGAGGGACACAAGAAGGATTTGGTCAGACACTGAATTGGTGTCAGTCATCTTGGGTGTCCACCAATCAGCAACCAACCGTGACGTCACCCGTCGGTTTGTGAGCTGCCGTTATGAAGCCTCCATTTCAGGTCTTGTCTGTCGCCATCTTGTTATTTTGGAGCCACAAGTGACCATATTTGGCCGAGTTGGGAACGAGCGAGGGGGAGATCTGACGGCATCACAGGCCTGTCAATCAAACAGACACGCACCCCCCCACCCCCACATGCCGCTTTTTACGATTATTTTCAGTTGGACTGCCAGAAAACTCATCAGAAGGAATAAATTTAGCTATTGACCCCATAATAACTTAAAAAATTATAGACTTCGTATTTCATGAGTGAAGTTTTATGGGAGTCTATTGCAGTCAGAGCCTTTTTGGGGTGGCCCTCTAGTGGCCCTCGGTGGTATTGCATTTTGAAACACTTCCACTTTGGCCTCACTTTTGGCACCCGTGAGCTACGTCCACTTTTATATACAAAATGTAAGTGAGATGCACATCACACAAAACAGGTCATGTGACCAAGTACAAATGCTATGAAGTTATTTTTTGTAAAAAGATTTGCGGCGGTCGGATGGACAAAACGCCGAACGGTCACCCAGGAGACCAATGTTCGTGTTCATGAGAATCCGACAAGGACTTCTTAAAGGAAATCGTTAGCAAACCTCAACCATGCGGCTTTGTTTTCCAAAACGTAACCAGGTACTTCTTCACGGCAAAGCGAGGTGCAGGTGTTGCACTGACACCAGACAGCAGACTCTCCGGTCAGTAAAACCAACACAGAGTTGGGTGGATTTTCTTAAACCACACAAAGTTTAATGAAGTAAATCCGCCTTTTGTTTTTCTTCTCCTGGTACGGAGGTTTGGTGTGCAGATGTTTTTGCTTCCTTTTGATGGGAACCCCTGTGAGAAACAAAGCTCATATACATCCTCAGTCTCAGAGAATCGAGACAATAAAGAGAAGAACCCGATGAATAATAGAAACCAGAGCGGGATTTTGATGTTCGCGAGGAGTCGGCGGATTCTGCCGAGCTTTTATTAACACAGGAGACCGGTTGAGGATGCGGTGCCGGTTTGTTTACGTGTCTGAACGTTTTACCATCCGAACAACACCAAACTGTCACGAGTGAGTAGAAAAGGAAATGCAAGTCAAAGGGAAAGAAAAACCAAGAGAGTAAACGAAGCTGTAACGTTGGACGGACCGTCGGTGGAGTCTTTCGTTCGATCTCTGAGTGAAAGCTGCCGCGGTGAGATTCACTCCGACGGTGGTGAATTCAAAATGAGGCGACTTCTCCTGCCTTTGATGGCGCTCCGCTGCTGCTTCTATCGCTGCACTAAGTGACGGCAGAGCGACTGAAGTTTTGGAGAAAGAAAAACAAAAAAGCCTCTTCACCGCTCAAAAGGAAGCAGCGTGATCAGAGAGGATCGGATGAAAACCAGCCGTTGACATGGAAACGATCACAGGGGTTATTAGTCGTGTTTAGCCGGGTCAGTGATGCGGCTGTGGGAAGAGCAGACGTTCGATTACGGCACAGAACATAAAAAATTATAGATTCTATTTTTTTTTTTAAAAAGAAAAATTTTAATATCAATTAACGGTCGATCAAAAGGTTCTGCGACAGCTCCTGTTGCACGTGATGAGTTGGCAGCTCAGCGGAGCAGCAGGAAACCTTCACGAGGACGTTTTCCAAGTTGGATCACCACCAACAGAGTTACACGGTTTTGTGGCCGCTGTCGACTTGACTTCAGCTGTTTGTTTGCTGATTCTCAGCGTTAACCGTTCACTTGCGTTTAGCTATTTTTCTTAGCGCCTCGTTAGCTGGTTGTCAGACTGTCGACGCCGACTTCAACTGTGACGTTTTGAGGCGTCTGAGGGGAGAAAAATGTTCGAACTGCGGCGCCGTGGCAACACATCCACTCACAGCACCTTGAAAACGGACGAGTTCTCAGCTCATTTGCCACAAATCTACTTTTTTTTTTTTTTTTTTACATCTGTCACAGCTCTGCGTCGCATCGTGTGAATAGTCCAGAGCAAGTGAGTTTTCTAACGTAGTAACTATCGGTGCAGGACGAGGTTACAACCTCCCGGTCGGTGCACAGAACACGGGAGGGCTTTTAATTTGACACATACAGGAAGTCACCGCATTTGGCTGACCGGTGGTGTAACTTGATCTCTCGGAAAGGGACGCTCACATTGTGACGGACGTGAGGTCAGAAACTTCTTCAGATGGAAAGCAGTCTGTGATGTGGTACCTGGTTTGTTGACCTGCCTTCTTCCTTTTGGGAGCAGATGAGACGCTTCCGGTCGACACAGAGACCCGCAGGGCAAACAATTTGTAAAGCATCTTCCAACTCACGCAGATTCAAATCTTACCCGTTGATTTCAATGTCATCTAAAGCCGACTGAAAGCGCCGGCAGCTGGCTCTCTCTCTGTGGGAATCAAACACGGCGAGGTATCGACAGGAGATGTGTCAGAGCAACCACAGAGGAGACAAATAAGGAATCTTAGTTTATTCATGCAGGACTCTGCTGGAATTGAACCTTTCTAGAAACCCAGACTACATTAGAAAAAAAAAAAAAAAAAACGAGATCAGTGTCGTACGGGACCACGCTGACGAATCGGCCTCCACTGCAATGTTCCCTCGCCGCAGTTTATGAACGATCGCTGTCATCTCTCAGCCGCTGGGTTTCCTGTTAAGTCGTACCACGAGAAAAGATTCTCCCCACCGAGCTCCGTCTAATGAAAGTCAAAATTAAAACCGCTTCTCGAGGTCGCCGAAGGAAAAGAAATGATGCAATCACTCCGTGTCCAAACACAAGAATCACCTGAGTCTGAACAGGTCAATTTTTTTTAGAAGATTTAAACACAAAAAAGACATCCTACTGAAAAATGCCTGATACTTATGATTCCTCTGAACCACAGAGTTTATTTCAATCACCAAATGTGGATCAATCCACGACAGAAAAAAGTCCACAATAAATGAACCTGTTTGAGTAACTTCTGTTAAAAACTATTTTATGAATTAGATTTTAAGCCTCAAACCGATCTGTCTTGGAGCGTGTTGGGTTTGATTGACAGGCCTGGGGTGGGCGGGGCTTGCCTGTCAGATCCGCCCAAATATCCAAATATGGTCACTTCTGGTCCAAAACACCGAACTGGAGGCTTTAAAACATCCGTTCACGAACCAACGGTAGTTGGGTTGGTTGCCACTTTGGCCAGAGCCATTAAACAACCTCAAGGGAATACAAATGACTATAAATAGACTTATAAAGTAACTGAAGATCACGTAAAAGAACTACAAATAATGCATAATGACCATTAAGGGAAACAAAGAGACATTTTATGGCCCCATTTTCTAATAATCCATCCTTGCCTGAACTTAACGTACTGGATGCACAAAGATTAGAAAAAAGCCTCCAAACTTGTCATTTATTGTCCGAAAATTAGTGTCACGTTTCAGCAGATGACTGAAGACTCGTCGTGTTTTCAGACGGAAGTGGAAAGTGTACGTGTAAAAATCAATAACCACATCTGAACTGTGACACACAATGACACACGACAGCCTTTCAAATGAAGGGTCAGAGGTCAAAGTGTATTAACAACATCACGGAAGAGGAGAGGAGATGTTTCCCTGGTCGTGGAAGGAGCTGAATTCAGACCGTTCATTCAGATCTGCCGGCCGGATGATCGGCGACGCCACTCCTGAAAGCTTCAATAAGCAGCGCGGCTCTTCTCCAGCGCCGTCGTCGCCGTCGCAGCGTGTCGCTCACACCACAAAGCATGAAATTTATTATTGATCTGAGTGCCCCTTCGACACTGAAGGGTAACTTCAGTGGGACAGTTGAAGAGCTGCAGCCAGCGAATCCACTCAAAACCGCTCGACTGAGGCGAACCGATAATAACGCAGCGCGACCACCAAAATTACGGCATGAAAGTGAGTCCCGGGCTGCGGCCGTTCTCTCCACCAGACGCTCTCATGTTGTATTCATCAGACGATTCGCTCGGATCAGCCGGCCGAGTGGATCTGGAGTTCATGGGATGGTTTTGGAGCTATCGCACGCACACACACACACACACACACACACACACACACACACACACACACACACACACACACACACACACACGTCAAGAAATACACACCACAATGACCAGGCAGAGAGGAAATCCCAGATTTTGTTTTGGAACAATTACATTTCAACTTCAAACATTTGATTGGATGTAATTGTGTGAGATAAGCTGCATGTTGAAATGTCCCGTCGAGATCTGATCAAGTACGAGCGGCAGTACGAGGACCTCCAACAACCGAAAACCTGATTTCAATCTGGGCGTTACCTCCTTCAAAGTCGACTCTTTGTGCAGCTGCGGCCACGCTGGGAACCCTTCCTGGAATCCGTCGGTCCTGTCAGCTCGTCCTCCTCCGTTCTGTCTCCGCAGTGTTTCCTTCACCCGGTTTCACCTCCTCGCTGCGATCCGTCCCACTTCGTCTCCAGCCGCGAAGCAGAATTGAGAGCAACGACAGATTACACACAGTATGTTAGAGTATATGGGATTACTGAAGTTGGTCTCAGTGGCTCTGATGTAATACAAATTGGGTCGGAGCTCATAGACCCAGTTGCGGCAGAGTTTCTTTTTCTTGTTGCAAACTGTTTAGAATTGAAGCTTCTGATGGATTATATATTTTGTGCCCACGAATCTTGAACAATTTCAGCCCCACAATTTCCACGGATTTAAAGCGTTTACTTAATCTATCAGGAAATAAAAGTCCTAAAATTAGGTTTGACATCTTCACCGGACGCCGAGTTCTTCTGAGTTCTTCTTCCTCCACTGAAACACAGAGGATCCGGTAACTGTGAGAATATTTCAGCCGAAATTCAGACATCAAAGTAAACTTTTTTTTTTTTTTTTTTAAAGAAGCAAGAACTGACACTTGAATGCAAATAAAAGAGTTTATTCAGAGCTCGTATAATAAAGCAGTAAAACCCAAAGCAGAGTAGAGACGTCAGAAGTCAGAGGAAAGTTAAGATTTACATCACGGGTCAATAATTAGGTTATAATCACACATCCAGGTCCACCTTGATATATTTTATTTAAGAGTTAAATTTCTCCACAACATCGTGCCCTCAGAAATTCACACAATGGACCAAAGTAAAAAGTGAAGTATTGACTCATAGCATTTTATAGAAGCTCATTTTAATCACCAATCAGGAGCCTAAAAAACACAAAGTTTACTCAACTTTATTTCTGTTTAATTGAAAATTTGTTTGAAATAAAGTATTTCATTTCACTATATGTCGTCTTTCCTCCATCATGGAGCCTACGGCCTTAAACGGGACCAAAAGACCCTCAAATCTGGTTTTATTTCACATCCAGCTCCTTTTTTTAGAAAGTATACTTCAATTTTTCAGTTTGTAAAGTAATTAAAACACATGAAACCTCCATTGAAGTCGTGTTATTCCATCACAGAAGAACTGAAAAGCTGCGACCGACAGACAGAAGTAAAAACAATGCTATTGTTTGTTTGATGGGTTTTTTTCAGTCCATTTTTCATTCAAATGAAACTTTCAAATTAATGTTAAATATCTTGTATGATTGATTACTTTGATTTGATTTTATATTTTCAGTTAATTTTTTTTAATAACTGAATGTTTTTGTAATGAATAAAATCGTAGAAATGACTGAAAAAGGCCCATCATTGATTTTTAGAAACCGAATTAACATATTTAAATCTTTTTTTTTTCTTTCTGCGTGATCAACAGATTTTGAGTTAACTATCATGGAAAACTGGGAAACTGGCTCATACTTCCATTTTAGGAGCTGCGGTCAGAGAATTTTTGCCCTTTTTGCTTCAAAAAATACGTATTTTCTATAAAAACTGTTGCTACGTGAGTTCTCGAGGAGAAGTTGGTTTCTGTAGCGTGAATCCACGTCTGCACACTAATGTTGACAACTTGGCTAATTTTAGGAATAATTTTACATTTTAAGGATTATCCTGGTTACATTTTTATTAATTTCAGTGTTGAACAGCCCGATGAGGGCGCCGAATTTAGGATCTGTCTGAAAATAAAAAGCTAAACTTACAGTGCACGATGTCGTATAACCTCATAATAACGAAGATAAAGGAACGCTCGCCGTCAGTTAAGACAAACAGCGGAGTAGGAACGAAGCTCGTGGTTGAGGCCGGTTAGGAAGTGGCGGCGGGGACCTTCTTCTTCACCAGCCTCCTCCCGACCTGTCTGGGGGCCGTGGCCGGGGGCGGGCCGGGGGCGGGGCCGGCGTTGGCGTTGTTAGCGCGTCCGGCCTTGACCTCGTCGATGAAAGTCTCTATGTTGGAGAACTTCTCGGTCAGGTCTCCCAGGTGAGCTTTGAGGGCGTTGAACTCCTTGTAGAGGTCGTCCAAGGCCTCGGACAGCGGCTGGATCCTGAACGGGAGGCAGGTGGAACAGCTTATTACCCAGAATGCACTCAAACAGCCTGATACAGACGCACTACTTGATGTTTAATGGACTGAATAACATGCTGACTTTTATCACCAACAGCAGCTCTGTGCAACAATATAAAACTCTACTTTAAAATCTGATTAATAACTCGCTCCACAATTGAAATATTTCAGAGTAAAACTGTGAAGTAGAGACAGAAAAGGAGAATTAAAGTAAATAAGGGAGAAACTGTCTCATAAACAATGTCGACTGCTGCTTATTTAGATTCTGGACCAGAGTGATGTCTCGTCCTCTGACTTCCTTCGTGCTCTCTAAAGAGCGGTTTCTATTTTTGCAGCCTCGTATGACGACATCGGCCGCAGACTGAACCCCACAAACTCCCGCCTGTGTTTTAAACCACATTCCTGTGGCGGCTCTCAACACTCAGACTGTTTCATTTCACTCATGAGAGAACAGACGTGTGGACTTCATCTGCGACGGGACGATTCCTCCGCCCCCCCCCCCCCCCCCCCCCCCCCCCCCCATTAAAGGATCATTCCGCTTTATTTCAGCCTCCTTGGTGTCACGTGACTCATCTTGAAGGTCCCGTTAGTCCCTCTACGATCGGAGGCTTCATAACGTTCACAAACCAACGGGTGCCTACCTGGCGTAGTCCGGCAGGAGGGACTGGTGGTCGTTCTGCAGGAGTCCTCTCATCTGGTTCAGGATGTCGAACCTCCAGTTGTCCAGCACCTGAGTCAGGTTGGCGACGTTGCGCATGTTCACCTTCTCAGCTGGAGCAGAAGGTCACAACACACGTTCACGTTCAGATTACCGTCTTTGTACACATCTGATCAGTGAGCAGTCGGTCACAATGAGGGTCGTAATCCTCAGTCTCAGAGGTCAGAACTCGTATTTACTGAAAATTCAGGTCACAAATTGAGCGGCTGTTTTTTTTTTTTTTTTTTTTTTTTCAAATAATTGCATTTGCTTTTTGACAAAGAACGTCCTTAATTATAATTTTTATGCAGAAAATACTTCATCTTTATTCGTCACTGCATGTGGAGCCTGTTCAGTCATAACTCATGAAGCGTAAAGTTATCTGAAGGCACAAAGAACAAAGAAAACGGAATAAAATCTGACAGGTGACAAAGTTAAACTAGCAAAATACCACCCAGTGTTAAACGGTGTAATACACCCATTAGTCCACTAGAGGTCACCGTGTCAGTGTCATGTTTTTCCCTGAAAAGTATATATGACCTGTTTGCAGTCTTTATGCTAAGCTAAGCTAATAGTTTCCTGGTTTCAGTTGCCTATTTCGTGTGTGAGGGTCGTGTTAACATCACTGAGCAAGAAAACAAAAATAAAGCTGTTTCTTTAAAGAACTGCTTCGTTCAAGTTGATGATAGAAGGTCCTTTGATCGACTCAACAAAACAAAATCTTTTATTTTTTTTGCTGAATTTAAAGATAAAACTGGTATTCGTTGCATCCAGGCGGATAGTTTGAGTGTATTCTGACTCTGAGCATGTTTCACCTTCTTCTTATTCTCAGCTTCGTATTAAAACACTGACAGGTGGGTTTTTTTAAGCTCGGAGCAACGTGATCTTTGACCTCCGGCATTGACATCGCCATAACTAGAGCCCTGAACTCGACCTTTGACCCCAGAGAGGAAACAGTTAATCTAGGTGCTCACATCCATCCCGGTAGTTCCACTCGTTGGTGGTTGTCGACGTCTGGCGTCGCCTCTGGGCCAGCACGGTTACCACGGCGACAGCCAGCAACAGCAGCAGCACGCTCAGTTTGGAGGCCATGATCAGACCAGGACCTGCAGCAAGAGAGTTTCATTAAATTCTACATCATTTTATGTTTAAATTTAATCTTTTTAAGTCTTCATCTCTTGTTTCTCTTCTGTCTTTAACATGCTGTTAGTCTTTATGAAGCATTTTGATTAATCTAACTAAATTAAACATTAATTTCCGGCAGGCATTGAGGATATTTTTGACGACATGATATGATTTCAAATTTCGAAGTCATAGAGACCACAAACATGGTCCAGATATTTATCTCCGTCTTCTTTTATCGGTCAAACATGCAGACACCATTTTATTTTATGTCAACTCGTTGAATTACAGCTTGCTGTGTAAAAACTGATTGCTCTACCGTCTGATTGATTGATTGCGGTGGTTTGATGAAGAGCAGTTTGGTCGTAATGTTTCTGCATGTTTTGCATCTTCCTCAGACTCCAGTGACTCAGAAGCACGACACGTCATTATGTTTAGTTAATTGCATGATATTGAAATAATTAAATCCCACATTCAGGCTCAGTCTTTGCAGATTTCCTCCTTCTGAAGAACATGATGTCCTCTGACTTCTTTATTTCACTCTAGAAACGTTGTTCTGTTCAGTAAGACATGCTGGAGGGATTTCCCTCATCCTCGGCTCTGTGTTTTTAAAACTTGTATGGATTTGCTGCCGCCGTGGCTATCAAACCTAATAAAGCAGAGAGAAAGGAAATCTAACTTCTGTGCACACAAACTTCTTCAAGTCTTCCAGGCGTGTCAGAGGGTGGAAGAAGCCCCGAGGCTACAAACTCTCAGCTCCTGCAGTCGGCTCATTTTAAGGAGCGAGTCGAAGCTCCGGTTGCAGAGCTGACGCTCAAAACTGAACCGACAGAGCGACTTGGAAAACTGTTGGTGAGCTGCAGAGACACGCCGAGTGGAAACCGCATCGGCAACTGCGTGTCTGTCCCACACAGGCCTACAATTATACACAGAGGTGGAGGTAGACTACACAGCTGATCTTCTTAAACACCACATGTTTAAAAGAGGAGCTGACACACATTCTTCTTTATTTCCATTACTGTGTCTGCTGTGGGTTGAGGCTGACCTCAAGTCTTTAACAGTCGGAAGGAAAAACTCCAACAGAACCATCTTCCTCGATCCTAAACCTAACAAACCAGGTTTGCAGTACGAATTGCTGATTAAGGAAAATATCATTATGAATATTTAGATGTTTGTTTTCTTTCTTTGAACAAATCCCATGAAAAGACTAAATCTAGTAAGTATTGTCTGCTCTACAAAGTCCAGTCCAGCATCCTTGGAAATACTGTGTTTGTATATCGCATGATGATTCTTACTTAGTTTGATAGCCATAATGCTAACAGCACCTATTTTTTTTTTTATTAACTATAACCCAAGTTTTTCTCCAACCATAACCACAACTTAATGTGACATGAACACAACCTTTCTTTGTGATTTGTTGGAAATAATAACTAAATATAGAATATAATTTCAACACAGCATGTTCCAAGATCTACGCGGGCGGGACAGCTGGAGGATTTTGGTGCCAAACTCATCTTTAAATTATGAATGAAACATTTCCTCCCCAAACCATTAAAACACACTTAAACACCTATAACGCAGGCGTACACACACAAAAACACACACCTAAAGTCGAGTTTCTAGCCTCCCTCTCCGCTGCAGGTTTTTCTCCTAATGAACATTTTGAGCGACCAAAAATCTCATCAGCTCTACCGCGGCTCGATCTGGCAAGCATGAAATAAGTTTTGGCCTCGCAGTGGAGGGGAAGGCACATGGAAGAATTACTGAATTCCCCTGAGTTTTTCAATATTTAAATGTGCAGATGCCTGATTTAGATTCATGCTCAACGTTAATAAAAGAGGCTCATTCAATTTGATGTCGAGCAGGAATTTACCCTTGTAGTGCTTCGACACAGCGTGAATAAATCATTTTCTCTTACAAAGCGGTGAACAATTCAAAGATTTGTTCTTTGACTTTATCAATCTCAAAATAAAGTAATTCAGACAACGAGTAGAGCCTGAAAAATAAAGACAAGAAGTAATGTGTCGTGATTTAACACAGCGCGCATGTGACTCACCAAACAAATCACTGATCGATATGTGATCACATACCTGCTGATGATGAGTTGTTCTGCAGCTCCTCTTCAGTAAAGCTTCAACAGACGTCTGACAGGCGCACAAGAGGTGCAGACAGAGAGAGAGAAAACACACACACCCCTGCTGCACACAAGCATGAATTCACATGCATACACACACATGCAAACTTACACTCTCACTTTTTAAACACACACAGCATCCGGCCTCTCCCCCGTCATTATGGCGGCCCAGTGGTCAGCGCAGTCGGGTTTGGGTTGGAGGCGACGCTCCAGCACCTTGGCTGGTTTCTTCTGTTTTGACCACTGTGTGTGTGCATTTGTGTGTGTGTTTGTGTGTGTGTGTGTGTGTGTGTGTGTGTGGGTCCTGAATCCTTCAAATATGAGATCATTGCTAGATATTACCAGTCTGTGCTTGTGCTCTGCTGTGCTAGAAGAAAGAAAGAGGCCCAACAGAAGTCCCTGGTCCAAAGCTTCTATTTTACTGGCAGGTCAATCAAACAGAAAACACTCAAAATATTCAGAAACAGAGGCAAACCAGCCGCTAAGAGAAGAAATTGAGGATAAAGAGACAAATACACTCAAAATGCCAAAAAGAAAGAAAGATGGAAGGCAAAGAAAATACATGCAAAATGAACACAAATAGATGCAAAACTCATGCAACTGCGACAAAGTGAGACTCAAAATGACAAACAAAATGATCAGAAATGAACACGATGATGCACAATCAATGCACACAACCAAAAGGACTGCAAACATACACACACTAGGACCACAAAGCAACTCAGAACAACTACATATAGATGGAAACCAACCACAAAGAGAGACAAACAACTGTAGAGAGACTGAAAAGAAGCAAAAAGAGATGCAAACTAAAGAAAACGAGATGTAAAATGAAACGAAATACATGCAAAACAACAGCAGAGACGGACCTGACAACAAGACGGATTCAAAATGAGCACAAACAGAGACTAAACAACTGCACAGGGACACAAACAAACCTCAAAGATTCATTATTTATTCAAAGAAAGAAAGAGACGTGTTAGTTTTGGCCGGTATCCGTCGCTCTCGATCAATAAAATAAAGTTTTTAGAAAAGAAAAATCTAAAGTAGCTTGTTCTCTGAGCTGATTGGCTGTAACACACGTCCGTCAGAAGGCCCTCTTCCGGTCTACTGTGTTGCTAGGCAACAGCTCCTACGCGTTCCGTCCGTCCACTACACAGAAGCGAGCTAAATGTCTCATTTAAGAGTCTGGGAAGAATACGCAAAGGTCCCGGTAGTTTGTCTTTGAATAAATCTGCTGGGTTGAAGCCATGACGGCTATAAAAGACGGAGAGTACACGGCTACGATCTACAAACTGGTGAGAATACTGTTGTTTGGTGGCGGTTAGCTGCTAAACTAGCAGCGATAATAGCCTGAAGCCCGAAACTCCATTAAAAAAAAAGATCATTTTAGTATTTCTTGCTTATTGAAAAAAACGCAGGCGACATAACGCGGTCGTGAAATTGCGGTCGGCTGCTCGTGAATTCGGCGAACATTTCGGCTTAACTTTCCGTTATTTTACTTGCAGAAGTATTGTTAGTAAACAACACGTGTTGTTAATAAACAACAGTTCATAAAGTGTGAAACCATCACAGCTGATTCTCCGGTGTTTCAGATTAAAGACGGACAGTATTTGGACGCGATTCACATCCTGAACGGACAACTTCAGAAACACACCAAGGTGAGCTCCACGAAACCTGCTGGCTCTGTTTACACTAAACAAATAAGGCTTTTTATTGTTGTTGTTGTTATTGTTGTTGTTATTGTTGGAGATGCAGTTATTACTTTAATCAAACAGTTTAACCAAACAGAAAATGAATTGTCAGATAATAACCACGATAATATGTCATTTACTTGTTCCAGTTTCTCAGAGGAATTTAATGTTTTCTGTTTATTGCAAAGATTTATGACTTTGGACATCAGGACATTATAATGGAGGATTAAAGCTAAATGAAGGAAAACAAATAAGAGGAGGAAGACTTTATGCCATGAAGTGAAATGATGTTCTGTTTTATTACATGTAGCTCTAAAGTAAAATTTTACCAGATGGTCCACACAAGGTGTTTTGTAGTTGTAGTCATTTCTAAAGATACTCCAGTAGTTTGATTTATTCTCAAAAGTTCAATATCAATCTTTAAATGTTGACTTTCCTCTCAACATTTTAACTTTATTCTCAATATTTCAATTTTAATCTCGATATTTTGACTTCAATCTCGCCGGTTCGACTTTATTCTCAAAAACAGCGGTTCAACTTTATTTATTTTTTATTGATGTTTTTTAAATGATTTTGAAGCATTTTATAGACCAAATATTTAAGCGATTATCTGAGAAACGGATGTAACGGCGGCTTAACGGGAATGAAGTGACTTACTCCTTAATGTTTGAGCCAAATAGAAAAAAAACAAAAAACACTTCATCCTTTTTCAAT
Organism: Embiotoca jacksoni; assembly: GCF_022577435.1. Taxonomy (NCBI): domain Eukaryota; kingdom Metazoa; phylum Chordata; class Actinopteri; family Embiotocidae; genus Embiotoca; species Embiotoca jacksoni. Next base: position 1,423,032 of record NW_027185386.1, on the reverse strand, counting down.
CATTTACATTTATACATTGATTTATGATTAGTTTCACATTTCATACTGTGACAATTGCAGACGTCCTGATTTACTTCGATTCATTCTTCCTTTGTCTCTGTCACAGAGGGTGTTAGAAGTGTGTTATAGGTGTTTCATCAGTGTGTCTCTCCTCTGTGTCTCAGTCCCGGGCGGCTCTGTCTCTGCTGGGTTACTGCTACTATCACATCCAGGACTTCGGCAACGCCGCCGAGTGCTACGAGCAGCTCAGCCAGCTGCACCCGGAGGTGGAGGAGTACAAGGTGTACTACGCCCAGTCCCTCTACAAATCTGGGGCTTATCCAGAGGCCACCAAGGCCTCGTTTGTACTGGACAACACCAGCAGCCGTGGCAAGGTACACACACACACACACACACACACACACACACACACACACACACACACACACACACACACACACACACACAGGTACACACACACAGACACAGGTACACACACACACACACACACACACACACACACACACACACACACACACAGGTACACACACACAGGTACACACACACACAGACACACAGGTACACACACACACACACACAGGTACACACACACACACACACACACACACACACACACACACACACACACACACACACACAGGTACACACACACACAGACACAGGTACACACACACACACACACACACATACACACAGGTACACACACACAGACACAGGTACACACACACACACACACACACACACACACACACACACACACACACACACAGGTACACACACACAGGTACACACACACAGACACACAGGTACACACACACACACACACAGGTACACACACACACACACACACACACACACACACACACACACACACACACACCACCGGGCTCAGACAAAATGTGAAACAGTTAAATTCTCTGTTTTTTTAATGAGACCTGAAAGTGTTTCGGTCTCAGGTGTTTCATCGATGCTTCAAATCTGCAATCTAAGAAGAACTCCATCTTTATTTAGACTTAAATTTTTACTCTCCGTCTCCACCATCTGTTCCAACACTTTTCCTTCACCGGGAGCGTTTGTTCAACAGAAAGTCTTCTCACAAATGCATATTGGGGCCCATAAACGAGACGAAGCTCGACAGCAGGGAACAAACTTTTATCAGCAGAGCGTCGAAGTAACGCTGCTTTTAAAATGGAATCTAACTTAATCCTGTCGGCGATGTAGAAGAATTATGACACTTCTGCAGAAACTTTATGAATGAAAAATTAGTTCTTGGTGACAGTTTGGATCAGAGATTGCAGCTGATTTTTGGTGTTTTGATGTTTTACCCTTTCTCTCTCTCCTGGGCACAGATGGTGAAGCTACAAGCTTGTATCAAATATTGTGAGGAAGACTACTCCGCCGCCAAGGTGAGTCATTATTATTAGCAGACAAACGTCTGGTTCGTGTTCTGCTGAGACTGACTCCGCCTGTCGGTGTGTTTTCTGAAGTCCCTGTTGGAGCAGCTGCCCCAGGACGACCCGGACTACGTCTACAACATGGGATGTCTGCTGTACCAGGATGGCAAGTACGAGGAGGCCTGCAAGAGGTTCATGTCGGCCATGCAGGTGCTGGGATACGTTCCAGGTGATCAAGCGAGGACACGCGTGATTCTCAGTGAATCGCTGTCTGTGTACTGAAAGATGTTCAGTTATTAAAATCACCCAATCCTCCGAGCAGGAAGTGACATGCAGCTTTTTTAAATGCAGTGGGGGGTCTGACACTGACCTGTGTTGTATGGAGGACACAGGCCACACCCTCCAAGCCTGTCTCTCTATAGAAAAAAACAGGAAGCGGCCTCGCTGCCATAGCTGTGCTTGGAGCCAGCCCCTAGTGGCCCTCAGTGGTATTGTACTTTAAAACAATGGCTTCAGTTTTCAGACCCAGAGACTACGAACATTCTTATACAGTTTTTGCTTTGGGTTAAAAAAAAAAACTGTCTACTACACTTAAAGTTCTTCTTTATTTCTCTCTCTTTGCGTCAGCGTTGTCCTACAACATCGCCCTGACCTACTACAGCCTGAAGAACTACGCTCAGGCCCTCAAATACATCAGCGAGATCATCGAACGAGGAATCAGAGAACATCCAGGTATCGTCACGTCTCGTGGATCTGTTATCTCGACTGCAAATAATTCAACAGACTGACTCAGTTCTGGTTTCACCTTTATTTTGGTCGTCTTTTTGACCCGTGTGTGTGTTTTTTTTTTCTTCCTGCCAGAGCTGAGCGTCGGGATGACGACCGAAGGCATCGACGTCCACAGTGTGGGAAACACGCTGGTGCTTCATCAGACAGCCCTGATCGAAGCCTTCAACCTCAAAGCAGCCATCGAGTACCAGCTGAAGAACTGTAAGAACCTCAGTCAGTCGGGGGCCTCCGAGTTTATACGCCTTATACGCATGAATTAAAGTGAGACTCATGCATCAACAGAAAGTTAATCATTTTAAAAACGAGCATATAAATGTTAGAAATCAGTCAAATAGGAACAAAATAAACCCTTATTTTGCCAAGACCTTTGTTAAATTAGACTCCTGTTACTTTGACCCAGTGGGATGAGGAAGATCTGAAACTTTCAAAGTTCCTTTTGAATGTTTTAAAAGTTGAACAAACCCAGAAAATCCATTTAAAAACACCAACAGTAGAGATAATATCAGCAAAGAGTTTCCATAAAAACGTGTTCACTGCTCCTCCAGTCTGAGATCACCTGCAGCTACTCGACTAATCCAAGCATCACAACAGCATCAGTCAACTCTGAGTTCAGTCCAGAACCGGGTCAGTGCAGCAGAGACAAAAAAAACAAAGACAGAAACGAATCGAAGGAGATGAAAATCACCTGGAAAAAAAAGATGTAAATCTTCCTTTTATCTTCAAACATCCTCCCTCCTGTGTCTCCTCTCTGACACATTATCAAACCAAAGCTGTCAAGAGTCGTGATCAGAGGACGACGAAGCAGGAAGCAGGATGTGAGAATCCACATCAGACGGGTCGGCTCCATCAGGAGGACGAGGAGCTACATCACCTGCTGACGGAGGGAGGAGGCGCTCGAGGACAGAACTGAACTCAGGCTGCAGAGAGGAGCGGGAATATGGAGCTACAACAGCAGTTCATCAGGGCCTGATAATTAAGAGACTTAACTCAATAACCTTTTCACTTATTTTCCTCATAAATATCTCATTATTCTCTGTTTTTCAGCTTTCTGTTAAAGTAGCGCGGGAAGTTTTAGGAATTATGCAGATTTTACTCAAAATGTCTCCAAACCACCGCGTAGATGACAAAAAAGTAAAACAGAAACTAGTCAAGTAAAATCCAAATAATATCCCATTTAAAATGAACTTCTAATACATTTTATTATCATATAAAAAATGCAAATTTAGCTTTTGTCAGTTGTGTTTAATGTAATGTAGTTTTAGTACAAAGTCTGCAGAGGCTAAAATGTTTTTATACGAGGATGTAATTGATGCACGATTTAAAATGTTTTAAAAGAAAACTGCTTTATAATGTCTGAGGAGGGGAAATAACTCGACACCTTTCTGCAGGATAACTTTTAAGTGGGTTTTTTTTACAATCAAGCTGTGAAGACTCTGATCTGTTTGATTTGTGCTGGTTTTGTAAAATTCATCACACGAAGAGAAATCTGCTGCAAAAAATGCTCTGAAATGAACTTCGTCTCTCCTCTTGTGGTTTCATGTTGATTCCTGCAGTGAAAGGAGCTCAGGAGGCGTTGACGGACATGCCCCCGAGATCAGAGGAGGTAACCATCGCTGCTCAGCCATGCCCACTGCACTCTGTGTGTGTGTGTGTGTGTGTACACTTATATTACATACATCTGTTTACACAAAAATACAACAGACCCCAGACACACTTCCTGACATAAATGAGTCATTTTAAGGGTGAAAATTTTAATGTCTTTGCATGAAAAAAAAACAATATATAAGGAAATATGTGCGAGTAATTTAGGAACTTAGTTAGGACGGTGAAGGTCAATGTAAGGGGATAGCATGATGTCAGGGAATTTCCTCACAAAGACAGTTGTTCATATGTTGTCAGAGAGTCCAGAAAAATACCTGTAATCAAGGGACAAGGGCACAAAAATATTATTGGATGGCAAAAATGTGTGTGTGTGTGTGTGTGTGTGTGCGGTACGGTGTGATTTTAGGGTTAGGGTAGGGAACTAGGCACTGCATTATGTCAATGAATGTCCTCACAAAGATAGCTGTACAAGCGTGTGTGTGTGTGTTTGTGTTTGTGTGTGTGTGTGTGTGTGTATATTCTTTCCGCTGTGCGTAATCACCCTGTAATAATGTGCCTGGACTCGCCTCTCCAGCAGCCCGGAGATAACAGAGATGAATAGAATATGAGTCGTAGGTGTGAAGGCTCACACGGAGGTGATGGCGAGAGTTTCATCTTCCTCACTAAACTTAAAGTACAAGCTGCAGCTCCCTCCTCTTCGCTGCCTCTCCGTTGTTACCGTCTCTCTTACAAGAGGTGAGCAGCTAGTGCCCCCTAGTGGAAGCTAACACTTAGTGCATTCTGTCATCGGTGAGAAAAGTCAGTTTGAGAGTCAAATCTTTTTTTCTGTAATATTATTACTATAAAGAAACCCAGAAATTAATTGATTTCTAATTAAAAGGAAGGAAGAGCAACGAAGCCCCTCCAGCAAAGAGCAGCTCAGGACAATCCAATCTATCACCCAAAATAAAGGTGGACAGACAAAATATTTCAAAATAAAAGTCTGAAATCCCTTTAAGGTGCATTGAAGTTGCACTTTGAATGTACTTTTTCTTGTTTTTCATCACACATCAGATCAAACAGCGTAAACTTCATCTGTGTTGTCTTATTTACAGTATTTTACAGAGGCGGGTGTCACATAATTTATAAACTGTGTGTGTGTGTGTGTGTGTGTGTGTGTGTGTGTGTGTTGTGTTGTTGCAGGAGCTGGACCCGGTGACGCTGCACAACCAGGCCCTGGTGAACATGGACACGAAGCCGTCGGAGGGCTTTGAGAAGCTGGCCTTCCTCCTGCAGCAGCCCTCCTTCCCCCCCGTCACCTTCGGGAACCTGCTGCTGCTCTACTGCAAACACGAGGTACGTAGGAGGACGAGTCGCAGCGACTCTGAGCTTTCACTGCAGGCTGGACATAAAATCCGGAGGTTTCTCTTTCTCTGTATGTCATACGTCTTTATTTTCATGGTGTAAGTACATTTCATGTGTTCCCAGATCCACTTTTACTAGTTTAATGTTGAATAATCTGTGTGCAAAGTGAGGCCCATACACAAACAACTCACATCCTCACATCGTACTGTACAGCAGTGAAGGTGCAGGCAGTGTTTGGAAAGGGATTTGGACTCGTGTGGTTTGAGTCCCGGTGGTGCCGGTCTTTCATTAAAATGGCATTAATGTCTCTGCTGGGTTCTCCGCAGTACTTCGACCTGGCAGCTGACGTCCTGGCAGAAAACGCACATCTCACCTACAAGTTCCTCTCGCCGGTGAGTTCCTCTGCAATCACACAGGAGCTGGAACAACACAGACATGATGTTTTTTTTTATTTTAAAATCTGTAAGTATATTCATCATGAAAGTTCTTTTTTTTTTCTGGTTTCCAGTACATGTACGAGTTCCTTGACGCCTTGTTGACCTGCCAGACGGCTCCAGAGGAGGTCAGTGGAGTGTTCATCATTTAAACTAGAATTACCGACTGGTGGTTGTTTTCAAGTTGTAGTTTACATGCAGTTCATGTACATGAATACATTTATGCAGAGATTTCTTCAAGGCGTTCCTGAGATATCACGGTGCAATAGTGAGAGGCGGATGTGAACTCATAGTGACCTTTGACCTTTTCCCCGCAAATTCTAATCACTTCATCGTTGGTACCAAGTGAATGTTTTGGCCAAATTTGAAGAAATTCCCTCAAATTGTTCTTGAGATATCGTGCTTTATGAACATAAATAAAACAGTCTTTCCTGCGTGACCTTTTCACTTCAGTCTGATCTCGTCTGTATTCAACGTCGATCGTCTTCGTCCTTAAACGTTCACCGTCGTGCTTCGTTTTCTCTTTCAGGCGTTCAGGAAGTTCGAAGAGATGAACGGCAAATTGATGGAGCAGCTACGCAAGCTGGCGAAGCAGGTGGTTCACCTCACTGCTGCTGTTTTTAAATACATCTGCACCGTCTCACCAGACACACTAACATGATCGGCTGCAGCGTCACTCTGCCAGATGTGCAGTTAAGAAGAGTGTAAAAGAAAAACCCAAAAAACCACGTTTTACGCCTGTATGTTTATAATTATCGTGTTATAATAAAGATGATGTCGTCTCTCAGGTTCAGGAGGCTCGGCTCGCTCGAGACGATGAAGCTCAGAAGAGATCGCTGCACGACTACGACCTGATGCAGGAGAAGTGAGGACACACACACACACACACACAGGTTTTCATCACTTCAGGGGACATTACACTTGACTTACAGTCTTTATCATATATTTAGACGTCTGAGGTGGAAAAACAGGATGTTTATTGACTCGACCAAAAAGAGACGTGAATGTGAAGGTTTCCGCTCGATTCAGTTCATATCGTCCTCCAGTTTTTTATATTTCCAGATAAGGAGAGGCAGCTGCTTCATCCTGGAGACTCCGTTGACCTTCACACGGCAGATCGTCTCCGTCTGTAGCCACAACAGATCTTCTCCTATAGGAACACACGAGTCCAGGAGGGACACAGTGACCTCATGAGACTCACATGTTAGAGAATCTTTAGTTTTTCTGTCTCCAGAAGGGAGTCAAGTCCAAAGATTTTAACCAAACGCATCAAATCAGACATTTTTATGCAAAGAAAAATTGCCCCTTTACAACGGCCCAAAATACACTTGAGCACTTAAATACTTAATAGAATATTTTTTTTCCTAATTATTAGCATATATTTTCACTCAAAGGCATCGATCCAGTTCAAGACATTTTTATATACTGCTAAATGGCCCAGGCCAGTATAAGAGGAAGTATTTTCACACTTAATAAAGAGCATATTTTTAACAAGTGATGATAAGAAACGTGTTTTTGAAAGCTAGAAAACAAACCTCCGATCAGGCGACTCATTACTATACATGTACTAATGCTTATTGTTAAATTATGATCCTGTAATAAGAGAACGTGAACTTTTTGAACCTAAAACTGTAGAAATTGGTGAAAATTAGAATTGAGCTGTTACAGATGAATCTGTCAGTGTGTGTGATGGTCCGGCCTCCAACCAGGTACATCGTGGTCCTCATGGCCCAGGCCAAGATCTACTGGAACCGGGAGAACTTCCAGATGGTGGAGAAGATCTTCCGCAAGTCGGTGGAGGTCTGCAACGAGGACGACACCTGGAAGCTGAATGTAGCTCACGTGCTCTTCATGCAGAACAAGTACAAGGAGGCCATCAGCTTCTACGAGCCCATCGTCAAGAAGCACTACGACAACGTGAGTGCAGGAAGGAGGGGGGCGGGGGGGGCGGGGCTTCTCAGCAAGGTGGGTCCAGACCGAGAGTGCTGTTCACCCGTCAGCACCAGTCTGAGGTCGGTTTGCCTTTCTGTCCAGGTGGAGCAGTGTAACATTCAGGAGTGTCCCTGCAAGTGCAAACCTTCGGTAAAAAACAAACAAACCCCAAACAGCTGATTTTATTCTTCTGCAGTGTCTCCAAGTCTGCGCATGACCTCTGACCTCTGTTTCCGTGTGGGACTCTTTTTTTTGTTTGTTTGTTTGTTTGCAGTGGTGTTTTTTGATATTTGTGGCAACTTTTGTCCAATTTCAGATCATTGATTCATGATTAACTCACCTGGGGTGTCACGATTTCTTTACTAGAAAAAAAGGCACAAAACATTAGAAGTAGCGCCAACACATGTTGTGGTCGTCATTAATCATGACTTATTTACAAGACTGACAACCAAAAAACTGATTCCAAAAAATAAAAAAACTGTAAACTATTAAAAAAAAAAAAAAAAAAAAAAAAGAAAGAAAGAAAACGGACAATATTCTATAGTGGAAATCACTGCTTGGGCTCAGGAACACTTAAAAAAAAACAACTGTTCTTTGCCGCGTCCACAAATGCAGGTTAAAACTCTTGTCTTCAGTCTGAATATTACCAGTTGTGTGCATTTACATTGCTTTTTGTTCTAAAACTCACCTGCAGGGATCCTGCAGGTAACCTGGGTTAGTTTCAAAGGTTTTAAAGGTGCTGACTAAGAATTTTGTTGGATAGCGTTGGACAAGCTACTGATGACTAAACGTTCCTGTTTTTCTGTAGATCCTGAACGTGAGCGCCGTGGTCCTGGCCAACCTGTGTGTGTCCTACATCATGACCAGCCAGAACGAGGAGGTGACCCACAAACGGCGCTGAGGAGCGGGGTGTTAGCATCGTGTTAGCAGCATGTTAGCATCAGTAGCAGCAGTTTGTTCTCTATGCCAGGAGAAGGACTTTAAAATAGAAAGCTGTTACTGCAGACAGTAAAACACTGTTGATCATTACTCTGTGTAAAGAGTAGTTCTGCCGTTTACTCTTTAAACTTTTTCTGTTCGTGAATGTCGTGTCTGTCTCGACGTTAGTTGACGTTCCTCCGGCTCGCGTGACTTTGTTTCGTGTCGTCCCGCTTCGACAGGCTGAAGAGTTGATGAGGAAGATCGAGAAGGAAGAAGAGCAGATCTCCTACGACGACCCGGACAAGAAGGTGTTCCACCTCTGCATCGTCAACCTGGTCATCGGGTGAGTGACAGGGGGCGGAGTCTTAACAGCTGAGGAACCTTATTATTTTACATTTATTATTGTTTGTTTGTCTTTTTTTAAATTTTAGTCAGATTTGGGCTTATGTTGTGATTTTTGTCTCCTTTTGTGAAATTTTTTTGGACTTGACATGTTTTGCGCGTTTACATGTGTTGTTGTCTTTGACCCCCTCCACCCCACCCCACCCCACCCCCCTCCTCCACACTCCCCTCCTTTGAATACAAGATGGTACATCCCACTGGGTTATTTCTGATAAAGGATTTCCAGGAAGTTTAGAGTCACTGGACTGATGAAAAGTGAAGTTATTATGTTGATTAACGGTCCAGTGATCAGTCCTGTTGGAGGCAGCTGATGATTAGAATGAAATATCTGTGAAACTGACTGTTCTTTCAGGACGCTGTACTGCGCCAAGGGGAACTACGACTTCGGCATCTCTCGCGTCATCAAGAGTCTGGAGCCGTACAACAAGAAGGTCTGATTTTTATACGTCTAAGCAGCTCCAACACACAAACCTCCAATCTTCTTTCTTTGATTTGGACTCTGTTGCAGAATTTCAACAAAAGATTTTATGCAAGAATCCAGATGATTCTGCTCCTCACTGTGTTTTTATGAAAAACTTTTCACATTTAAAAACAAAAACAAAAAACAAACACAGCCCGAGTTATCCATCAGTTTTCCACCAAAAAATATCCACCTGAGCCCCCCAGGACTCCGCTTGTGAGGCCCGAGCTGCTTTGATCCGGTCCGGTCGGAACAGCTGAGTCCACTAAAGCTCCCAGCTGAGAACACAAGCCGTCATCCCGGAGTGTTTCCCCTCCCGTCCTCACAAACAATCTCACATCGCATTCACAGTGAAAGCAGAGAGCGACTCAGGAATGTGAAGCCTGGCGAGACTCTCGCCTTCTCACATCCCCGAACCGCCGGCTCCGGTTCCTTCGGACCAAACACACGATTTATCCTGCGTAGTTAAACCGGGTCTGTGAGCTGTGAGAGTCAGAACCACAAACAGACCGACTGGAGGTTCAGATTTATAGAGATTACTATTAAAGACTATTAAAAATGTCTCATCGCATGTGAGTGATAAGTGTATTTCTCTGTGTGTGTGTGTGTGTGTGTGTGTGTGTGTGTGTGTGTGTGTAGCTGGGGACGGACACGTGGTTCTACGCCAAGCGCTGCTTCTTGTCCCTGCTGGAGAACATGTCCAAACACATGGTCATGCTGAGGGACGCCGTGGTGCAGGAGTGTGTTCAGTTCCTGGAGCACTGCGAGGGTGAGCAGCCGTCTCACACACACACACACACACACACACACACACACACACACACACACACACACACACACACACACACACACACACACACACTCACTTTTTATCGGAGCACAACAGGATTTTGCTCAGTTTTGTTGTGATTGTTTTGATCCAAAATGTTTGATTTTGCAGCAGCTTCTGTCAAAAGTCATTTGTGGAGTTTGAAATTAATTTTTTTTTTGCAGTAAAATTGCAGGAATTAATAAAAAACAAACAAAGCTTATTTTTTTTATTATTTTTTTACCTGCAGGTGTCTAAAAATAACACAGCATGTCAACACTGAACATAAACAGGTTGCTGGGAAAACAGAGTCCCCGTTTTCTGTTTTCTTTTTTCGGTCCCTTCGTTAACCTCGTCCTGTTTGCGATGTCTCTGCCCGTCTCCTCTCTGCAGTCTACGGCCGGGAGGTTCCGGCCATCATCGAGCAGCCGCTGGAGGAGACGCGCATCCACATCGGCATGAACACCGTCACCTACGAGGCCCGCCTGCTCAAGGCCCTGTTCTACGAGGTGATTGGCTGGAACAAGTGACGTCACACAGGTGTTTTATCAGTTCCTTTGAACGTAAAGACAATCGGCTCTCACTGATCAGGACTGGAAATCTTCCAGACCTTCTTCCACTTCCTGTCGTCCTCTGGCAGCTTCTCCGTCTTTCTCTCTCTGAGTTGAGCTGCAGCAGATTTTTTTTGGCGCTCAGACATAATCCTGATCTGCTCCAACAAATTTACATAATCACACTGTTGAAGGAGCCGCCGACCTCAGATCCCTTCTTCAACTCTCACAACATGCCAACAGAGATGATCAAAATTTATTTTCATAAATACTCGGCGGATTCCGTGTAAAAATGTTTGTAGAGAAACAGCAGACTTTATGTCGTTAGTCGTCTTTATTCTGATAAATTCACATGAAAACAACTCGTCAACGTACATTCATAGTTCATGCAGAGCCTCTTTGGTCGGTGGGGACAGTCGCCTTAATCTTCCTGCTCTTTGTAAATGTTTGTGGAAAACAAAAAATAAAAGACAGTTATTTTTGGAAACAAATCTGAAGCTTCCTGCGTCTTCAGAAAAACAGCTGATCGTGTTATTTTTCTTAAAACGTTTTTTCTGGGATTGTTACGATCAAAAATGTTTCATTTGGAGAAAGATTAAAAAAAAATAAAAATTATTTGATGAAATTTGTGGAGTTTTTTTTACCGCTGTCGCTATGGATACCTGGATAAGATAAGATAAGATAGCCTGTGTTTGGAGACAACAGGGCCATCTGGAGACGAAGTGGAGCCGAACAGGAAGATCAGATTTACCTTCAGTTGTGAATATCTGGTCGTTTCCCTTCAGAGTGGAGCATCCAATTCCTAAAGGCTCACAATATACATACATACATACATAATGATGATTAACAATGTTGCCCTGAGGGGGCGTATATGATGAAAACAGAAGAGGACCTACAATACTTCCTTGAGGAACTCCGCAATCAACATCAACGTCCTAAAAATAAATCGTAAGTAGAAAAAAAACAATTCTTTCATTTCCATTTTTGTGCCAAACGGCCACATCCTAGCACGTAATTATAGATTTACACCATCTCACGACTACTTTCATAAAGCTGCGTGTTGTTTCAGTCTGAGAGAAACGTCTCTACCTGACGGACCTGCGATGTTTCGCTCGTGTCGGACGCCCCGCTCGGTGAGCGAGGAGGCGCTTCAGGAGAGCGGCCTCTTCGTGATGTCCTGCTCCGCCAGGTAGTAGTTCAGGTATCCTCCCAGAGCGCCAACCGCCACCGCCGTCATGTGACTGGAACAGCCATCTGTCGGACAAGAGACGACGGAAACACAGGAAGTAAGAAAAGTTGTGTGGAGGGAAACTGAGGAAAAAGTTTAGAAGAACTGAAAAACAAATGATCAAATACATCAACTTGTATTTTCTGTCATTTTTAACATGCCATCCTGTTGACAAATTTTTAAAAAGGAGCAATTAAACTCCAAAAGCTCCAAAAACCTTAGATCCTACATTTCCCATAATGCAACTCTGCAACCTTTTGATGTCACCTGTTGGTTTATGAACTGCACTCCTTAAACCTCCAGTTTGGTATTTCAGCCGTCGCCATCTTGCTAGTATTTGGACAAGCTGGCAGTGGATCCGACTGATGTGATTGGCTGACAATGCTACGACCCGTCTACCTGTGGCAGAAACTTGACTGCACCACAGGCCTGTCAATCAAAAAGATGCGCCCCTCAAGAATAAAATATTTTCAGGACGTAATGATGCTGGAATTATTTAAGATAAATAAAAGTCTGTTGGGGACAGATGTTTTTTAGAGCCAGCCCCTGGTGTCCCTCGGTGGTATCGCACTTTAAGGCACTTCCGCATTTTTCTTATTTTTTTTTTAGACCCGGAAGCTTCGTGCACTTTCATATAAACAGTCTATGGTTCTGAAAGTCTTCCTGGTCGTCGTCACGGTTACGTACGGCTGCAGTATTTTCACAGGTGAATATAACTGAGCAAGCTGAACTTCACGTGTAAAATCTGTGGGAGCGTCGCGGTCACAGTTTCAGTAAAACCGACAATATGAAGCTGGAAACAAAAAAAGGGCCGATTCTGATTCTCAGCAGAGAAAAGCACAAAGTGACCTGGAAGAATCTTCTCCCTCCTCTTCACTCTCCTGTGAGGCTGCAGCTGCTCCAGCAGCTCGTCTCCGATGATCTGAGACATGATGCTCCCTGAGGACACAAGCAGCAGAGGATAAACTCCCCGTTCAGATCTGGATGGTTTTAAATAATTTAACGCGACTGATACTCACTGTCTCTCCCGAAGCAGCCCACTTCCTCGTCCTGCAGCCGGAGGATGTGCTGCAGCCAATCAGCTTTGTGGAAGTCAGAGAAACCAGCCAATCCACAAATGAGGACTGCGGACAGAGAGGAGAGGAGGTCGAGTCGGTCAGGAACAAAATCATTTCTCCGAACAGTTACAGTACAGCGTCTGAATTTAACCTTTGAAGTCGGCTTTTTTTATTCTCTCTGCAGGTTTCTTTTTATTCCATGAATCTTCTAAGAAATGAACTTCAGTGTCTCATAAAAAGAAAGTTTAAGGCAGAAATCTGAATTGAAATCAAGTAAATCATCAACGACAACCGTGCTAATAAGTACATTTCTGTAGAACCCACCAGGTTTTACCAGGTTTTCATCATTTTTTAGAAACATTAATAGTCAACATAAAAAATAAATAAATAACCAAGCAGAAGGAAACTGTTTTTTTTTGTTTTTTTTTAAATATAGAAATTAAAACGATTAATATAGGTGGAGACAAGGCATCATTTTTGTTGCTGTTTTTGGGTGAAAACTTTTTTTGTTTTTGTTTTGTTGTTTTAACGACAACAAATATTTGAGTTTTTTAATATTCAGTTCGAGGATTTTTTTTTTGCTTATTTATGAGAGAGAAATACATTCCCTTCTCGCTCACTGTTCTCAATGAAGATGTCGACCGTCTGCTCGGTCAGTCCGTCTCTGATGATGTCCTGGTTGGTCTTCATCATGTTGGAGCAGAAGATCTTCTGGTAGTTGTCCTCCGTCATGTTGGCTCGGGACGCTCGCGTGTCGCCTTTCAGCAGGTTGGTGCAACCTCTCTGAAACACAAACCGGTCGGATGAGGATCTCTGATGAAGTTTAGGTCACTCTCTTCACACTAAAGAACAGAAATCTTTTGATGAACCGACGGCGTTCCTCAGGGATCCGTCCTCGGTCCTCTGCCGTTTCTCTATTTATGACGACGTCTATTCGTTGGCGTGCAGGTGACACTCGGACGTACGTCGGCCGTTCAGCTCACCATTTTTCCGATCATGAAGTAGAGCAGCTGGTGGGACAGGGAGTAGTGCGGACAACCGAAGCGGGTCATGGTGTCCCGGCAGGGCTTGGTGACGATGCAGGGCGTCCCGTTCATCTTCCTGTCCACACAGACAGACACACATGACTCCTGCAGGCGAGTTTCTAAATCTGATTATTTCACTTAACAGCTAAAAATCAACCTGAAAAAGAACATGGTGTAATTATTATTATTATTATTATTTTTTAGCCCTGAGTATCATCCGAGGATCCTGACGGCTGCATGCTTCATCCACGTGAAGGCGGAGCCTGACAGGTAAAACCGAGGGTAAAAAAACAAGAGAAGCGATGGTGCGTGTTCGTACCAGGTTCCCAGCAGTAAGGTCAGACATTTGTCGCTGAGCTGCTCGTCGTAGCACTCGGTGGTCATGGTGGAGGGATACACCAGGCTCGCGTCGGTGGAGCACCAGTTCTGAGGAATCAGCCAGAAACTCCACGACAGCAGCGGCTCGAACTCTGAAGGTTCAGATTGGCAGGAAGTCAGAACTGGACATTGATTTTTAGTGGTAAGAGGTCAAAGGTCACCGTGACCCCACATCTGTCTGGTCTATTTGTCCTGCTCTCGTGAACGTGTTATGTCAGGGACCGTCTTGTGGGACATTTTTAAAACGTTCACTTGGACTCAAGATTGAACTGATGAGAATTTGGTGGTCAGAGGTCAAAGGTCAAGCTCACTGTGACCTCAAATCTCTCCCATTCTTGGGAATGCGACACCTCAAGAATGTTAAAATGGAATTTCTTCAAATTTGGCACAAACGTTCACTTTGACTCAACAATAAATGTATTAGATTTTGGTGGCCAAAGGTCAAAGGTCAAGCTCACTGCGACTTCACATCTGTCCCATTCTTGTGAGCGTCGGTCTCAAAAGTTTCTACGGTATCGGCAAAATGTTCAAGAAGGGACATTGACTCTGAACCCAGTACTTTTTATTCTGGTCTTGCGAAGTTCAAAGATTACTTTCTGGGAAATGAAGTCTGTAAAAAGTCTCACCTCTGTAGTATTTGGGGTCGTTCTGTTTCAGGGCGGCGACGGCCTTGTCGAGGTTTTGGTCGAGACGTTTGACGAGAGCGACGGCGGAGGTTCTCTGAGCCCAGCTGACTGGGTCGGTGTGAGGCCACGTCCGAACCGCTTCCTTCAGTTCAGCTGAGACGCAAAAACAAAACGACACAAAACACAACCAGTCAGTCCGTCGGTAAAATCAGGGTTCAGTCCTTTGTGCCGATCAGACAAAATCCAGCCACATGATTTTACTCCCAGCAGTTTGTGAGCTTTTATTTACAAGTTCACATGTTTTCAAGACAAAACTTCAAGTTTTTTTTAACTGTTTAAACAACAAACTGATGAAAATACTGGGGGCAGCATGCTTCTTCCTGTTGGCATGGTAACGAAGAGCTCCCTCTCCCACATTTTAATACGTCGTCGTTTTGTGAGCCGAAGCGCTTTTCCTGCATGTTTGCTTTCGTTAGCAGCTACAAGAAAAATAAAAAAGAACATGTTGACTGAAGTGATTGTTGACGAGTAGGAAGGAGATAAACCCACTCAGGAAACAAGCCAGCCCCTAGTGGTCCTAAGTGGTATCGCAGTTTAAGGCATTTCCACATCTGCTTCACTTCTCAGACCCAGAAGCTACGTCCACTTTTATATACAGTCTGTGGTTATTAAGACTATTTGATGGAAAGGAAAGATTTGTCTCTTCCTCTTGTTTGCATTGTGGCTCCGGAAAGTCTCAGGCCCCGAAAAGTTTCCTTTGTTTTCTGTCTTATTTGCAAGTGATTCTTTCCGAATCTAATTGACGACGATCTTGTGACCTACAACCAACTCTGTGTTATCATACAAAAGCAGGTACAAAGGGGACGGGGGTGACGGTCTACTGTTTGTCCCACTGTATAAAAGCTGACCTATGGAGGAGGGAAGGCCCTTCTTTCCTGGACACCTCTCTTTGAGGGTGCATGTAGTTGCTCCTTCTTGTAAGAATAAATGTCCAATGTGTTTGATTTTGAACCAAGCCTCTTAAGTAATTTTTCCAACACTATTACATCTTAAAACTCTCTCTAGAATACGCCTTTAACTTAGTTGGAAACACGTTTAGTGCAAATTATAACAAGCTACCCAATAAAAGTTTACCTGCCTTGTTTAAAACTCTCAACACTTGGTGTATTAACAGCTGACATTTCTGTTATAAGTCACTGATTTATTGTTTGTTGGAACCAAATAACTTCTTGAAAGTAAGTTGTTACATTCACGGGACAAGTGTAGTTTGCAAACTAAAAAAAGTTGTTTCCCTTTTTGTTTTTAGGCTTAAAACCAGGTTTTAATAAATTAAAACTTCAGCATACATCTTTTCTGTCAACAATATTTTGTTTTACTATTAATTAATTAAGCCTTATTGTTATTTATTTGTTTCTATTTGTATATTATGTTTTATATTTTTATGTAAAACCTTCATTTAAATAAAATTTCACGAAGTAATTTGTCACCCAGAAACGAGTAAATAAATCCACTTCATTACTTTCAGATCTGCTTTTCCTTCAGTAAATTCTGAAGCAACAAAAACAAACAGGAACCCCCCCCCCCCCCCCCCCCCAAAAAAAAAAAAAAAAAAAAAAAAAAAAAAAAACATGCAGATATTTTCCAGATGTTTTTCCCTGCAGCTGTTTCCAGAGAGGAGCTGCTGACCTACCCTGCAGCATGACGAACCCCACCACCCCGTCCAGGTTGATGTGCTCGTGCTGCTGCTCCAGGAAGGACGCCCCGCGGGAGAGGCTGCTCAGGACGTCATCGATCACCTCCGCCTGCGACCCGCACACTGCGGCAAACAGAGCCAGCGCCGCGGCCAGCTGGAGCCTCGCTGCCCGCATGATCCCGCTCGGACTATCCCGGTCTGCGGGCTCCGGGGCAGACAGATGTAAGAGGAGCCGAGAGGACGGGCTGCCTCTCCTTGAACAGGGGGAGGAAAGTGAGGAGGACGGGGGGAGGGAACGGCCGTGACGTCAGCGGGACTAACACTACGAAATATAGTCAAATATATTTTATTTAGATTTTTTTTTTGAGAAGGATAATTTGCACATTTGTACACAGCAGCATCCCCTCAAACCTCACATCAAGACATTAACTTTTCCTCAAAGTTTTTAAGGATTTAAAATGATGCACTTTGAGCCCAATTTATTTATTGTCTTGCTGCTTTT
The DNA here is from genome assembly GCF_022577435.1 of Embiotoca jacksoni. NCBI lineage: Eukaryota > Metazoa > Chordata > Actinopteri > Embiotocidae > Embiotoca > Embiotoca jacksoni. Next base: position 1,405,885 of record NW_027185386.1, on the reverse strand, counting down.
AAAATAGAATTGAACACAATAAAAAAAAAAACAACTTACTAATAAATCCGTTTGTGGCAGAGCAGTTGCAAAGTATGGAAGACCAAAGATGTTGAGAAAATAGTTCATATTAAGTGACTTAATTGGACAATAAAAGTGGATTAATAAAATATTTTCACAAATGAATTCATGAATCGAAGTAGATAACCGAGTCAATAAAGAAATACACAGAAAATTACATCGTTGACAGAAAAATGATATTTAGATGGGAAATTGAACAATTGCATCAATAAGTGAAACAGTTTAAAAATATTTCAATATAAGATTAGAGATTTGAAAATGAAGTTTTAGAAAAGAGAAATTCTCTTTATCCACTTCATTTTTCCGCTGTTGTCTATTTTTTAAGGGATGAAATCATTAATTTAAATTACTTCAATGACCCCTGTTTTAAATATACAAATTCAAATGAAAGAAATGTACTGAATGTTATTTCCTGCAACGTATAGTGTACTGCATATAGTGTAAAGTTTAATCTGACCAAAACTGTCTATTCATATAAATTAGTTGTCAATTATCAGATCAGATGTGTGGACTTCTTCATGTTTTCCACTGACTTGTTGGTTATTTATAATTTTTTTCGTTTTTAACTACAGTGTTGTAACTTTTAAAAAGTCTGAAGTCATACGAAAAACTAAATAAGTTTACAGGGATAAAAAGGCTGTTCTTAATTTTTAAGGTTTTTAATTAACATGGCTGTGAAAGCGTGTGTCAACAAAATGTTTATAAATAGAGGAAAAAACTGAATTAAATGGTCCCGCAAATAGTTACTAGATGGATATAATCCATGAAATAATTGAAAGGAGATCTCTTTTATTTGATTGTATATTTTGAGGATTTCTCGCTTTGCTCATAAACGAGGCGTTAAAGTCTGGGGTCCCTTTAAATCCGAAGCCCCGCCCCTTTCACTGAGCCGCGTCATCACTAATCTCAAACAAACATGGCGACGCTGTGCACCTGCACGGCTTTCCTGTCAGTTTTGGGGCCAGTTTCAGCGCTTTTAGCGGCGGATTACTGGACCGACTCGGACCTAACGTGTCCGGTTGCGTCTCTGGCTGCCGTCGCCGGGCTGCTGCTGCTCTGCTGGCGGCGGCTGCGGCGACGGGACGGCGGGACCGACCGGCGGGTGTGCGTGCTGGTGTTGGGGGACATCGGTCGCAGTCCCCGGATGCAGTATCACGCCTTGTCCCTCAGCAGACACGGATACCGGGTCACGGTCGTCGGGTTTTTAGGTGAGACGTCATTTATTAACGTGTTTGCGTCACATCGGTCAGCCCCTGAACGCATCACCTGCTGCCGTCAGTGGATCTCAACGTGATCAATTCAACTTCATATAAAGTTCAATTAAAGTGTATAAAGTGTATTCTGTGGAAGGAAGAGGAGTTACTGAGATTATGGATCAAAATATACAAATAATGGACTTTGAGACGTTTGTTGGAACATTGAAACTGTTTGAACTGAATAAACTTATTGTTGAAAAGTTAATGAAATAAACATTAAGATGCTCAAACCAACACAAAAATGATGCAAACTGGCAAAAAAAAATACTTAAAATGCCCACAAAGAAATGCAGAAACACAAATATATAAAATATGATCTCAGTTACGCTCAAAATGATGAGAAAAAGATGCCAATAACTACAAAGAAGTAAAGAATTACTAGTAAACCAAATTAGACTTAAAACAGAAGCTCCACTGAGATGCTGAAAGATGCTAAATAACTACAACCAAACAATAAAATAAATTCATTTGATCATAAACACACACAAAAAAAAATTGAGGCCTTCAAAATAAAAGTCCATAAAATGTTTCCTCTGGATGTGTTTCAGACTCTAAACCTCATCAAGACGTGCTGAGTGAGGAGAACATCCACATCCTGCCCGTTACAGAGGTGAAAGGTGTTCGAGGTAACTGAATCTGTGATTTAACAAAAATAAAAACAAACTCCTCGGACGTACCGATGATGACGTCATCGTTCACGCAAAACAAACCGGCTGCTCTCGTCTTCCAGCGGGACCCCGAGTCGTGACGTACGTGACGAAGGTGGCGGTCCAGTCGCTGCAGCTCCTCCGTGTGCTGCTGACCACGGAGCTCCAGTCTCACATCCTCATGCAGGTTTTGTGACGTCGTCATTATTTGGGATTCAGAGGTTGTTGTTGTTTTTTCCATCACAACATTAGATTAAGTTATTATTTTTCTCAATGAAGCTTTTATTTGTTTTAAATTCAGAAGGAAACAGGTGAGAAGGCGTCACAACATTTCAACCAATGAAAGACTGATAATAGTTTGTATTTTTTTTCAAATTAAAAGACAGAAATGTTTCTTCTGCTGAACCCCAAAACGACCCGAACGAATCACCAGCGTTTTCCACATTTTGCCATTTCTGCTGACTTGTTTTCCGAAGTATCGTAACATGCCCTTCAAAATAAAAGCACATCCTCCAACTACTTTTGTCCTCATGCCTTCCCTTAAATTAAATTACCACCTCTGTATGAAGCTGCTTTCATAGTTTGTCGCTCTCAGCTGGTCCCTCAGTTAACGTCTGTTTTTTTCCCAGAATCCTCCTGGGCTGCCCGGGATCGCCGTGGCCTGGCTGGTGTGCGTCCTGCGCGGCAGCAGATTCGTCATCGACTGGCACAACTACGGCTACACCGTCATGGCGCTGAGCCTCGGCGCGACGCACCCCGTCGTCCGGCTGGCCAAGTGGTCGGTTCAGATCCGTTAACGATGGCTTGATCGCTCGGACCGATGGAACTGATCAACTCGGCTGTTTTTATTCCCGTCTCCCAGGTACGAACACTTCTTCGGACCTCTGGCCGCCCACAACCTGTGCGTTACCGAGGCGATGAGGAATGACCTGCAGAACAACTGGGGCATCAAGTAGGATTTTCTTTTCACTTTCACTGCGTTGTTCGTCTTTATTTTTTTTGCCGGCCAAAGACGTCCCGCGGAGAAATTCAGACACTTTAGCAACCAAAATCTTACAGTTAAGAACCACGACTTAGAAACCGGCCAATCAGAATACAGCAGGAAGTGACTCGTGACGTGTTTGAATAAAGTTCAGGAAGAAAAGACACAAAACAAAACAAAGCAGATAAAAAAAAAAGTTAAAGAGGTATATCACGTTAATATGGAACAGTGAAAGCCCGACTGCTCTTTAGCGCCCTCTGATGGCAGTTTTTTAAAATGCCAATGAGGTCTTCGGGGTCAGTCTGAGGTCAGTTAGGTTGCCGTGGCAACACCTGTGTTTCCCTATGTAGTTTTTCTTCTCCGCTCTTTGGCTGTAAAAAGAGAGTTGAATCCTGCGGAGACGGTTTAACGGCCGATTGAAGCAGCGTGAAAACAACCGAATGAACGCCGACGCCGCTTTGACCTCCGCAGGGCGACGACTCTGTACGACCGTCCCGCCGCCGTCTTCGGAGAAACGCCGCTGACGCTGCGGCACGAACTCTTCGTGAGGCTGGGAGAGACTCATCCTCAGTTCCAACATGGAGGGTGAGTCTGAAACAGGAAACCATTTGATCTGTGAAAGTCACCGACCGTCCTGTAAAAAGAAATAACGTCCGTTTCAACATTTTTATTTCTGTAGTCACAATATTCAACTATTTCATTCGGTTTCGTGAACATTTTGTATTTATTTATTTTTCCCAGGTCGTGTTCATGTTTTGAGTCTTTTTTTTGTTTTTGAATATAAAAGTGCTCACGTTGATTTTTTGGGGGGGATTTTTTTTTTATGGCTGAATTAAACCAAATCGGACCCCTGAAGTGCTCGTGCTGCCTTCACTGACCTGTCTCGTGTCTTCAGTTCTGGGGATCCGGAGGCGGAGACGAGCGTCTTCTCCGCTCGCGACCCGGCCGACGGCTCGGTGGCGCTGAGGGCGGAGCGACCGGCGCTGCTGCTCAGCAGCACCAGCTGGACCGGTGAGAGGAAGTGACGTCGCTCCCATAAACTCAGCAAAATATAGAAAGTTAGGATACAACTTCCAGCGTGTTTGTTGCTGCTCCGACCCACAAAATAATACAAGTTTATTTACTGGCAGGATTTATAGAATATTTACTGCTGAGCAGGACAAGTTCATTTTTATATTTTACATAAAACATTAAAGACAGAATAGAGAAGCAACACGTTGAAATTAAAAAGCTGTTCATGCCGCAGTGTAAGAAATGAAGGAAATAGCTGTTTTTAATCCAGCTGTTTTTAATCCGGCTGTTTTTAATCCAGCTGTTTTCATCTTCTCTCCTCAGAGGACGAAGACTTCTCCATCCTGCTGACGGCTCTACAAGGTGCGACATGTTTCCCCTCTGAAAATACATTTAAAGTAAATAAATAGATGAATAAAAATGAAAGTTGTTCTCCTGTTTGTTCTCCAGAGTACGAAGGCTTCGTTGAAGCCGGAGCTTCGTTACCGTCTCTGCTCTGCGTCATCACAGGTGATCGATCGTCCACATGCTTGCATTCAAGCTGCACGTTACTTCATCCAGATTCACTAAAAACAACAAAAAAAACAAATCAGAGGAAACAAATCGTTGTGATTTAAAGTTTGTGAAACATTAAGTTTCTGTATTTGTGCACAAATGTGACGTAAAACATCATCAGATATGTTTAAAAAAAAAAAGAGTGATTATTACTGTATTTTATTACTAATAGTTTGAGGTTTACTTTCTCTGTGTGTGTGTGTGTGTGTGTGTGTGTGTGTGCAGGTAAAGGTCCTCAGAAGGAACACTACAGGAAGCTGATCGACTCTCTGCGTCTGCAGCACGTGAAGATCTGCACCCCCTGGCTGGAGGCGGAGGACTACCCCGTCTTATTAGGTATTTATTCAACTTTATTTAACTCACTGAAGGAGGACGGAGGCGACAACAAGTGGAGACAAAGTATGTGTCGGTGAAACACGGCGACTCAGGTTTCCTCCTTCTTTATTTACGCTCTGTCGGCTTCCAATAAAACAACAAACCAGGTGATGACGGACGAAAGACTCAAAAATCGGAAGGTTTCAAAGCGTTAATGACCAGCTAATGTTTGAGGAACGTTTACAGGAAATCATCTGGAAAAATAAAATGTAAAATAAAGAATTAGTGAGTAAACTTTGATACCTTTGCAACAAGACAAACAATAATAATACAACTTTACAAAACAACTAAATACCATCATGACAAAACAAAATGCATCTTTCAGTGTTAAATGTAACTTTAATACATTCAAATGTGCAAAATATCGAGACGCAACAAGTTAAACATTCTCACAGCTTGTTTGTTTGTTTGTTTGTTTGTTTCCTTCAGGCTCTGCAGACCTCGGCGTTTGTCTCCACATGTCGTCCAGCGGTCTCGATCTGCCCATGAAGGTGGTGGACATGTTCGGCTGCTGCCTGCCCGTCTGCGCCGTCCACTTCAGCTGGTGAGACACAAACAAACAAACAAACAAAAAACCAAACAAATAACAAACAGCTGACGTCTCTACACGGCTGATGAAGACTCAATCTGCGGTGTTTCATTAAAGGAAAAGTCCAGTTTTTCAAGTCGATTATATCTGACAGTCAAATGTGAAATTCTTTGAATTTAAGAACTTTTAACGAAGAAAAAAATAAATCCAGCCAGATGATTTGATTCTATTTTTCTATTCCGTGTACTAGTTCACAGGTTTTCAGGACAAAACGTCCAAGCTTTTTTTTAACTGTTTAAAACAAGAAACTGATGAAAATATTTCTTAAATGGAACAAAATGAAGGGAAATGATTTAAAAAGGGAATTTTGAGAAAATTGTGCTGAAGCTCCAGAGTCCAAATACTCTCAATCGGGACTTTCAACTATCACGCTGCCGTTAACGGTTTCTTTCTGTTTCTATAATAAAGTCGAATAAACTTCTGTGTTTTGTTTTTTTTCTCCTCAGTTTACACGAGCTGGTGAAACACGAGGAGAACGGTTTGATCTTCAGAGACTCGGCCGAGCTCGCCGAGCAGCTGAAGGTGAGACGGACGCCTGGAAACGTTATTCTGAAAACCAAAAATACATCTTTCATGATATGAAACATCATTTCTACCAACAGTCTGATCTGAAATGAGTTAACTTTTAGTCCAACATGTTGATAACGTCTTCTACTAACGGCTAAAATAAAACATGTTGAATAATGGATTCATAATTAAATGATCTGAGTGTAAATGTCGTCCATTGTTTTTGTTATGTTTTATTGTATTTTATTTATTTATTGTTTTGTTTTAATGAAAATGGCTGAATTAGCTTGATTATTATTACATATTTTGGAAGGGAAGTTGAGTACTTATTAAAGCTTTTATTTAAAGTTATCAGGTAAATCTACATGTCGGCAGATGAGTTTTTTTTTTTTTATTGCTTTTTTTTTTTTAAATACTTAAAAACTAAATTATTAAAGTGTGTTTTGCAAAGTATTTTGACCAGTTACCACACCCACCGTGAGGTCCCGCCTACTGCCCCGCCCAAATGTGAGGCCACACCCCTTAAATTTAACGGAGACCAGTTGCCAACATCTGGACTGGCGTGAAAGCTGATGATTGATTTAAAAACGGCTAGCTGTCGAAACTGTTTGCGATCTATGCTGCAACCAGCCACTAGGGGGTGATGGAGATATCACGTCATCCGTTTTTATTTGCTGTCTGTGTTTTAAGACCTTTTATGAACCTTCTCTGTTTGAACTTCTTTTTGAAACACTAACGTCGATGTCCCGTTTTGTTTCCAGTCTCTCCTGTCAGAGTTTCCCCGGTCGGACGGCAGACTGGCTGCGTTCAGGAGGAACCTCCGCACCAGCAGGGGGCAGCGCTGGAACGACAACTGGGACCAGAACGTCCTGCCTCTGATCACCGCTGCCAGATGAACTGATTCGTCCCTGGTGGCCTCTCGCGGTACTGCGACGAAGACATCCCAGAAAGGTCTGCGAAAACGGTGGCGGTGACTCTAAACATGAACAGGGTCGGGTTTTACTGAGCGTGTGCAGTAGGGGGCGACACACTACACGCAAGCGAGGAAGCTTTTTTATTTTATTTTTTTGCTTCCTGCAGTTTTTCCTGCAAGACAAGATGAGCTCTGAGGTTGCAGCAGCGGAGTTTAAAGGACCAATTCCAATATTATTTTAGATAATTAAACATTTAAAATCAGGCTGGATGATGTTCAGTTTTATTCAGAGGAAGAAACATCGACCAACACTGCTCGGATTAAAAGACTTTCCATCGGCACAGAAACACATTTTTATTTTTTTTCTCTCCACTTGAATGTTTAAAGGAGACTTTGATACGTTGTACATTTTGTAAATAAATATCTTTATTGAGCGACTATCATCTGTACAGTCTGATCAGTTCGATGGCGGCGAGCCGGACGTAAGGAAACACGCAGCCGACGGGTCCCGAGATCACCTGATGGAGGATTCCTGCATTTTCTGCCCAAAAAACAGACAAATTAAAAATGTGAGACGAGTAATGAGACGGTCTGAATACTCGATTCGCTAATTTGCAAAACTTTCCAACGTTTTTTTTCTTTCTTTTCTTTTGAGTTCAGATTATACAACAAGTAGTTCCGCCCCCAGAGATCTGATTGGTCAACTGTACATTTGGAACAAATCACTATGACAACATCCTCTTTGTTGCTAGGGTGGTTGCTAAGGGTCGGACTACTTCCTGGAGCGGTAAACGTCGCGTACGTTACATTCGCTTCTACTGAAACGACTGCTTGTTTTCCAGTTCATAGTCACACCCCATGTGTTGCCGTGGAAACGGAGATCACACTAACAAAACGTTTTATATTTTGAGAGTGAATTGCTCCATAATATGAACACATTGAGATGACAGGTTTTATTAATTTGGTAACTTGTATAATCTCAGTATCACACTGGAGGGTGATTTAACGTGACTATTGGCTCTTCAGTGATGCGTTCAGGACGCTGACGAGGAAACGGATTTAAATGATTTTTAGCACGAGGCTGCAACATAAAATATAAAAATTTAAAACTCTGTGATTGTTTATCATTGGAAAGATGTTACTTTAAAGGAAACAGCATCACTTTTTTAATGTGTTTTAAATGGGTTGTGTGGAGAATTGGCTTGATTATCTATCCAACAGCTGATTCACCACATAGACTGACTGACGGCGGTCGCTCACCGAGCTGCCGTTTGAAGCCGCCGTACGTCTCCGGGTTCCTGACGGTGGAGCAGATGAGGACCTGAGGGACGACTTCAGAGGACGTCAGGATCCTGGACAGAAGCTTCACCAGACTTCCTGCCACCTCGGGGTCGTACACCACATCTGGAGGGGGAGGAACCGCTGTTAAGTCAAGCTGCTGATGGAGAGGGGGAGCGAGAGGGAGGGAGGGGGGGGAGGAGTCAGGTGTGAACTCTGACCTGCAGCGATCACCGTTTCCGCCCTGATGTCTCTCATCTCGTCCTCCGTCGCCGTCGTCCAGTCGAGCCGCTGCACGCCGACGGCGGGAGACATCAGTCCGTTCAGACGGACGTTGTCTTGAAGTTTCCGCAGGACGGTGGGATGACAGTCGCTGAACACGAACCTTTGGGGGCTGCAGGAGCGACAGATGGTGATGCCGGTCAGCCCGGCGCCGCTGCCCAGCTCCAGAACCGTCCTGCACACCGGAAACGCATTTTTAAAAGGTGACGTCACTATTTACAGCCACCGTCCCTGAAAACACTGAAAAGTCTTAGTCGGGAAGGATTTGAACCGTTCGGCTCCGTCTGTCCGGTTCAGAGCTGGCGGTGCTGGTACCTGCCGGTGAAGACCTGCCGGTGGTCCAGAGCCCACTCTGCCAGGTACATAGCCGCCTCCCAGGTCACCAGGCCGGTCGTCCCCTCGGAGATCAGAGCGACGTTCTCCAGCAGGCTGACGGAGTCGCCGCTCGGCTGCAGGACACGAAGAGTTCACGTCAGCGGAGACGCTTTTCAAAGTTATTCGTGTGCCGACGAAAGCTCAAAATTATTATTCTGAATACTTCACTTTTTTTTTTAGCACAGCAGGAAGTGACCATATTTGGATGAGCTGGGGGAGGAGCCAGCGGTGGATCTGACCGATCTGATTGGAAACCTGACGATACTACGTCCCGCCCACCGATAGCTGTAACCTGACTGCACCACAGGCCTGTCAATCAAACAGACACGCCCCCAAAAACAGGTCTTCTTGAATCTTCTTTTCTAATGAATGAGGGATTATTTTCAGATGGACCTCCAGAAAACTAATAAGAAGGAGTGACTTTAGCTAACAACACCGAGATAACTGATGGACACATTTTATTCACTTTGGATTTGATGACAGAAGTTGAATGGGAGTCTATGGAGCCGGAGGCTTTTTGGAGCCGACCTCTAGTGGCACTCGCTGGTATTGCAGCTGAAGACCTCATTTTTCAGACCTGGAAGCTACGAACTCTTTTACATCCAGTCGGTGGTGCAACCATAGCAACCAGTGACTCGAACGTTTACGTTACTTCTCTTGCAGTGTGATTTCCATCATGGCCGCCCCGATGGGGACATTTTGTTAGCGGGACATGTCAAACTTCAGCCGCTGCATTCGGCACACTCCAGATTTCTTCTGGTATTTTCTAGTTCCTCGTAAACCGAGACGGGTTTTCCGTTCATTTTCAGACCGTTTTAACAAATAAAGTGCCGCTTGTCGTCGACGTCACGAAGACCCCCGCCGTGTGTTCGGTACCAGGAAGTAGTTCTTGAAGCACTCGCCGGTCTCCTCGGCTCCCACCACCTCGGCCAGGGCGTCGTACAGTTCATCCAGAGGGTCGCAGCCGGCAGCTTCCTGCTGCGGACAGAACGGACCACAAGGAACATTTCAGGTCTGACTGATCGTTTGAGTCATTTTAGCTCTTTAAAGGAAGTTCATCTGTAAATGTTTATCAGACTGACGGACCACCGACCCGTCTGATGAGCTCAGATAGAAACAGCCGTCTGTATCTGCCTGATGGTGGAAACGTACGACACAGAGGATGAAGACAAGTCTGGAATAAAAAAACAGAAAAAACAACGTTACTGATTATTTTACTGATCGATCAGAGGCGTTTATAGATCAGGATGTGACGACAGGTTTGTGTGTGTGTGTGTGTGTGTGTGTGTGAGAGAGAGAGAGAGAGAGAGCGAGCGAGCGAGCGAGCCCTCTTACCTGTTTCACAACCTCTGAGATGAACTCTGATGACTTGTCGCTCTGAAGATCTTCTTCTACAAACTAAACAAAGTAGAAACGCAGCAGAGATTCACTTCACTGTAGTTTTTACTTTCATTGTCTCGGAGTGACGTTCAGTTTCCTCCACAGTTAAAGTGCTTTTTTCTTTTGTTCTGTGTCTTTAATAACTGTTTCAGCTCTAATTTTACAATATTACTGTAATTTTTGTTTTATTATTTAAGTGCCAATAAACAATTAAAAATCAATATGGGTCGATTATAATTTCAACTCTCATGAATGTACATTCAGGTCACTCTTTAAACCTGAAACCTTTTGGGTCACCTGAGAAGTTTGTGAAGATTCAATATAAAGTTATATTTGAATTCAGATTATGTCCGAGCCGAATTCGGCCGAAAGGTCCACTGATTGATTCCTGATTGATCTCATTCATGTTCTGTAGGTGAGCGTGTTGCTGGAGAGCTCAGCAGCACAAACTCACACATTTCTGAATGGAGTTTGGCGCAAGTTTCTCTCCGCGGTGCGTCTCATACTCACAGTCCAGGGAAATGACGGCAGACGGCACATAGCGAAGAACGACGTCCGGAAGTCCCTTAAAACTTCTAATTTCTTTTGTGAGGTTTGTTGCTGCTGCTCTGAACGTGCCATCTTCAACGTGCGTTTGTTTACTTCCTGCTTACCCACAATCCACTGCGATGTCCTCCGCCGAAGCTGCTGGGTGGTGTTGGTGATTGGGATTTTTTTAATACTTATGAACAAATATAAAAAAAAATAAAAAAAAATACATACACTGAAATAAAAATTTTCCGAACTATAGAAAATTATAAAAATAAAAAACACAATAAATCTAAATAAATAAATACACATATTTTAAAGTATTAACTACAAAAAGAAAACTTTCAAAGTTCCAAATGTTTTTCAAAAGTTGAAAACCTTAGAGTAACCTTGAGATACACACATTCATATTAAAAATACTAACACATGCATGAAGACGGTTTCATGTTCATTTTTTTTTTTAGGTTGGGCTTTGTTTTCCCGCTCTGTGTCACTGCAGAAGGAGATAAATCTCTTTACAGTTGGTCAACTCCTTATTTACAGCAACAGCAGCTCAGACGCAGCGTCTGCCGGTGAGTAGCAGGCAGAGTATTAGTAGAAGTTTCTATATTTTATTTTAAAGTTTTACAGAAAATGAAACTGAAATTTGAACTTTAAAACAAAACAAAAGGTCACATTTTAAATACAGCAGCTTTCTGTTCTGTGAATTACTTGTAGTACTTACTTTTTAAATAAACTTAAAAAAAACAACAACTCTGAGATCAGCTGGTAAATACATCATCAAAGCTCAGATTCTTGACTCTTTAGAGATACGTGGTTCTTACAGAACAGAAACCATACAAACATATGACCATTTTATGGAGTATGATGCATTACTGTAGATTAACTAACCCACATTATTAGTAAAACTAATTTAATTAAATAATACAGTTTAGGTTCCTGACCAACTCATTAAAACGTTCAAATAAATGTATAAGAATTATTTTACATTTTTAATTGTTTATCCTTTAAAATGAACATTTTCGATTTTCGGAGACCTTAAAAAACGACTCGACTTTACCATGCGAGGAACAAAAAGCACCATAACGCGTGTTTCCCGCCGGAGCGTTTAGCGGAACGGACCGTAAACAAATAAAATGGCGGCGGTCGGAGATGGAAGGTGAACGCTGGTGTTTGTGTTAAAATAAGGTAACAAGTTTATGTTGTTTTTTTTTACATCTATATCTCGTGTCCAGACTGCTGGGACACAATCGGACCGTTTCCGTGTTTGATTTCAGCTTCAGTTTAATTTGGGTTCATTTGAACGCGTTTCGTGAAGCGACGGTTTGTAAACCAGAACAAATCGCGTCGTTCAGTCTCACAGCTGCTTTCTGTCCCGCGCTTTCTCTTTGTTTTATCGTCTGCCAACATCACCGCTGACCTACTTTTGTTCCGCCGCTGTTCTGATTGACACCATTGCCTCTAAAAAAATAAATAAATCGATGTGCTTCCCGCCTCCGGCTTCCTGCCACAACGAGCCGCCGCAAACCCGGTGGTTGAAGGACAGAAGAGGAGGCCAGGCCGGCCGGTCCTGCTCCGAACTCCCTTCAAAAACCGGGAACTTTAGCGTGTTTTCTTTCTACGCTCTCATCCGTAGACCTCGAGTTCAACACGGGACGATCTTTGATGAAAAACAAGGATCCGATCTTCAGTTCGGCAGGTAGAATCTGTTTTATAACAGCTCTTTTTCTTTTTTATATAGTGGAGGAATATCACAGTGCATTTGATGTACAATACATATTTCCTTGTTATGCTACCTTCTACTTCCATTCCACTATTTTTAGGAGGCAAACGTTGTATTTACATTTATTTTAAAGCGCTGGCTGCGTGTTATTTCACAGAATATTACTATGAAGTCAACTATGAAATTCTACCGTATTGTCATAGATGAAGCTCTATAAAGTACTCCAGCTGCAGCATTAAACCGATTTACACATGAATGAATCAAAAATACATTTTACCGCGTATACTGTTGTATTTTTACTCGGTTGAAGTGCTACTTTAGTCTTGTATCTAAACACTTCTTCCACAACCGGTTTTATATACTTAATATACTTTATATACTATACCCAAGATTTGCTGAGTGAAATGTAATTTTTTTTTTTACTACTAGATTAAAGATTTTACAAACCAGAAACTGTTTTAAAGAAAATTACACCTCAAGAACAGAAACAAATATTCTTGTTTACACTTAAACAGTCGAGTTCTTTGTTCTGCATCACTTTCAGATCAATAATCAAAATTTCGTGCAGGTGAGAATTAAAACGATGGCAGTCGTCTTCATCCTCCATCACAAAGTTCTAACTACAAATAAAACCCGGCTTTTAAGTTTGTGCATAAAGTCTGCATTTTCTCCCGTCACCGTGGTAACTTGTAACTTTGCCCCCTCAGACTGTCGGAAGCCGCTGGAGGCTGAGCTGCAGCGTCGTCATGGTGATGAAGATCTTCTTCCCGCAGTGCTGTAACCGGGCCGACAGCGGCCTGCTGGTGGGCTGCTGGACCTCGGGTCAGGACTCGGCCGTGGTGCTGGCTGTCATCCACTACCCGTTCATCCCCGGGCAGGTCAAGCAGTACGTCCAGCAGGTCGGTGCTGCAGCAGGTCATGTCGGCCCCCCGAAGGAGCCTTTTTTCTGTAGGAAGATGAGAACGATCTGAGCTTGATGCTGGGTGAACATTATTAGAGACCATTGAAACGTTAAGTGATGAACTTTCAATCTAAAGCCAGAATAACAAAGTTGGGACTTTTTTTCTGGACACTAGTAAACTGCTGTTTGTTCAGCCTGTCAGTGGCTTTAAGTTTAGTTTACAGCCTCCTATGGGACTTATTAAGTTGGACTGACATGTGTCCATCGGTGTAAAAGAAAGATTTGTCCAGTTCGTACAACATGAAGTGAAACGAAAAACTTCTCCGCCGTTCTCTCCCAGATGCAGGCGCAGAGCGGGGTGGAGCTGACGGTGCTCGGCTCCTGGAGTTTACCCAAAGAGGGCCAGGAGGGCATGGAGAGCTTCCTCAGGGACCTCAGCACCATCTTCCCCCAGCAGCGCTGGCTCCAGGTCAGCCGGGAGATCGGGAAGACGGGCTTCACCTGCGACGTCCTCCACCGCGATGAGAGTGAGACATTCAGGCTGAAATTCACCAAACACAGACTGACTTCTCTTCTTCTTATACCCAAGTTATTGATCATCATGTAGTATATTTATGTCGCACGTAAATGGCAATTAAAAGCAGAACAAAACTATAAATTCTCCAACACATTCAAATCAGTTATTTACAAACCCTTGGAAAAAGAGGAATGAAAACATACAACCCCGTCTGATTCGTCAGACCTCAGGACAGTTTTCCACTTCAGTCCATCTTCAATGATCTCGGGTCCAGAGAAGGCGGCGGTGTTTCTGTTTCTATCTGGTTTCTTCTTTGGAGAGTTTTAACCTGCAATTGTGGATGCAGCGATAAACTGTGTTCACAGATGATGGTTTTCACAAGTGTTCCTGAGCCCATGCAGTGATTTCCACTCCAGCATTTCACTACTATGGGTTTACACGTTTTGCAAATCATTGCCTTCTGTTTTTATTTACATTTTACACAGCGTCCCAACTTTTTTGTTGAGAATAAAGAAAGCTGTCTCGAGTTCATAAGGATTTATTTATTTTCTTCTGTTCAGATGGAAGAGCAGTTCAACGGGACACAAAAAAGAAGAAAAAGAAGGAGGAGGAAGAGGAGGATGGGGGTGATGGTGGTGAAGAAGAGGAGGAGGAGGAGGAAGATGATGATGAAGAGAAGGTGATCTTCGTCCACTACGAGCAGAGGAAGGTGATGCTGTCGCAGCTTCACCCCGTCGAGAGCGGAGACCCCGACCCCCGAGCGGACGCCCCGTCTGAGCTGAGACAGGTAGAGACGAAGGACGTCGAGGCGTGTGACTCTTCGCCTCCGAGTCTGCTCCTCGTTTATCTCTAACACCCTCCTCCTCCTCCTCCTCCTCCTCCTCCTCCTCCTCTTCCCCCCGTGCAGATGTTCCGGACCGTCTCCCTCAGCCAGCCTCTGTTCTTCCTGGACCGCTACGATGACGGGCCGCTGAAGTCGACACACTGGCAGTCCGAAGGTCGCGAGGCGAGCATCATCGTGGAGCTGCTGAAGCAGGCGTCGGTGCCGCTCTGCCTGCTCGTCAGCTGGCTGCTGTCCGTGTGGACGTGGATCTGTAACATGAGGTGAGAACATGTCATAATTACACTGAGACCCTCTCCACCTGAAAAAAATAAAAATACACGTCAAACAGGGTCATTATCTCGAATAGAAGAGCAGCAGAAAGCTTTTACTGCAAGTCTTTCATTCAACGGAGGTGTTTAATAGCGGGAAAACTCCTAAAGGGATTCTGGAAATGTTTGTAAAATATTTTACTCGGGTTATAAAAAAATCACTTCTGAGGTAAATGAGGACGTGCTGAGAGGAGTCACTCAATTCCAAAAACAGGAAGTCTTCGTCAATAAATCTGTCTGAAGAGCTTGAAAATATTTAAACAATAAATTCAGTTCCCTCAAAAAAAGACTATAAAGGTTTCAAAGTCTCTCAAATTTTGTATTATTATTTTAATATTCTGAGTCTTTTGTGATTAAACATGATGGGAAAAATATCAATTAAATGCATTTATTATATTTTAATGGGTTAATCTGTCAGTTTTCTGCCATTAAATTGCTTCCGGGAGACATTGATGGATTATATTATTTTGAATTATTGTCGTACACAGATGACAAAACTCTGATATGCTTGTAAATCCATGTTGTTGGTGTGTCCTGGTTCTCTGTCGATCATTGAGCCATGTTACTAGGAAAACATGAAATGAACTAGATTTCACTCTTTTAATTCACACACGTAAACATGCAAGAGGCATTTTTCTAAGGCAGATATTTTGTTGTCAGATTTAAAATGTGAAGCTTTGACAAGCTTTTTGAAATTAGCTCGTAATAAATCTGGTTCAAAGCATCTTTCCTTTTTCTCATAAACTAGATTGATGTTATTTCTGCTGCACATTTATTCTTAAAGTGCCTCTAGGCGTGTTGACTCTGTACTGAGCAGCTGTCATCTTTGTTCCAGGATCTTCAGTCTTTACCCGCTGCGCTTCCTGTCCACCAAGCTGTCCACGTGCGTGCAGCTTGGCTACCGGACCGAACACATGAGGACGATCGGGTCGTCCAAACCGGCCGCCGATCACGCGCAGTTCATGAGGTGGGCATCTGGTGAAGTCGCGAGCGTATCCGAAGATGTGACCGTCATTTACTGGTTTATTGTGTCTCGTTTGAACATGTTTATGTTATTTACGTATTTAAGTGAAAATAAATTCAAGAAACGTGTTTTAAAAGTGTCCCCCTCCTTCATGTCTGTCGGCAGGAAGGCCAACATCGTGGTGTCGTTCCTGGTGGACGTAGTTCTCGGTTTGTTGCTCATGTCGTGGCTCTACAGGGATGACCACATCGCCATGCTGGCCAACACGCTGGTGCCTGCAGCTGATGTAAGCGTGTGCGTGTGAATGTGCCTGTGCGTGTGCGTGTGCGTGTGCATGTGCATGTGCATGTGCGTGTGCGCTAAAATACCAGCTGTGACAGTAACTGCTGTCTCTACACTGTCAAAAATGAAAGAAAAAAAACAACCTTTAAACACTCAGCAGGCTGCACCTGCTAAGTGCCTGGTTGCTATGGCGATTCCTGCCCCTCCAGTGGTCAGTGACCCAAAGAGGCTTCGAGAAATAACTCGCAAAACGAAAACTACGAGTCGTATAAAAAAAAAATGTTCACCATGTGCAACAGAAACTTGTTGTTGGAGATAATTTCAGATTTCTTATTTCCCACCTTTAACCTCCTGCTCTTCCTCCTCAGCATGTGGCTAAAGAGCTGGAGGAGCTGCTGCAGTGGCTGATGGGAGCTCCAGCGGGGCTGAAGATGAACCGGGCCCTGGACCAGGTTCTGGGCCGCTTCTTCCTGTACCACATTCACCTCTGGATCAGTGAGTCACATGAACACATAGAAGGTTTTGTATTATGGGAGTTGGGAGTTTTCTATGTTTATATCTGATACAGTGCCCCCTAGAGGCTGCAGAGGTCAGTGAACCCATCAGATGTGGTGTTTCCGTGCAGGCTACATCCACCTGATGTCTCCGTTCATCGAGGGGATCCTGTGGTACGGAGGTCTGTCGGCCTGCCTCGGCCTGACCTTCGCCCTCTCGCTGCTCTCCGACATGGTCGCCCTGCTCACCTTCCACATCTACTGCTTCTACGTCTACGGAGCCAGGTCTGTTCCATTTAATCCTCATCGGCTGCTTCAGTTTCAGACCTTCCTGTATAACCGGAAACACAGCAGCTGTATCAAATCCAATATACTAGTTTTAATACAGTATGAACTATACAGTATAATAACCATCATGGTACATTGTTTGAGCAGTTACTATGAGGAAAACAAACACGCACACCTTGCAAGGCTTACTTGCTGTTTTCTACGATTTTTTTTCTGGAGCTGAGTCAGCGCTGCTGTGAGGAGATCCTCCGTTTCTTCTGTTATGTGACAGCACATTATTTATACAGCACATTTAAATACAACAAAAGTTGACCAAAGTGCTGCATAAGATTAAAAAAATGTTTTTAAACAATCAGCCTTGAAACATTGAAGGCATTAAAGACTTAAATAAGCGATAAAACAAAGACATTTAATTTCATTCATTCAACCTTTATTTAAGATGCTTGAGAGGGTGGCCCTCATTGATGTCGAGATTACACACAAAAAAACACAAAACAACAACAAAATCAATAATAATTATCAATAAAATCGGTTGAAACAGTTACAGACAGGCAGTGGGCGCTTATGGATTAAATTAAAACCAATATTCAGCCAAAACAACACACCAGCAGTCAATAAAATCAAATTCAAATCAAATTTCCCAGCATTACATCCTATTTATGTGATGTTACTGTTGATGACCTGCAGGGGGCAGCTTTTTCCAAATCTTCCCACTTCTCTGATGTTTCACTGAAAACACTTTAACTACAGTAATCTGGTCCAATAGAATTAGATATTTTTTACAGTGTAGAAAAAGGACATTTGCACCTGATTTCTGTTTAACAGAAGGTCAGAAGACGAACAAACCTGCTGACTTTAGTCCCGTTTACATGTATTAATTGTAAAGAAATGAATAGTTTTTCATGCGCGTGTTTTCTCAAGCTGCAGTGTGTTGAGCTCTCCGGGCCACCGTAGGAACATCTACCTCTTAAATCCACAAGACAAACGCAAAACCGTCTTTTTCTGTGTGAAAGAGCAAAAATAAAACTAATTTTGGTGGTTCGTTGGAACCAGAAAGACCTAAATATAGTTTGGATTTGTTTTTTTATTTATGGAGTTTCAGATTGCAGAAGTATTTTCTCTTCATCCTCTTTGATTTGATGACATTCTTGACTTTCTTAAATCAGGGCTGTTCGGTTGAGTCTCACCTCCTTCGGCCTCCATTCAGTCCTGTTTTAACCAAGTGTGATGGAAGTCTGAACGCTGGAGAAGAGAGGATTGACTAAATTATGCATTTGCTCTAAAGATAGCTCTGCCTCGCCCGTGGTGCATAATGAAATATTACCCACTTTACGTATTTATGCTGCAGGAACTCGGTGTGTTTGAATTCAAACCTTTTGTCGGAGTACTTTATGGACCTAAAAATACCTCCTCCTGTGATCAGCGCTCAGCGGCAGCTCTGCTGAAGTTGGAAGATGTTCAAAGTGAGCTGTCGCTGTTCAGGCAGGATGATGTCGACCGAACACCGAATCAACAACTGTTTCGGGAAGACATCCAGTGGCTCTTTTTGTGGCTACATCTTTAATATTATTTCCATTTTACGAACCACCATCCTCTACCTAAAGCTGGAACTATAAAACACCAGAGTTAAAGGTTAATTCAGCTTCATACACAGGTTATGCCTTTCCTTCCAAGTGTGTAAGAGACTCTACGGTTGATCAGGAACCTCCAGAAAAACCTTAAAAGTTCCTCTAGATCCACATGCAGTTTGGTTTGTCCCTTCTGGGCTTCTGTAGAAACATGACGGCTGGGTGGAAGAGGGTTAGGCTAACCCTCACCCTTTCCGACAGCAGAACACTCTTGAGGAACAAAAAGACAACACGTAGGACTGCATCATCTCTACCTGTAAAAACTGATGAACGCGGCAGCTGGAAGACGTCCTTTTAACTGCCGTCTGTCCCTTCGTCTCTGCCAGGCTCTACTGTCTGAAGATCTACGGCCTCTCGTCTCTCTGGAGGCTCTTCAGGGGGAAGAAGTGGAACGTCCTGCGGCAGAGAGTCGACTCCTGCTCCTACGACCTCGACCAGGTGACACACACACACACACACACACACACACACACACACACACACACACACACACACACACACACACAGCTCCGTCATCCTTTCCACAGAGATTTGGGGTGTTTACTGTCAGCGTTTCTGTTGCTGCAGCTCTTCATCGGGACGCTGCTCTTCACCGTCCTGCTGTTCCTGCTGCCCACCACGGCGCTCTACTACCTGGTCTTCACTCTGGTAAGACGAGTCACAGAGGACGGACGCTCTGACAGGGAAGCTGTCTGAGAAGTGAAGCCAAAGCCTTAAAGTGTAATACCACTGAGGGCCACCAGGGGCTGGCTCCAAAAAAACCCTCAGTCTCCAATAGACTCCCATTCAAATAGCATCAAGTTCTCTCCTGAAGTACAAAGTCAATAAATGTATTTGCATTTGTTTTCTAGCAACCCAGGAAAAGCAAAC
Organism: Embiotoca jacksoni; assembly: GCF_022577435.1. Classification (NCBI taxonomy): domain Eukaryota; kingdom Metazoa; phylum Chordata; class Actinopteri; family Embiotocidae; genus Embiotoca; species Embiotoca jacksoni. The sequence goes on along the minus strand of NW_027185386.1, from coordinate 1,386,328 downwards.
GATGACAACAAAAAAAGAAATATTGCCACAAATTTGTCATTTTTCTCTCTTGTTTCTTGGTTGTATTTTTTGGACACCAGTTTGTCACTATTTTAATTCAGTGTAACGTCGTTCACAGTAAATCCAGAGAGCTGCTGTTTTCTGTGAAGCAGCATGGGTGTGTTTGATAGTTATAAATAGATTCTGGGTGCACCATCTCCTCACAGCATGAAACGAATGCTCGGCGTTCGCTTGACGTGATTGGACAGCTCGGGTGCAAACTTCGAACATGATTAATTACGGAAGCTTTCTAGTCGTCAACACGAACTGGTTCCGAATTTTAGCAGGAAACGAGTGAAAGTTGCAGTAAATACGACTCCGACCTGACCATTTCCTGCGGGGGTGGGTTTGTTTTTGACGCCTGTGTGTCCCTGTGTTGTGCAGCTGCGTCTGGTGGTGGTGCTGTTCCAGGGCGTCCTCCACCTCAGCGTGGACTTCATCAACTCCTTCCCGCTGTTCGCCGTCAGCCTCCGCGTCTGTCGCTCCTACCGGCTGGCAGGTGATCCACCGTTACGTCTCTACAAGCCTCGTCTTTACGTAGAAATGTGAAATAATCGAATGGACTCTCGTGTGTGTTTGGTTTTACAGAAGGTGTAAAGTTCAGGGTCCTGTGTGACGAGCCGGGCACCGCCCTCCACCTGCTGATGGAGGTGAGGCGTCGCACCATGTTCCTGTTTAAAGCTCGTACATGTGAGGTTTGTGGGTTTTGGAGGTCAGCTGACAGAAGCCCCGCCTCCTAATGCACGTTTCTGTCTCTGGGGACAGGAGGTCTGTTCACGATTCAAATAATCCAGATTTCCAGCTGTTTGTTCCAAATTGCCAGATGTGTATTTAAGAGCGTTTTCATACCTGAAAGTTCAAACCGTGGTTCATGTGTTTGTTCCGGTGAAACATTTGATCCGGCTAGTTTTGATTTCACGATGTCATTTTGCGAGCTCACTAAAGAACTTTCTACAACAACTTATGTCCTTTTGTCGTTTCCTTCGTTCCGTTTGTCGTCTCCTACGTCTTTTTTTTATTTATTATTTATTTTTATTTTTTTTTATTCGCCACCTTTTTCCTTTTATTTCTACACGATAAGTGATGATTGTAACGTTTCCCTCCTCAGATTAACCCTCTGACGTGCAGCACCGTGGTCCAGACCTACCGCACCCCGACGTACAGCTGCTACCCCAGAGACTCGTGGGCCGCCCTGGTCAAGAAGCTGTTCGTCGGGGAGCTGGTTTACCCCTGGAGACACAAAACCACCAAGACCGACTGAGCGACGTGACGCAGAGGAAAAGGGAACAGACTGAATGACTAATGAGACGGAAGCAGACAGAAGACCTTTTTAGATGTTCGACGGGAGGAACATCAGGGAGAGAGAGAACCGACTGGAACTGCCGAATCATCATGTTTGTAATTTTCCGATCAGCTTGAAGGTGAACGATAAATACGAGCGCAGTAGTCACATCCTGCTGTTGAGTCTAAAAAGCTGTGTGCTTCCTTTTACTCGACAAAATTGTTCTTGTCTGTTTATATATATATATATATATATAAACTCATCATGTTTATCCAAGGAGGCAACAAAGGACCAAAACTGTTCCTTTATATTGATACATGCAGCATAAAGCTGAATCTTCACAATCTTTACTTGATTTATTTTACACTTTAAAGGTGTTTTTAAAGCTCTGCTGCGTCCGAGAAAAAGAAACTGACCTCCTTTTTTGTTGTTGTTTTAATGTGAGTGAAAACCAGCAAACACACATTTACTTTAGTTCACACTCCTTTTATTCTCACACCTCCTTCAAGACAAATGGAAAAAAAAATGTTTTAGTGTTGTTATAGCAAGTCCCTGAAAACTATTCTTGCAGCCACGACGTCCACATGTGCCAATTACGGGATGAAGCTAAATGCTAACGCTACAGTACCGTACAGCAAAGCAACAACAGCAAAGAAACTCAACAGACGGAAAAAGTATTTAAAATGTGAACACAAGGTCAAGCTTCTTTTCTTTTCATTTGGTTTTGTTCTAACGGAAACCCAAATTGTAGCTGAAAGTTCTGGAAGAAGCTCGTAGATCAGGAGGACTTTAATTTTTCTACGTCTTAACGTCATCATGCCAGACTGGGAGTCTGCAGCAGCGAAGCTTCATGGAACTTAAGTTTTATAACTTTTTTTAATTTCTAAATGATTATGAGGTGAGATGTTACGTAGTCTTTAAACTTTTAGCAGCCTTTACTTGAATCATTTAACGGGGGTGAAACGAGGTTCAGTGAATTAGATTTTTATTTATAGACGAACTGCTCCTTTAAAACCTGAGTCTGCTAAATAGACGTCAGGCATTCGTGTATTAACTGCACTGATTATGTAAAAACTTGAAATCTTTTAGACTTTATATGATTAAGCTTAACACGAATCGAGCAGCCTGGTATCGCGCCAAAACGTGTAATACACCTGTTAGTCCACTAGAGGACACTGTGTCAGTGTGACGCTTTGCTCTCGCACTCAAAACACCGGACGTTCAGGTCAAAGTCAACTTTGATTTCTTTGGTTACGTACATAACGTAACACATTTAACTTGCGCAACGCACATAAAGTTACATACACAGTAAGTTACACAAAGTATGTAAAATACTTACAGAACGTACATGAAGTAAAATACACTACGTACGTAAAGAAACCCATACGATGTACGTGAAGTAACTCACTCAAAATTACAATTTTTCGCTCTCAGTTTTTGGTGCCTACTCCGGATGCGTCTACTTTTCAGACCTTTGCAAAACCAAACGTGACACTGCCACGGCGTCCTCTAATGGACAATCGGGTGTATTACTCATCTCAAGGCACTTAACAGAACATTACACTATAGAGAGGAACCCGACAGAACCAGCAGCGGTCGGCCTCGATTGGTTGGAGTGAGCAGAGCGAGACAAGAACAGCATAAAGATCAAAGACAACAAATCTGTTGGCGGGGCTGGTCACCGCATTCGGTGTGATACCAGGTTGTTGAATGATGCTAACTGGACAAATTAAAATAAGATTTTATATATATATATATATATATATATATATATATATTTTATTTTTAATTAAAAACACTGTTTTCTAATTTGAATAACATGGTTCTTATTTTTGTTGCCATATTTCTTGTAAACATTCAAACTATTTGACAGATTATTCCGGTGCCTCATTGGTACCTGAACGAGCTCTCGTTAACAGACAAAACAACCCAGCAGCACTTTTATTTTTTCCCTTCGGTAGAGCTATGCTAACAGTTTCCCCCTGTTTCCAGTGCTTGTGCTAAGCTAGGCTAAGCACATCGAGGACCTATTTCTGGAAGTCCTCACATCACACAGTGAGCGAAAACATTTCCCAAGATGTCAGACTGTTACTTTGATGTGAGTTTTTCCTACTTTCTGCCTTTTAGCCTCCTCTGTACGTTTCATTTATGAAAGTTAAATTAATTATGTGAATTGTCTTTTTTAATTCTTATTTTTATCTCTAATTTCATTTTAATAGAACCCTCCATTGATGGGCTCTAATGATTCCTAAGTATTTACTGTCCTGGTGTGTTTTCTTTATGATGATCAGTTGATTAACTGCAAATAAAACAATTAGAGTAGAATCCAGTCTCTCTTATTTTTTGGGCTTCTAATGTCTTTTTATATCCAGTTTTTGGTGCTTATGAGTTAATTTTTTGAGTTTTTATGGTAGAAATAATTGGCTTTGCCATGTTTTTTTTTTCCTGATAATGACCCAGAAAGCAATTAACACCACCCTGTGATAAACAATCTGCAGCTTTTCAGAATAAAAGCAGATCCTTATGCTGGATTCGGTTAAATCATAAATACATTTGAATCTTTTTCTATTTCCAACGCTGGCATTTTGTGTTTGTTGGAGTTTCTTTCACCTTAATTTACTATCTATCCTGTTTACATGTTCTGTACTGAAAATTATTAACATTTTAGGGGTAATAATTGTAAGACTGAAAGCCTCTTTTCACCCATTGATGAGGCAATGGTTATTTTAAATGCCTGAATAGTATGAATACGATATACATTAGACCTGTTACCACTCTCCGCACACTTTACTTACTATACCTTTAATGATGTCATTCAAGCTGTTGCTGGCAGCACAAGTTGGCATTTGTTCTTCATTGTGTTTTTGTCCTCGAGAGATCGTTTTGGCTCACCTGAAGGGAGAGATGAGTCACGATGTTACGAGAACAGATTTAACACAAATCAAAAGCACACTCAGCCCACTACTGTACATCACACCTCGTAATATAAATGCTGTACTTACGCAACAGGAATAAGTGCGATGCTTTCCTCCGATAGAAAAGCTCAATTTAAACCATTTTATGACACTGCAGAATTTTTTTTTCCTCATAGTAGCTTTTTATGGTTTTGAAGATTTTCATTTACATTTTAGGGAATTCTGTTTAATTAATTAGATGGAAGTGTTCATGTAATTTCCATCTTTTAAGATCACTTTTATATGTATTTGCTGATGATCAGAGATTAAACTGATGGGGTGCTCTGTCATTTAAATTTCAAATGTGGTTAAGTGATGTATTTTTCTGCCAAAAAGTGTTTTATAATTTCAGATCTTTTCTCTCTCTGCCTGATCTTAAGGACATCCAATGCTTTTTTTTAATTTTTTATTATTATTTTAAGATCACATCAGACACTCTTCAGTAAATTTGAGAATTGATTTTATCATTGAATTTCATTGTACATGATTTCTCCCTGATTTTGATTCCACGTAAAAAAAAAAAAAAATTAACTTTATTTTGAAAATTCATTTTTAAACAAAGTTAATTATACATTTTTGTTTATTATTATAATATGGACAAGATGTCCCTAAAACCCACCCCCCATTATGTCTTTAATTTGGTCTTAAAGCCCTCTAAGAGTGTCATAATTTCACTTTCTAATGGAGTTTTAAGTTATTCGTGTTTCATCCACTCGCTGCGGTTCGTTTTGCCTTTTGTTCTGTGTACATTCAGAGAGAAATGAATCATCTTTGTTGTCCACTTTCTCTTCGCCATCTGCGTGTTGTTGACAGCAAACGTCGACGGACGTTTTGCTCAGCCAATAGGCGCCCGCGCATTTGGTCTCCGCCCACCGCCGCGCGGGAGATGGGCGGGTTTGTTTTGCACGGGAGGGCGGGGCTTGTGGATGAGGGCGGGGCTTGTGGATGAGCGCGGCGGATCTGTCAACGCAGCGTTCAGTGTTGTTGTGTTGCGTTCAGGGTTGTTGTGTTGCGTTCAGGAGCCGCGGCCGCGATTATGAGCGAGGATAATGGAGAGACATGGAAACGCCGCGAACTGAGATTACCGAGGACTCCCACCGAGGTTTGGGCTGGACGTAAAACTCCAACGTCCGCCTGATTCGGAATGTTCTGGATCATTTAGCGACGCGGTGAAGTTGCGGGAAACCTCTGCGACACACCGGGATAAAGACGGAGCGCAGGCGGCCTGGAGCCACACGGACGTCGGTGGGAGTTGATGTACGCGTCGCCGCGACACAGCGCGACTCTCTTTTTATTCGCCGAGAAGTTATTTCATAAAGCCGAGATTTCATAAAGCAGAAGGACGCGTGTGCCGAACATGGCGCCGCGCTGACCGCGTCTTCGGACCGGTTCTGGTTCTGTGTTTTCGGCTCGCTAAGCTAGCTTGCGAGGCTAGCTTCTCGTTAGCCTGAAAAAAAAAAAAAAAAAAAAAAAAAAGCTCCTAAATGGGAACAAAAAGACCAGCTGACAGCCTCCCGGTTCGGTTCGGCTCGGTTCGGTAGTTCGGTAGCTGACCAATAAATATATGTTGTCACATACATCTGATTTTAATTTGTGCAATTGCCGAGTTTATTTGGATGATTTCCAAACAATAAGCAGGTTTGTGTTTCATCCCGTCCGGATCCGGTTCGGTTCGGATCCGGTTCGTGCTTTTAGTCTTTAAATCACCTTAAACTCACTGAAAATAAGGGATTTGTTTATTTTTGGCACCGACAGACAGTTTGTCTCCGTGTTTCAGCTGTCAGGGTTGTTTACGTTTCTTTCCCATTAATCACCACCTTGGACCAAACTTATCTTTGAGCACAAACAATGTTTTACTTTCCAGAACCACATTTTTGGCCTCCACGTTGTTTTCCAAGTCGGACATTCCTCTGAATCTGCGGCTCTTTTTATTTTTAGTCTGAAAATTACCTCCTTGCACAGTTCAGAGGAAAAACCCAACCAAACAAAGACTTTGTGTTGCTGCCGGACCTCCATCCGCTGAGTTCATGGCATAACAGAAGCTTGTTTTTAGATCACGTGAGAAGGATAACCAGGGTCTGAAAGAGGGTGTCGGTCCGGTTCGGTCCACCCTCCCCCCCATCTCCAGCCTTCCCTCGGGCTCAGATGTGAGGACGTCATGGGAAGCCAGGGCAGCCCGGTGAAGAGCTACGACTACCTGCTGAAGTTCCTGCTGGTGGGCGACAGCGACGTGGGCAAAGGAGAGATCCTGGACAGCCTGCAGGACGGATCGGCCGAGTCCCCCTACGCCTACAGCAGTGGTGAGTCGGTCCTCTCAGCTGACTGATGATGATGATGGACACCTCAATGTTGTGTCACACACACACACACACACACACACACACACACACACACACGAGTCCTGAACCTTCGAGCTGTGTTGACGGTGGAGAACACAATGAGCTCTCTCCACAAACACAAGAGCGTTCAGTCAAACACCAGGCATCAATGTTTTGTGTTGTTGTTGTTGTTGTTGTTGTTGTTGTTGTTGTTGTGTTAGTGGATACAATTTTACTGGCTAAACAATCAGAGTCTAACGAGGTTTCAGACGATGATACCTGACACTCATGAAGGAGATTCAGTGAATGAGATGGTTGTTCCTCGGTGATCTGAGGTCGATGGATCCGAGCAGCGTTCAGGTGATGCCCCCCCCCCCCCCCCCCTCAGCTGGGTGTCTCACTGCTGTTGCTCCGGGGGGGGGGGGGGGGGGGGGGGGGCTGACGGCTGACGGCCTCTTATCTGATCGCAGCTTCGCTCCCCGTGAACGCTCACACACTTCCCTCCAGAACAAGAGCAGACGGTATCACAACGGTTAACTCCTACTTCAGTGATTTATCCTCATAAAACAACACATTTAACAGACTTATTTTCTTTAGAACATTATTTTTGTGTTTTCTTTTACAGTGAATCTACTTTTAATTATTAAAACTCTTAAAATTTGACATATCCTGGTTTTGGAAGATACTAGATTAAAGAACAACAGTGCCTGTGAACGTCCCATTAAACAGTTTTTCCTCTAAATCCAAGTAATGTAATTATTATTAGATTATCCGCTGATACAGAGTCTCGATCCAACAGCTGTGATTTCCTTCGTAATCCAGCTGCACTCTTCAAGTTTATGAAGCGTATTAAATTCAATCCAACATATAAACACAGATTTTCCTTTTTTCAAAGTAAAGGTAAACCAAGTGGTACCTGAGTGACCTCACTGGATCTTGTTTATATTTACCTCCAATAAGTCGTATTGAACGCAGCTCGGTTACGTTGGAGTCGTTGCAAGAGGCTGTTGGACTGCTTCAAAAGTCAAATACTGGCAACTAAAAATAGAAATAATTTAATATAAGAATACATTTTTAAATCCATGTGGGTGATTGTCCAAATTAAACCCGCCGTTGTAGTTGTGTGGTGAAAGTCGCTGCATTATAGTGACAACAACACTGTTAAAGACAACTTTGTGACGCCTGCAGGTGGATTTGAACCCGTCTACTAGAACGATGTGGAAACCAGCAGCAGCGCAGAGGGCCGAAAAACTGTAGTGAATGAATCATTTATCACAGGAAGGACTTCTGCTGCCAACACGGCTCGAGTGTGTTTGTGAGGAAACCGATGAGTGAAAACGTGCCGACGGCCGATTTCTCTTCTGCGTTGAATTACTGACAGATTCCAGGTAAAAACGTGCGTTCGTAGCGACGCGATCGGCTCCAGCGAACCGTCCTCTGCCTCCGATGACTCCTCGAGTATCCGCTTCGTTCTTCAGATGAAGATTTCGCCCTCTCGGCAATAACAGCAAGTGTTCATGAAAAATACATCAGTCAGCAGAATCCGTGACGCCTTTTCACCAGCGTTCACCGTGTCTTAGTGAAACTGCCGAAGGAACGGAGACCCTCTGTTTACAGACATCTACAGTTTCAGCAGCTGACGGTGATGATGATGATGATGATGATGATGAAGGCAGTAGCAGAAGGAGTTGATAAGACTCTCTGCTTTGTGGTTGAAGTCGGGTGAATCAATAAATCGACATTGTGGCTTTCCAATTGGTCCAGTTTGTTCTGTGTCACCGTGTTCGAGGGAGGAATTCTTCAGCTGCTTTTAATTGTCTTCACTTTGAACAAATCAATGGAGAGCAGCTGTTCAGGTATATTAACGGTATATTAACGGTTAAAATGAATCGTTGTTGAGGTAGTTATGACAATCACGATGTTGATTTTGTGCATCGTAAAGGATTAAAGTGGATGCAACTTAAAAACTGGTGTCTTTTGTCTAAATACTCCTGTTGAAAAAAGCTTCATTTTCATTATCGCTAAATCTGAATATTTCCACGATTCATCAGTTTTTCATTTAATGCATTAAATACCAGCAAAGAGACAAATCCAAACGTCTGGTGTCGTCTGATCCCAGAACAGTTAAAAAGAGACTCTTTGTGTCGCCACCTAATCGACTGATTAATCAAAGGTTTGTTTGCGACCCTGTTTTGCCGAACGGAGAGCCGGGCCAGATCCTAAACGGCCTCCGCGAGAGGACGCGGTCCCGACCGACACGAGAAAAGATCAAAAGCCTTCAAACGGCCTCATTAAATATGGAGCGCCGAGCGAAACGCGCCTCGACGGGGATGTTTGTGCAGACAGAAGCGCTGCTATTGATTTCCATCCCTCCGGCAGGGAGAGGTTGGCGTGGAGGGACGAAGAGGATCCTAAATATTTCAGGAGGAGGGAAAAATCAGGACACGAAGACACAGTCTGATTGGATAACGCCGTCCTCGGGCTGTGATTGGCTCGCTGGAGGATTTTGGGCGGGTGCCAGTTGGATAGACTGCTGATTGATCATAAATTCATCAGTAAGAAATTCCGCTGATATTGTAAAAAGACGTCTGTGCTTCAGAAGAATGAGGCGCTCGGGTTCGTTTCAGGTGGATTTGCTGTATAATTGACATCAATTCGTTTTTAATTGAGTTGATGATTGACAGGAAACTCATCATCAATTGTTTTAATTATTAATCATTGTCATTTTGGGGGAATTTTATTGGCGAGTAGTGAAAGAGACAAGAGGGCTCCGACATGAGGATGTTGTGGACATGGAGAGACATCAGACATCAGATTAATAAGTTATGGAAATCAATTATTTCAGTATTCATTCAAACATAAGAACCAAACATACCATCTAGTCCAGCTTCCAGCTGTGCAATTATATATTTACCATCTCTGGGTTCCTCCGAAAAATAAAAAATGCTTTTAAAAGATGTGACATTGAACAAATTATTCAGCAGCTTCATGAATAATAAATTCTTTGTTTCAGTAGTTTTCAAGCAGAAATTCTGAACATCATCTGATTTGCTGCTTTTCTTTCTTTTTTGTGGTCGTATCATAGACTGAATGTAAAAAGAAGAACATAGTCTTTGAATCTGAAGAAAAAAATGCCAATGCAGAAGTGCCTTAAACTGCAATACCACTGAGGGCCACTAGGGGCTCTAAGAAAGCTTTAGCTGCATTACCGCCTCCTCCTGACGGGAGTAACACATTACAGCCGGGCGCAGCTACAAAACTGAAGTTTTTTTTAAAAATATTTTAATGACTATTTCAATATTCACAATTCACAGATAAATCATAATCCATCCCTAGTTGGGACGAAATAAACACTATAAATTCAGACTTTATGGAGACAAAATCAGCTCGAAATTGTTTCATGAACTTTGTAGAAATTACTTTGAAAAACCGTTTGTAGATTAAATAACCATGAACGAATGAAAACAAAGTTTCTAAATCCCAGATTACCATAAAGTACGAGTTTCCAATGTTGCTTATAACGACATGATGACGGTACGACGAGTCTTCATCGTCTCCGAGTTTCCTGGGTTTTACTTGGCAGTGTTCGGGGCTTACAGAGTATTTTTTCCAGATTAATTTTCCACACTGCGATAAGGTTTTGAATTTCACAGGCGGCTGACGTTCGCCATCAGATAATAGAAGTCTTGAAAGCAGCGGAGCCAATTAGCATACAGATCCAGACTGAAAAGATTCTCGGTGCGTCTGCTTGACAAGTGAAGCTCTTAAATCTTTTTTTTTATTATTTATTTTTTTCACGCAGTGCGCAAGAAACAGTTGATAATTCCCCCGGGGGGTCGAGGTGGCGTTGGAGCGGCAGACTGGTTTGACAGTAGTTATCGCTGGATGCAAGCCAGCTCATAGATTATCCCCCCCGCCCTCCACCCTCTCCACCCCCTCCACCCCCCACCCGCACCACCCTCCTGCAGGAGAGGGAGGGTTTAGTCTGTGGAACAAAGACGGAGAAGGTGGATGAAGAGCTGAACCTGGACGAGACGCCGAATGTTCAGCGTCACCCACAGAGCTGAGCTGCTCCTCATCCTCACTGCTGTCAGATTACTTCACTTCTGTCTTCACATTTACAGGCTCTTTACCGCTGAATATATATATAAATATATATATATATATATATACACAGATATAATTTCTTACTGCTCGCCCACCCTAAATGTGTACGAAGTGCGATCTGAAAGTTCAGAGGCTGAAAACAACCAAAACGGCGTCCTCGTGTCCGGCTTGCTGCTTCCTGTAAATCTTATCGCTTTTGAACCGCATGTTTTGCGTTGTGAACGTTGTCGCTCGTGTACTTGCCCTTTGTACTTTGCGTGTTACTGGAGGCCTCCACTAGAGGGCGCAACCAGAGAAACAAGGATCCAATAAGAACACCTGGATCTACCTGATGTAAATAATAAACATGGCGACAGCTGGGGGGGTTCCTGCTTTCCATCCACGCTCTGTTGTTCCAATATTTCCCTCCGTGCTCCTTCGTAACGGCCTCTGACCCCGTCACGCCTCCATAGCGCCCCCACAGGTCATCTGGATATTGCATCTTGCAGACGTGTTTGTTTTTGAAACCGTTTCAGCATCCCGTGTCAGTAGCAGGAGGAAAACGCATTTCTCGTCTTAATTGAAAGACCGCGGGAACAGACGATGATGTCGTGATGTGTTGTCGGGTCGGGGCTTTTTCACATGGGTGTTTTAATTTGAAAATTTCACTTCGTTTTCCTCCGTCTGACTTCCTGCCCGTCCGATCTGCTTTGTTCGATCTCTGTCAAAAATAGACTGAATGAGAGTTAGTGACATCGGTCCTGCTGATGTCGTTCTGCCTTTAATACGTCTGCTTGAATTCCATCTTTGTGGGCGACGTTACGAATGAATGAGCAGAACGGTATCTTTTTTTAAATGAACTCTTTTAACGAGACATTTCAGTGGATTAACCAAATACAGACAGCTGTACTTGAATTTATAAATGACATCATGATGTATACCAGCGCTGTGATTTCTAACGTACCATCAGAGAGGATTTATCCATATATCCATCTCACATGTCAAACATTATCCGGGGAGTTAAACCGACACCTCTCAGACTCTCAACAACAGCTTTAGTGGAGTAGAAACGCAGTCGGCCGACTCCCAGAATAGAAGCAGCGGTTTTCAGCGAAAGCATCGGAGCAGCTATCGATTATCCGGGAAGTCTAAGTGAGCCTCGGCAGCGGGAGGAAAAGGAAGCGCTCGCTACCGAACACTCTCCGATTCAATTAGTCCACTGAGCTCTGCACTCAGCAGCTTTATGACGCCTGGAAAAAAAACAAAACACTGGACGATACCGTTGATGTTGTTAGCTCGCAGCTGCCAGAGGGCATGATGGGAAGGTTTTCCAGACAGTTGCCGATAGATATCTGAACGTAATAACAGGCTGTGGAGGAATTTTTATGATGAGCTTCAGGTTTCAGGGCAGCGAAAGAGCTGAAAGAAATGATGATGGTTTTTTTTGTGGATTTAAGTTGCTAATTATTTTGGGAAAGTTTTATCTTATTTGTCTCACAGATGCGATTTTATTTTCTTCATCTTACAGAACATCATTCCTCAAAAAAAAAACCCTGTAGATTTAGCAGGTTAAACGATAATGAAAGCATTATGTAAACATTAATATAGTGTTAAACATTAGATTTATCAACAACAATCAAAAAGTAAGTAATTTAAGATGTATAAAAAGAGAAATTCATCTGAAGATATTATATTTAGATGTCTTCATTATTGATTTCTTAGTGTAAAGTAGCTGATAACCACCGCAGATTTAAACAAAGTTACGTTATGTTGACGTATAAGATAAAGATCTTGTCGGAGGTTGATGAGTCAGCGGTTCACCTGTTCGGCCTCAGGTGGTACAACGCTCCGGTGAAACCGCGGCAACCTGGCGAGCACGCAGGTGAACGTGTCCCGACGCGGCAGGTGTAGCGATCCGACAGGTTTGATCCGTTCGCTGCTGGAGGCGCTTCACGTCCTGACGGTTCAAAGACTACAGAAAAGTGGACATTACTTCCAAAGTGCAATACCACTCAGCGCCACCAGGGGCTTCATTAGATTAATCCCGTCCTTCTGATCAGTGTTCTCGTGGTCCTTCTGAAAATAATCCCATCATTAATTAGATATTAGGCCTCAAACGCAGATATGTTTGGGGGCGTGTCTAGTTTGATTGACAGGCCCGTGGTGCAGTCAGGTTTTTGGCATAGGGAGGGGGTGGGGCATAGTGTCCTCGTTCCTCCCCAGCTCGTCCAATATGATCACATCTGGCTCCAAAAAACAACAGTAAAAAAAATATTACATTCGGAGCAAAGTATCGGCTTTTATTTTGTCAGGTTTTTCACCTTGTCTTTGTCTGATGTCTTCTTCTCTCTCTGTTCAGGTATCGACTATAAAACCACCACGATTCTGCTGGACGGCCGGAGAGTGAAGCTGGAGCTCTGGTAAGAACGCATCACGTCCTCTTAAGCCCTGTAATAAAAACCCCAAAGTTTATAAAGGACTCTGAGGAGCAGAAGGAGGGCGGCCATGTTTCCGTTTCTTTACGTCCCACCTGTTTTAAATCGCTGCTCTTCGTTTCATAAACTCTCCCCTGATGTGAGTGTTGGTGGTTGTGTGTCTGCAGGGACACGTCAGGACAGGGGAGGTTCTGCACCATCTTCCGCTCGTACTCCCGCGGGGCTCAGGTGAGGAAGCAACACCTGCAGACGACAGCGAAGGGAAGTAAAAACCCGCCTTAAACCTCCACCTGGTGTTTCTGTCTCTCTGCAGGGGATCCTGCTGGTCTATGACATCACCAACCGCTGGTCCTTCGACGGCATCGACAGGTGGATCCGAGAGATCGACGAGGTGAGTCCAAAGAAAAACTGGAAAAACGGAATATTTTTCATGGTTTTTGTTTTGTTTCTTGTTGCAGTTTGATTTGATGTTTTTTTGCTTTTTAAAACGTGAATGGTTGAATCGACCCGTGAATGTGTGAGTGTTCGCTTCATGTCCGTCCTGCTGAAAGAGGATGTCCGCTCTGTGTGTGTGTGTGTGTGTGTGTGTGTGTGTGTGTGTGTGTGTGTGTGTGTGTGTGTGTGTGTGTGTGTGTGTGTGTGTGTTATTTTGGGCCTGTGGAATGTGTGTTGCACTCCGGTGTTTCCTGCTTTGCCTCCACAGCAGTGACACGGTCGCACACTTCTTTTTTTTAAAGAACAGATAAATCAGAGATGAATTAAAAAATCTCTACATGATTAAATAAGTTTAGCTCCAATCACTGCTTTTAATTGTTTCTTATTTTCGTGTGAATATTTTCATCTACATCAGTTTGATTAGTCTGTTAATGAATTTAACCTGTAAAATAATTTTATATTAAGATTTAAAATATAGTTTTTAGTAGAAATGGATCATCTGGTGACGAGAATGTCTCATTTAATGCCTCACTGCATAATTGTTTTGTGCTCGGCAAGTTTTCACATCTCAGATCTGGAAATATGAGATGAATCCTCTCGTTTTAGAAGTTCATGTTTGAGTTTCTGTCTTTGAATTTGTGGTAAACGAAGTTTCTGCGGTTGCTCAGTGTTTGTAAGGTCGGCGGTTCGATCCCCGGTTCCTCCGCTCGCATGTCGGGATGATGACAGGTTGTTTTCTGTGTGTGCTGATGGTTGAATAGGAAGCAAAAAATGGATTTAAGGTCTTGTATCAAATTAATTGTTTATTAATCCGGTTTATTGTGAGATCACTCGGTTTGTTTCAAGTCACTTCTCCACCAGTATGAAGTCATTTTCCACTTAAATTACTGATCTTGTTTCTCTTCCTTTATTTTTTTCAGTGTGCTAAAATTATGTATTATTTACGAATATTCAATGTGTTGGACTTATTAATGTGCTGTGAGTCTAATATCGAGTCATTTAATGTAAAAACCAGCTGAAAAAAGTTTGAGTTTTAACTCATTTTTGTGTGTTTAATGTTTAGATCTCCTGCAGGCTCAGAAACTCAAACAAAATGTGAATTTCTATCAAACACCGATAGATAAATGCTCAAATTCATCTGTGTCTTTTTATATTTTACCTGCCTGTACTATCAACCTCGTCAGATCAGCTGGTTCAGAGGCTTTTTTTTTTTTTGTTCCCAGAAAGTTTTCCTTGAATAGTTTTCCAGGACTTTAAGCTGCTCGATGAACCTTAAGTTTGATTGTGGGTGTTTTTTGGTTTTTTTCAAGCTTAAATATTAACAATCATCAGCGAGTAACTTCCTTCTCTGCAGCACGCTCCGGGGGTTCCTCGGATCCTCGTGGGGAACCGCCTCCACCTGGCCTTCAAACGTCAGGTTCCCACAGAGCAGGCGAGAGCGTACGCCGAGAAGAACGGCATGACGTTCTTCGAGGTGAGCCCGCTCTGCAACTTCAACGTCATCGAGTCGTTCACGGAGCTGTCGCGCATCGTCCTGATGAGGCACGGCATGGAGAAGTTCTGGAGGCCCAACAGAGGTGGGTGGGCCGGCTCCGATTGGACGACGGATGTTTTGCTCTCTGATTAGCTCCGCCCCTCTCCCGGCGTGGTGTGTAATTACAGCTGCTCGTCCTCGATGTGCTGAAACTCTTCATTTCATGTTTAATGAGCAGCAAGCAGCTCTGCAAAAATAACTCAGAGCTCGAAATGGTTTTAGATCGTTAAAACTAAACTGAAGTTTGTTTTATGAAACGTATTTTTCCGAACGTATCTTTACGTACGACGTTTATTCAGACGTGTTCCATGTTGAAACTGAGTCGGAAAGTTTTAGTCGCTAAAATCGAGTTTTCTCCCGTAACATCTGATTCACGGTCTCATTTTTTTGTTTGTTTATATTTATATCTTCTGAGCATTTTGAGGCTGCCGCCATCGCTGACTTTGTCAATCCTTGCAGGAAATCACGATACAATTATTAATGCTAATTCAAGCAATCTACGCAATATTTACAACAGCTTGCAATTTTGCAAATTTTTTTTTTTTTTTTTTTTTCACCAAAACAAAATGTCAACAACAAAAGCTCAATATAATTAGTTTTTTTTAAAAAACAATATGGTAAGAGTGAAAAAATTATTACTTAAAAATAATTGTAAAATATTTTAAAACAATGTAGAAAAAAGTAAAAAAAAAAAAAAAAAAAAAAAATTTTTTTAAATAAAGACAATAAAGAGATCAAAGCTGTGATAACCATATCGTCCCCCCCCCCCCGTCCTCCCCCAGTGTTCAGCCTCCAGGACCTCTGCTGCAGAGCCATCGTGTCGTGCACGCCGGTTCACCTCATCGACAAGCTGCCGCTGCCCGTCGCCATCAAGTCGCACCTCAAGTCCTTCTCCATGGCCAACGGCATGAACGCCGTCATGATGCACGGACGCTCGTACTCGCTGGCCAACCCGGCCGGCGGCTCCAAGGGAAACAGCCTGAAGCGCTCCAAGTCCATCCGTCCGCCGCAGAGCCCGCCGCAGAACTGCACCCGCAACAACTGCAAGATCTCCTAACTGAGGCGGCGAGGGATGGAGCGGGGGAGGGAGCGGGGGAGGGAGCGGGGGAGGGGTGTACAGGGTGATGTTACCTGAAGAGTGGGAATGATGGACAGATGAAAGATCTCCCGCCTCCACAGAGTGTAAAGTACTTTCCAGGTGAGAGGGGGGCGGAGCTTCGATGGTGTCTCAGAGGACATCAGAGAACAAACTGTCACTACATCAGAGACGAAGGCGGAGTCTTCACTACGTGTACAGAAATCCCCGACCAGCTCGTATTTACTTCCTTCGCACGACGCGCCGCTCGTCATGTCTCTTCTCCACCTTCATCTCCCTCTCTTCTCCACCTTCATCTCCCTCTCTTCTCCACCTTCATCTTCCTCTCTTCTCCACCTTCATCTTCCTCTCTTCTCCACCTTCATCTTCCTCTCTTCTCCACCTTCATCTTCCTCTCTTCTCCACCTCCCTCTCTTCTCCACCTTCATCTTCCTCTCTTCTCCACCTTCATCTCCCTCTCTTCTCCACCTTCATCTCCCTCTCTTCTCCCTCTCTTCTCCACCTTCATCTCCCTCGTTTCTCCACCTCCATCTCTTCTCCACCTTCATCTCCTTCGTTTCTTCCTCTCTTCTGTCCGCCTCCATTTTTTTTCCTGCCTCTGTTTATTTGCTGTTTTGATAAGCTAACGTTCAAGACACTAGTCCTTCTTCAGTCCTTCACCGTTCGTCCTCGGCAGCCTGTGACAGTTTTCATTTGATCGCCTGCCGAGGACGAACCGAGTCGGAGGTCCACGATGCAACCGGAACCAGAACCAGGTCCGAGGTCCAGACCCAGACCCGTGGGTGTGCCTTGAGTCTAACTTCCCTCTGTGAACGGAGAGTGAACGAGCAGATTAAAACATCATCAGCACCATCCTGCGGGGTGCAGAGCCTCCCGCTCCGACAACGGGGAGCCAGTGATGCTTGTTGCCATGGATACCATGCAGAAATAGACAGCCTATTTAAAGTTCCCTCCGTCTTTTATGGACTTTATTTCTGAACTAATTTGTCGATCAGAGACACTTAAGGAATAATATCATGAAAAGTTTCCTGATTACAAACCGGATTTTTATGCAGGTTTTTAAAGAGAAAAGCTGTTTTTTTGTTATTTTTTATTCTTTATACATAAATTTATACAAGATTTTTTTTTCTTTAAAACACAAAAGGAGGGAATTTGTTGGGATCTATTTTCAGTGGCGGATTGATCTCCGTTGTAGTGGAGACTTCAGGCAGCAGGACGGAGGCTCACGCTTGTTGTTTGGATAAAAAAAAGAAATAGGATGCACCTTTTCTTTTTGCCCCAAGGGCTTCTGGGAGTTGTAGTTTCAGAGTTGTAGAGATGGATTTTACTCTCATTTCACTCCTCCTCTTCCTCAGCGACGCTCCACCCAGAGTCCAGCAGCATGATGACGTAAACAGTGTCATTTTCTTTTTAAGGAAAAATGTTCACATTTTGCAGCTTTTTTTAAAATAATTTTATGTCATTTTAAACTGAGTATTTTTTGTTTTTGGAAAGTTTTATGACTTAAAATATCCTTTTTAATTTCAACTCTAAACTCAAGAAGCTGCTGAAGTCGCTGCAGGTTGAAAAGTTTCTGTGCTCACGTTAAAAAAAATGTTCCCGCCCGAAAAATAGTGGACGTTATTCGAGTCTAAAGCTGCTGTGACGTCATCAAGAGTCCACAGACGGTTTTGTTCTGGAACGGCTCCGTTAACGTGTTTTTATTTTAGCATGAATCTCGGAGGTAAACGAAGGAGCAGGTTTCTGTCCTCAGATGAAAGCGTAAACAAGAAACCGGTCCGAGTCGTCTTTAAAGTGGAATTCATTCTCAGTATTGACAGTAAACGGAGACCCGTGTTTATCGGTCCACGTTTTTAGCTCTTTAAATGACTTCCTGCTGAGTTGAGTGTTCCTGTTGAACGCATCACCGCGCTGCGTTCAGGGACACACGGTGAGCTTTTTTGATCCCCTCTCTCTCTCGAACAGCTGCTTCCTGTTTGCGTCTTTCCTCTGTTTTAGCTGCTTCTTTTGGTTCCACCGCCTCTTAAAGCCGCATCGCCGTGCTGCGTTCAGGAACCGTCTCTGAACTTTTGCTGACTAAAACAGGAAACTGACCTCCTTTTTTGGTTGTTTTTTTTTAGTCTAATTGGTTCGTACGAAAAAAAGGGAAAACTTTTTGATCTGGAAAATAATTTGACTTCAGTTTTGTAACTTCTCTCGTGACACAGGATTTATTCTTCGTTGGTTTTCATCAGAATTGACAATTAGAATAAAAACACGAGTGTGTCCAGATGATATCAATTAAGATGTGAACAGTTCAACTTCCTGTTCTCACTGCGCTGCATTCAAGTCCAGCGGGAGAGACGGCCGTTCTTGCTTGAGCCGCTCGGCACTCGTGTGGAGACGAGTTCGAACACGTGAACTCTTCCGAGTCTTTCTCCGCCTGGATCTCCCAGGAGATCTGATGCCGTCTTCTTCTTCTTCTTCTTCTCCTCCCCTGATCTGCACGGCCGCCTCCGCACGCCGTCCCATGATTCATAGCTGCTGAATAATAAATGCTGTGCTCTCATTGATCTACGGAGGGCCTCGTCTTCGTCTTTCATCCTCCTCTCAGCTCGCTGTTTCTTCGTCCTCGTCTCCCTCCGGTGAGACGACTGGATCTCCGGCAGGCGTTCTGTATTTTTTAACTGTGTTTCAGCTGCGTCTCGTCAGATGTTTCCGTGGAAACGCCCTCTTAAATCCGACCGGGAGTAAGTTCACCGCAGCATGAAGGTTTTTACTCTTCAGCACTTTGATCCTGTGCTGCGATTTGACCTCACAATTCCTTCAATTTCGGGATTTAAACTTTTTGGAATTAAACGCCAAATTTTAAGCTTCTATGCGAGTCGCCAAACGCAGGACAGATTTTATTTTCTCTTTGTAGCTCCCCATGAATACCTAAATCATGAGGTTCTTTTATTTTGAAGGAATTAAATGTTTTTCAACAAATGAATTTGAACCCCTCCCCCTAACCCCACCCCCAAAAAAAAGTGCTTCCCAAAATGTGATGACGTCATCAGTGGGCGTGGCTTCTTTAAAAGGGAAATACAAAGTAAAACACAGTTCAGATCCAGAACTGGCTCACGTAACTCCGTTGGGCCGAAGTCAATATTTTGCAATAAGATGCCAAAATTTTGCAGGTTAACGATACAAATTCCACAATTTTGGTTTTGGGTTTAACTTGATGTCCATTTACTGCTTAAAAAAAAACAAAAAAAGTTTGCGTGATGGTGGACCCGAAGGTTCTGCTGAGTGAAGAAAGAAAACTGCCTGAGTCGACATTTTGTGCAGACGTTCACGGTTCCCAGAGGATGAACCTGACGGATTCTGGTGTTCGTCTTTTTGACTCTTGCGACTTTTATTTTATTATTTTTTTTATTTTTAAATTTTATTTAACTTTTTATTTGTAAAATATCTCAAAAACTCTCGGCATGAAATTAATTTCACACATTCATGTTCCCCAGAGGATGAATTCTCAGCTTCGGTTACCTTCTGATTTACTTTACTTTACGTATCCGTCGACCTTTTAGCGCCCCCTCTCTGTGACGGACAGGACAGGCTTTTATTATTGTTGTTGTTGTTGACTCCCACACGTCAACACAATACCCGCCAGCCTGTAATGATTGTGTGTAGTGTTGAGCATCCGATCACCTCCTCCACGTTTTGGTTCTTCCTCAGTTTTGTGGGCCGAGTTTCTATTTTTTTTTTAAACGTGGAAATGTTTGCAGAGGATTGTGGGAAGCTTGGACTCAGGACCCCTTCAGGGCTGCCCTCTTATATCGCCGGTTGTGTTTGTGGAAAGGACAAAAAATAAAAGAACACTCTTGTTGTTTTTGAGCTGAAGCTGCTGAGTAATCTGAAGCGAGTGTGTGTGTGTGTGTGTGTGTGTGTGTGTGTGTGTGTGTGTGTGTGTGGGAACGTTTGTGTGTGTGTGTGTGTGTGTGTGTGTGTGTAGGAGAGAGATGATGTTCTTCAAACACCGAGCTGAACATTTTTCTTTCCTTTTTCTTTTTTTAAATTATTGATTGTACAGTTCAAGGCGACGTGTATGAAGAGACTTTTTCACAATAAAACTATTGAATGTTGGAGTCAACAACGTCTCAAACCTTCACTTTGATTTTACAACATAATTTATATCATGTCAACAAGACAAAAATGTTTGTAAATCAGTCCTTTTCTTCGATGGACTCTGGTGTGGTTTCATTTGCTTATGCTGCCATCTACTGGAGAAAAAACAGCAACACAGTCAAGAGGTATTGAATTTTGTACATTTATTTAGAATCAAAAAGTAAACGTGAGTTCATCATTGAGGCATTACATTTTCTTCACAAGTGAAGATTGTTTACTTAAAACCATACTGTAAAAATACTGC
Source organism: Embiotoca jacksoni (assembly GCF_022577435.1). Taxonomy (NCBI): domain Eukaryota; kingdom Metazoa; phylum Chordata; class Actinopteri; family Embiotocidae; genus Embiotoca; species Embiotoca jacksoni. The sequence goes on along the minus strand of NW_027185386.1, from coordinate 1,365,759 downwards.
AGCAAAAATCTAAGTAAAAATGAAATACAACAAATGTTCACTAAGTCAAGTTTGAGGCATTTTTGCATGAAAAATGATCACTTCCTGTTAATTATTTAATCAATAAATCAGCTATTGGTTCCAGCTATACTTGTCGTTACTGTTCTGTAGTTGAATTGATAACAAAGCCACATGGTTCACCAGCAAATATTTGACATTTTTAACTTGTTCATTCGTCGAAATCAAGCTTTTATTTTGAAAAGATTTACCTCTAACCGGGAATATTCGCGTCAGGTGAACACGCGCCACCTTCACGCTTCGGGCACCGTTATTTTTTTTATTTATTTTTTTTTTTATTTTTTTTTTTACCGCAGAATCAGCGTCCAACACCAGAGAGGTCTCCGTCAGATCCCCGCGCTCGGTCGGTCGATCGGTCGGTCGGTCGGCATCATGTCCAGCGTCCAGCTGCTGCGGGCGCTCGTTAACGAGCGGCTGGCGGCGGCCGCCGACGAGATCTTCGAGGCGGTGAAGAAGACCATCGCGGGCTACGAGGAGGAGCTCCAGCTGTCGAAGCGGGAGATCAGCCGGCAGCGCAGGATGCTGCAGGCGGCGTCCGAACCCGAAACTCACGAGCCCGCAGGTCTGTGAGCTGCCGGCTCCGTCCCGGGTCGAGAACACCACCAGTCCCGTTACCGCCCACGTCCCCGAACATTCAGTCTCACTCATATTTGTCTTGTGGTGTTTATTGCCATGAAATCATAAATACGAATTAAATTAAAAAAAATATGGAGGCTAAATCTGATGCTAAAGCGGGTTCGTTAACCGGGCCCTTCCGGGACACTACGGTACCTGCCCGATGGAAAGAATGTCAAGACGCCATTAAAATATCTCCAAATTTAATCTTTCCTGTTAATGTGCAAACATTATACACGACATAGGCTCCGATTTAAAACATATCCTGCACGAAGAACATCTACTTTTACATTCGGCATACACCCGATTCACCAAGCTGCTCCACATTCTGAACAAAATAAACTTTTATTGTGTCTAGTCGCTGGTTTTCACATTTCGATGGCAGGCGGCCTTCATGACGCCAAACTCCATTGAAACATTTAAAAGATGTAAGTTTGGTCATTTATCAGTGAAGTTATCTACCTGACAGGCTGATATGTAAAAATATAGTGTTAATTTCTAAAGTATACTTTTACATTCGGCATACAAGTGACGACCGAGCAGCTTTACATACAGACACAAACATGTCGATGGATGGCTGCTGTCCTGACGCCAGATTTGACCTCTGATGATTGACAGATTTCACTCAAGTTATTTGGAACATAAATAAATTGACAATATTCAAATTACAATGTTAAACAATATTCAATATGTCACATTCATGGTGTCGCGGCATGCGTCTCTTTTCTTGTATTTAAGTGTTATTTTGTGTCTTAGTTGATTTTTTTTTTGTTGGTAAAAGTTATTTTCAGCTTAATCTGTATTGACAGTAATAGTTTGTTGATGTCCGAGGCGGTCGAGAGCAGTTCTGTAAACGATACCGCGGCTCCGGTTTGCTGTTTTCTGAGTTGATATTCTGTTTTGTAATCTTCTGTGTTTTCCTGCAGACGAGCCGCAGGAAGAAGAGGGCCGGTGTGAGCCGGAGTGGAGCTCCAGTCTGGACCAGGACAACCGGGATCCTCCACAGACGGAGGAGGAGGAGGAGGAGGAGGGCACCATCAGGTTCATCTTCACGCCTCTGTACGTGAAGAACAAGTCGGACTGTCCGAGCTCTAAAGGAGACGGAGGAGAGCCTCTGCCGAGGACGTCGGCCGAGCAGGACCAGGTGAAGGTCGAGGACGACGGCGGGGCCGACGGCGAGGAGGAGGAGGAGGAGGAGGAGGAAGAGGAGGAGTGGAGGGCCAGCGTGGACTCTCAGAGCGACGACAGCAGCAGCGACCGCAAGCAGAGGAAGAAGAAGAAGAGGCTTCGTCTTCTGACGGCTCCGAGACGCCACCTGACCAGAAAAACCAAATCCAGAATCTGCTGTAAAGTCTGCGGGAAAGCCTTCCACGCCAACATCTCCCTGGTGAACCACATGGAGGTCCACGCCAAGGACGTGTGCGGCGTGTGCGGCGAGCGTTTCTACAGCGAGGAGAGCTTCCAGCTTCACCTGAAGACGCACGTGAAGGCGGAGATCTGCGCCGTCTGCGGGAAGTGTTTCGGCACCGGCGCGTCCCTGGAGACGCACATGAGGATCCACACGGGGGAGAAACCGTTCGACTGCAGCGAGTGCGGGAAGTCCTTCAACTGTCGCCACAACATGATGCGGCACATCCGCATCCACACGGGGGAGAAACCGTACGCCTGCACCGTCTGCGGGAAGTCCTTCAACGACTACTCCACCCTGAAACGCCACCTGCGCGTTCACGTCCGCACCGAGAACCGCGACGACGGCGAGGAGAAGGCGTCGCCGCCGAGGAAGAAGCCGCCGCCGCCGCCGTCCCGGACCATCTGCGAGGTGTGCGGGAAAATGTTCCACTCCACGGTTTCTCTGGTGAATCACGCCAAGACGCACGCCGCCGACCTGTGCGGCGTCTGCGGGACGCGCTTCGACTGCGAGGAGAGCTTGAAACTCCACCTGAGAACGCACAAGAACGGGAAGGTGTGCGAGGTGTGTGGGAAGTGCTTCGACAGCCGGAGGAGCCTGGAGATGCACACGAGGATCCACACGGGCGAGAAGCCCTTCCTGTGCAGCGAGTGCGGGAAGTCCTTCAACTGCCGCCACAACATGATCCGCCACATCCGGACGCACACGGGCGAGAAGCCGTACCCGTGCGACATCTGCGGCCGCCGCTTCAGCGACCGCACCAGCCTGAAGCAGCACAGCAGCACGCACGGTGGAGAGAAACCGCACCGCTGCGACGTCTGCGGGAAAGGTTTCCACCGCAAGACGTACGTCAGGCTTCACATGAAGAGCCACGCGACCGAGAAGTGACTGTCGGGCGAACGGACGCTCCGAAGCCCACGAGGGTTTCACGTGGAGCGCAGAATTCACCCGTTTTTATTTGGTCCGATTTTTCAGGAGCTAAAAACACGTTCCAACGGCGCGAAGACTCGAAACTCTTTGGTTGTTTTTATTTGGTCGTCTATCGTGACATCATCTACGTCTCACCGTCAGCCAAAGTCCCTCATATCCCGATGGAGTTTTTTGCTTCTGCCGGCCTCGGATCGGATTTCTTGCGTAGCGCGTCGCGTGATGATGACATCATTTTCAGAGACAGAATCTACGCTACCGCTAGCAGAGCTAGCAGAAAGCGGAGGTTTTTTTTTTTGTCTCTGACAACAAGGAAAACGCTCTGTGGACGGACGCACGCATAAACTGTCTGACGGCGCTTTTTCTTCCGCGTTGGACGCGGAGTAGCTACGTCGTTACCACGGCAACCCCATGCAGGTTGGTGGTGTCTGGACACATCAAATCTTATCAGTGTGGACGGGTCTGTCCTGAGAAACAAAAATCAGATCTTACCTGCGTCCTGAACGGAGACGAGCGTCTCTCCCGTCACGTGACGACATCCGCTGCGTTTCCGTGACGTTGACCAATAGGAGCCCAGAGAGCTCGTTCACGCAGACGACCTGTTCTTCCAACCGTTACACAAACTCCATTGTCACCTCTGGTAGGTGCCCCTCCCCCCCCTCCCCCCTTCAGATGACATCATTCATATATCTTTAAAACGTTTCATCTCGTATATATTTTGCGTTCCAGCACTTTTGTTATTCATTTATTCATCTGGTTGGATTAAATTGAGGCTTCGGTCGTCTTTAAAACGCTCCGTACGCCGTTTCATCGCTCATTTCTACATACGTGACTTTATGAACAGTTGTGAACTCTGGTGTCGTCTGTAAATCAGTGAAAACGTGACCTCACGACGTGCCTGCGGTAGATTTCCTGACGTTTGCAGAGCTGTGACTCCGTTCAGTTGGAGAATAAAAGAGTTTTAATAAGCCTTCGTTTTATGACTGATGTTTGAGTCCACTTCTTGTTTTTCCGGAGAAAAGACCTGAAAACTGCAGCAGCTGCAGAAAGTCTGCACCAGAAGAGAAGTCGCACCTCCCGCAAACTTTGCTAAGCTATGCTAGTTAGCTGATAGCAGTGCTAATTTACATAAACCAGCATAATTGATTAATGCCACACACTTAAAAAAACCTATAAAAACACATTTCAGGACAACACTCGTTTCTAGACAAAAATATAAACACTTGTATTTCACTAGAATTAGAGATGACAACTACCTTCGCTATGCTAAGCTACGAAGCAAATTTTCTTAGATGGAAAAAAAAACAAAAACATGCAGATTTTTGATTATTTTAATGTCCTTCAGTTTAATACATTTCTCGTTAATAATAGACATATAATTGAATGGAGTTCAATGAACTTTAATCACATATTTAACCAGAATCAGAGGCAGCAATTACCGTTATACTCTTTATGGTTTATGTTCTTTAAAGATTATTATTAATTACTGTCACAAACATTGTCAATACAATTTTACTACAGCACTGAAAGATGCAACACCTAGAAATAAAATGTTCTTCTTGCATTGTTTTTGATCATTTTATTGCGATAAAGCAAATTTTCTTTTGTGAAAACAAAAAAAATCAAAATATATGAAGTAAATGTAGTTTAATCAAATATAAGCTTAATTACTACGACTTTGCTAAACCTGGCTAGTTAGCTTATATCAGCGCTAATTTATAGAAAAGATGTTAAAGAAAAGTTTATAATTGTTTAATATTTGATTGATGTTCCATAAGAGGGAAACATTTAGTGTAGAAATACAGATTAATGGCAAAAATAAAAGAATTTTGAATTTTTTTTTCTAAAAGGTGTTTGATGGGATTTTAAAGCCAAACACGACACAGATCCCAAACGACCGGAGGAGCAGCAGAAAGTCGTGGAAGAAGAGCGAGTTCGTCACCGATGACTCACGATGTGTCATTTCACCTCTTTAAGTTCATTTGCTGCGTTGAACTGAGGCGGAAACAAAGACGTTCATGTGTCGTCAGTCGGAGGAAACCGTTCGATCATCCGTCTCTTTTTAAACTGACTTCATCACAGATTCACGCGTCTTTAAAGTCGAGCCTTCGTCCGTACTTCCGACATCGTGTTCGACTCGTCTGGCTGGTTTTCATCATCGTTTATCTGCCGTGAACTGAAGCGGACTGCAGCAGGGAGACGAAATAACTCGATAAAACAAGGAAAATAAAGCGAAAACATGGTTCGAGCAAATGTTCTTTTTCTCTGAGTTTAATCCACGAGGTCGCTGCTGGACTCTTTGAATTAAAAAGTGCGTGTTTATATCTGCGTCATGAACTCCGGTAGATGACGCAGGTTTCGTCACCCTGAAAACAAACGATGAGCACGAAATGAACAACTGATCTGTTTCACTTGTTCTGTTTCTCCACAAAGTCGTCACGCTCTAATTTTGTTTCTTAAGTCTGAAGTGAATGAAGAGAGACGTTTGTCTGACACGTAATTCTACTTAAACCATTTCAGTTTGTTTTTACAAACTTTACATCTGGCTTTTCTTTCGAGTCGTCGTTTCTGAGCCGAAGCGCTTGAAATGTTGATTTTCCTGCATGTTTTGCCTTCGTTAGCAGCTACAGGAACAAAATCTAGAAAACACATGTTGACTGAAGTGATTGTTGACGAGCAGGAAGGAGAAAAAATAAAATACTGTAGGGAGAATATTACAGTTTGATCTAATTCAAACATTCTGGAAGAGACTTTTTTTTATTATTCCAGGATATTCCAGGACCAGTTTATATACTTTATATTTAACATGAGCAACACCACTGATCTGCTTTAGTTTGATAGATCACCGAAAAAAAGTGCAGAATCTAAAATATTTCTTTGCTTTTTGTGTTTATTTTCATGAAAATATTTGTGTTTGTTTTTTCTTGTTTATGTGAATAAATGTCGAGAGGTGATTTGCGCCGCAGCCTAAGAACAACACGGTTTGACCTCTCAACTAAACCGAAACAACACAGCTGGAGGTCGTCGTGAACGGCGACACAAATTAAACGCTATTTTTCAGTCATATATAACATAAATCTGCTTTTATCAGTCAGGCAGCTGAGTTTAAACGTCTCAGTACTCGTTGCAGCTGTTTGTCTTCAAATAAACTTAAATCAAATATAAAACAGGAGGACCACTGATGCACCAGGAGAGTCCAGCCTAAACAAATAACTAAGAAAAGAAAAATACAAAGAAAATACCATCAAAATCTAGTAGAAATAAAGCAAATGAAGCAAAAATATCTAAAGTAATCCAGAGCCAATGAACAAACCGGTAAATAGCACAGTGCTGATCATTTTGACTGTAAAACGTCAGTGAGCAGCACCAGAACCGGACGCAGGACTTCAGGTACTTTCCAGTGTTTTTCCCGACGTGTGTTTTCAAGGTCACAAAGACACGGTTAAAAAACGCAACGTCATGTTTCATGTAGAAAATGTCAAAAAATACCTGTGAAAATTCAGAATAAACGTCCTCTGAGACGTCTGAAGGGTGAGACGTTGAGGACGACGTCGCCGATGGCCGTGCTGACGGATTCGGCGGCGTCACTGGCGGCGAGGGTTTTTGCTGGCGATGGCGGCGGCGTCGATGACGGTGTCCATGGCAGCGGCGATGGCGGCGGCGGCGGTGTCGATGGCAGTGGCCATGGCGATGGCGATGGCGGTGGTGGCGGTGTCCATGGCAGCGTCGATGGCGGCGGTGATGACGGTTTCCATCGGCGAGATGGCCTGAAGGATGGTGATTTGTTTGGGATCCCAGATGCAGTTCTCCTCCAGGCCGCTTTCCACCATCCCGCAGTTGGGCGGCACCCAGGCGCTGTCGAACACCTGGCCGTACTTGGAGTCGTGCCAGGTCTTCTGGCGCGGGTGGCCCTGACGGTTGATGGCGATCACTTTCCCCACGTTGACCCTGACCTTCAGGACGACCTTGTCGATCTTGGGGTGATTCAGGGGGTAGCGGCTCGCCTTCTGCAGGTCCCTGCTGAGGTAGACCCCGCGGCCGAGCATCCCGCCTGCAGATTGGCGAAAACCATTCAATTTGATGTTTAGAGAGTACAACCTGGTGGTGCCGTGGTACATGATGTAGGTTTTGCCGTTCACCGGTACCGGGGCGTCTAGTCGAAATACCCCCGGTGGCAGGAAGTCATCTTCATCTTCAGCCCACTCGTACTGGCTCATGTTAGTTTCGGGTATCCCTGAAGAAAAGAATCAGAAACACTTGACATCACCGCAAAGAAAACGATGAACATGACAGGAATGAACCCGAAAATAAAGAATTACTCGTATTTAAGGTTCATTTTAGTCGTTCTGAAGCATCGAGTTCGGATTTTGGCCGTCGCCATTTTGGTATTTTAGAGCCGGTCAAAAAGCCCTTTAGATCATGAGACTTTTGGGAAGATTAAATGTATCAGGTCCAACAAAGGGACTGAATTCATGGGGGAAAAAATGACCAATCATGCCTCAGCAAAAATGAAAAATGAAACCTCGGCGCCATCCTCGCCACACCAGAAGAGCACTCCAGAGAAAAACTGGTGCACCTTATTTGACATGTGGAGGTGTATGCTAATAGAAAGTGAACTTCCAAAAGAGCTGTGGACTGATGCAGTACAGACAGCAGCTGAAGTGAGGAACAGATGCTTTAATAATCACACAAAACACACAGCTTTCCAAATGCTGTCAGGAAGAAAGCCCAACCTTTCCAGGATGTAAACGTTCGGGTCTGTGTGTTATGCTTACAAGCAGGATAAGAGAAAACTGGACTCAAGACGTGAGAAGGGAATCTTTGTCGGGTACGACAAGGATAGCGCCGCCTACATGGGTTACCATCCTGACAGTGAGAGACTGGTTGAGTTCGTGCAGAGAGGCAGACACAACCTGACAGACAATCTGATGACGATGAGTTTTGTGGTGCAGATCAGGACGAACAGGACCAGGCAAAATACTGACTCCAGCACAGAACAAACTCAGAGCCAGGCTCCGAGGAGAAGAATCAAACAGACCAGTGAGACCTTCCACGAGCCTAAACGATACCCTTCCAGAGTGAGGAAGAAACCAGATTATCTCGGTGATCATGCAGCTGGTGAGGAGAGTGATGACAGGTCAACTGAAACCCAACGTTTTCATTTCCTCCGCCATATTTTGTGGTCTCGCACCGGAATCGATGAGCAACACAACCTCCTTCAACACACCAACAGAAATCTGCTTTCAACAGGCAGGAAGTCACAGTTGATAATATTTCCTGTAAAAAGTCAGACTTTTAAAGAAAGATAAACGCAGTGTGTCCTGGTCACGTACCTCTCTGTCCGGGCTCCTCTACGAGTGCTGCTCTTCTTTCGTTTGGCTTCAGATAAACTTCTCCTTCAATGGTTTTACATGCAGAGTGGAAGCCCTTTGAACGGAGAAAGATTCTTTCACTTTCACCTTGCGTCTCGTTCCTTTGTGAAGTCTAATCTAAACAGGATGTTGGGTTAGGTTAGGTTAGGTATTTACTTTATTAATCCCAGAGGGGAAATTTTTTCGCTACAGCAGCATACAGAAGCAATAAGATAATAACAGAATAATAGAAAAGCAATAAAATAGCAGTAAAATAGCAGTAAAAAATATTAAATATAAATATAAAATATAAAATGCACAGTATATACAGTACAGTATATATCTATATATATTATATACAAACAACCAAGAAACACAGTAACAGTGTTATTGTTATGTGATGGATTTAGCCAGAGGTGAGTTATTGTACAGTCTTATTGCGGTCGGCAGGAATGATCTCCTGTCTCGAGCTGGAGGAGTCTTTTGGAGAAAGTGCTCCTCTGTCCCTGCAGCAGGTGGTGGAGAGGGTGGTCAGGATTATCCAATATGGATAATAGTTTGTTCAGCGTCCTCCTCTCCACCACCTTTTCCAGGCTGTCCAGTTTGTGGCCGATGATGGAGCCGGCCTTCTTAACCAGTTTGTTAAGTCTGTTGGTGTCACCGGCTCCAATGCTGCTCCCCAAGCAGACCACAGCGAAGTACAAAGCACTGGCCACAACAGATGGTAGAACATCTCCAACATCTTGCTGCACACATTGAAGGATCGAAGTTTCCTCAAGAAAAAGAGTCGACTCATCCCCTTCTTGTAGACAGCATTGATGTTGGTCTTCCAGTTCAGTCTGTTGTCGATGGACACACCCAGGTACTTGTACTCCTCCACCATGTCCCCCTCCTCTCCCAGAACTCTCAGCGGTTGTGGAGCCGTCGTCTTCCTCCTGAAGTCGACCACCACCTCTCTGGTTTCGGCCACGTTCAGGAGCAGGTGATTTCTCCCCGCCCACTCCACAAAGTCCTCCACTACTGCCCTGTACTCCTCCTCCCGTCCATCCCTTATACACCCGACCACTGCAGAGTCATCAGAGAACTTCTGCAGATGGCAGGACTCTGAGTTGTACTGGAAGTCAGTTGTGTATAAGGTGAACAGGAAGGAGGCAGAACAGTTCCCTGTGGAGCTCCAGTACCACTGACCACCGTATCAGACAGCACACTGCCCAGACGGACAAACTGTGGTCTGCCTGTCAGGTAGTCAGTGATCCAGGAGACGGTGGACGTGTCCACCCCCACCACCCGCAGCTTCTCACTCAGCAGCAGTGGTTGGATGGTGTTGAATGCCCTGGAGAAATCAAAGAAAGTGATTCTCACAGATTCACCGGTTCCATCCAGGTGAGACTGAGCTCGTTGCAGCAGGTAGATGATGGCGTCGTCCACTCCCACATGAGGCTGGTACGCAAATTGCAGAGGGTCCAGAGAAGATTTCACCAGCGGCCTGAGGTGGGCCAAGACCAGCCTCTCCAGCACCTTCATCACATGAGATGTGAGGGCAACCGGTCGGTAGTCGTTGAGGCCGGATGGAGTCGTCTTCTTGTTGTGTATCTAGTGAGCAGCTGCAGGACCAGACGCAGGACTTCAGGGACTTTCCAGTATTTTTCCCACTTTTTTTTTTTTTATTGGAGATAAAGGTTCAGCTGAATTTCAGGAGTAGGACCACGGTTCAATCACTCCCCCACTTCCGGCCACACTCCTGTAAATATCCACCCACTCTAGACCTCGGCCTGTTCACGTTTTCTGCATCCGGAACCAGATGCCACGTAGAAAAAACAAAAAACGATCTTACCTTGGCCCAAGCATGGATATACTGCTCCTCAGCCCGTCCGACGACGACGACGATTGTCTTGCCTCCCCAGAGGCCACCCATACAGCTGCCCTCTCCAAAAACCCCGGGGATACCAACGAGACGCCGCCAACCGCCACCGGGAACACCCAGGCAGCACATCGGAGCCAAACCCGCCGATCTCCAACAAGCCGACCAGCTGCATCCACCAGAATCCCTCTCTCCACTCAATCCTTCTGTACGAAGGCTCCGATCCACAGCCGTCCTCCAATAACTCACTCACCGGTGACAGAGGGAGACCTGCCACCCCCAGACGTAGTCAACGGAAACGTAAGTCTCCTCTCTCTTCCTCCGCTCGCCCCAGACCCAGCACTCGGGAACGAGTCTCCGACAACTCCGGCTCCCCAACGCGTCGCGCTCAAAGCCGCCGCCACCGCTCCCGCGGTCCAGCCAGGTCCCCCGTCGAAGACGCACCGGCCAAGATCTCCGACCGGACCGTAGTCCGTCTGCTAAAAGTGTTAAAAGAGAAGGGGATACCTCATCACCGCTCCAACAACAAAGCAAAACTGTCCCAACTCCTCACAACTTTCCGAAGGCCACAAAACACAGACGTAACTCCACGCAAAACTCACCGGCGTAACGTCAACGACAGTTACGTCACCACGCACCTCCAAGCCCCGCCCTCCCACCCACAAAGTTCCGGGTTGCCAGGTTTTGCAGCGCGTCACCTCTCATCCCCCTCCACTTCCTCCGGCAAACTCACCTTTGCACAGCGGCACCGGGATGCCGTCTCTCTTCTCCTCTCTTCAATTTCCACAGCACTCCATCCCACCTTCTGGCTTGGATCCATCAGTCCATACTACTGCTGTTCTTCCACACACCCCTTTTTTCTGCCCTCTACTCTGGCACCGGGTTGCCAGGTCTTCTTTCCTCTTTCCCCCTCTCTCATCCATCCACAGCGCTCATCATCACCACCGAGGGGCCAACTTACAACCCCTCCGCCCCCTTTCCTCAGGCGCCTCCACTGACCTTCCCAGCACATCGAGGGCCGCAGTTTACCCTCCTACCATGCAGATTCCTGGCACCGGGATGCCAGTCCCTACTTCTTCTTTCCCTACCCTCCAACCATCACATGCTCTCTTTTCCAGCTTCACGCCACCCCCTCCCTTCCTCCCCATTCCCCCAACCCAGCAGTCCCACGGCCACACTACTGGCACCGAGATGCCAGCCCCCCTCCTCCCTTTTCCCCTGCTCCAACCACACACCCAGCACTTCTCCTTGGCGTCAACGATTCCTCCACCCAACATACCTGCCAAAAACCTTCTTCCGTCTCCGCGAACCTCCGCCAGCAGATAATCTCAGATCTTCAGAACCTTAGCTCCAGATGCGGAGGAGAATTAATCCTGACTACTTCTCCGGCCACTCCTTACGCATAGGGGCAGCCACCACCGCGTCAAGCAGAGGAGTCCCAGACCACCTCATCAAGGTCATGGGCCGCTGGTGTTCCCAAGCCTACCAACTTTACACCCGCCACAGCTTCGACGACCTGCGCAAAGGGCAAGCAGCCTTGCTTTCTCAGGATGGCTTCTTTTGGGGATCTGCAAGGCCCGGGAGCCGCAGTGGATCCTCGACTAAGCCTTCCCCCAAACCGCGAAACTCTCACCCTGGCTTAATCTCCCCCAATCGATGAAGGTTCGCCCCCAGCCGAGGCGGGGTCCTAGCTAGTGAATAGTATCTTTGGAAATCTGACTCAGAAACAGAAACCTTCAAACTGTTAAAAATTAAACCAAACTATTCTGTTATATAATCAGTAAAACCTGCTTTGGATGAACCTTCCAGTGTTTTTGAGCACCAACATAATATAAACTCTGCTTCAACAAACAAACCAGACGGACACTCACAGATTTATGACACGTGTATTTTCAAGGTCACAAAGACATGGTTACAAAACGCAACGTCATGTTTCATGTAGAAAATGTAGAAAAATACATGTGAAAATTCAGAATAAAGATTTCAAATTTTTGAAGGCTTTGATGATAGGAGTTTTGGCAACGACGGCGCTGGTGATTTTGGTGATCTCTTTAGTGGCTTCGGTGGCGTCATTGATGGCGGCGGGGAATTTTTCGATGGCGTCGGTGAGGTTTTCGCTGTTCACGATGCCAGCGATTGCGGCGATGGGGATGACGATAGGAGCGGTGAGGGGGGGTGGCGACGCTGAAGATGGCAGCGGCGACGGTTTCCATCGGCGAGATGGCCTGAAGGATGGTGATTTGTTTGGGATCCCAGATGCAGTTCTCCTCCAGGCCGCTTTCCACCATCCCGCAGTTGGGCGGCACCCAGGCGCTGTCGAACACCTGGCCGTACTTGGAGTCGTGCCAGGTCTTCTGGCGCGGGTGGCCCTGACGGTTGATGGCGATCACTTTCCCCACGTTGACCCTGACCTTCAGGACGACCTTGTCGATCTTGGGGTGATTCAGGGGGTAGCGGCTCGCCTTCTGCAGGTCCCTGCTGAGGTAGACCCCGCGGCCGAGCATCCCGCCTGCAGATTGGCGAAAACCATTCAATTTGATGTTTAGAGAGTACAACCTGGTGGTGCCGTGGTACATGATGTAGGTTTTGCCGTTCACCGGTACCGGGGCGTCTAGTCGAAATACCCCCGGTGGCAGGAAGTCATCTTCATCTTCAGCCCACTCGTACTGGCTCATGTTAGTTTCGGGTATCCCTGAAGAAAAGAATCAGAAACACTTGACATCACCGCAAAGAAAACGATGAACATGACAGGAATGAACCCGAAAATAAAGAATTACTCGTATTTAAGGTTCATTTTAGTCGTTCTGAAGCATCGAGTTCGGATTTTGGCCGTCGCCATTTTGGTATTTTAGAGCCGGTCAAAAAGCCCTTTAGATCATGAGACTTTTGGGAAGATTAAATGTATCTGGTCCAACAAAGGGACTGAATTCATGGGGAAAAAAATGACCAATCATGCCTCAGCAAAAATGAAAAATGAAACCTCGGCGCCATCCTCGCCACACCAGAAGAGCACTCCAGAGAAAAACTGGTGCACCTTATTTGACATGTGGAGGTGTATGCTAATAGAAAGTGAACTTCCAAAAGAGCTGTGGACTGATGCAGTACAGACAGCAGCTGAAGTGAGGAACAGATGCTTTAATAATCACACAAAACACACAGCTTTCCAAATGCTGTCAGGAAGAAAGCCCAACCTTTCCAGGATGTAAACGTTCGGGTCTGTGTGTTATGCTTACAAGCAGGATAAGAGAAAACTGGACTCAAGACGTGAGAAGGGAATCTTTGTCGGGTACGACAAGGATAGCGCCGCCTACATGGGTTACCATCCTGACAGTGAGAGACTGGTTGAGTTCGTGCAGAGAGGCAGACACAACCTGACAGACAATCTGATGACGATGAGTTTTGTGGTGCAGATCAGGACGAACAGGACCAGGCAAAATACTGACTCCAGCACAGAACAAACTCAGAGCCAGGCTCCGAGGAGAAGAATCAAACAGACCAGTGAGACCTTCCACGAGCCTAAACGATACCCTTCCAGAGTGAGGAAGAAACCAGATTATCTCGGTGATCATGCAGCTGGTGAGGAGAGTGATGACAGGTCAACTGAAACCCAACGTTTTCATTTCCTCCGCCATATTTTGTGGTCTCGCACCGGAATCGATGAGCAACACAACCTCCTTCAACACACCAACAGAAATCTGCTTTCAACAGGCAGGAAGTCACAGTTGATAATATTTCCTGTAAAAAGTCAGACTTTTAAAGAAAGATAAACGCAGTGTGTCCTGGTCACGTACCTCTCTGTCCGGGCTCCTCTACGAGTGCTGCTCTTCTTTCGTTTGGCTTCAGATAAACTTCTCCTTCAATGGTTTTACATGCAGAGTGGAAGCCCTTTGAACGGAGAAAGATTCTTTCACTTTCACCTTGCGTCTCGTTCCTTTGTGAAGTCTAATCTAAACAGGATGTTGGGTTAGGTTAGGTTAGGTATTTACTTTATTAATCCCAGAGGGGAAATTTTTTCGCTACAGCAGCATACAGAAGCAATAAGATAATAACAGAATAATAGAAAAGCAATAAAATAGCAGTAAAATAGCAGTAAAAAATATTAAATATAAATATAAAATATAAAATGCACAGTATATACAGTACAGTATATATCTATATATATTATATACAAACAACCAAGAAACACAGTAACAGTGTTATTGTTATGTGATGGATTTAGCCAGAGGTGAGTTATTGTACAGTCTTATTGCGGTCGGCAGGAATGATCTCCTGTCTCGAGCTGGAGGAGTCTTTTGGAGAAAGTGCTCCTCTGTCCCTGCAGCAGGTGGTGGAGAGGGTGGTCAGGATTATCCAATATGGATAATAGTTTGTTCAGCGTCCTCCTCTCCACCACCTTTTCCAGGCTGTCCAGTTTGTGGCCGATGATGGAGCCGGCCTTCTTAACCAGTTTGTTAAGTCTGTTGGTGTCACCGGCTCCAATGCTGCTCCCCAAGCAGACCACAGCGAAGTACAAAGCACTGGCCACAACAGATGGTAGAACATCTCCAACATCTTGCTGCACACATTGAAGGATCGAAGTTTCCTCAAGAAAAAGAGTCGACTCATCCCCTTCTTGTAGACAGCATTGATGTTGGTCTTCCAGTTCAGTCTGTTGTCGATGGACACACCCAGGTACTTGTACTCCTCCACCATGTCCCCCTCCTCTCCCAGAACTCTCAGCGGTTGTGGAGCCGTCGTCTTCCTCCTGAAGTCGACCACCACCTCTCTGGTTTCGGCCACGTTCAGGAGCAGGTGATTTCTCCCCGCCCACTCCACAAAGTCCTCCACTACTGCCCTGTACTCCTCCTCCCGTCCATCCCTTATACACCCGACCACTGCAGAGTCATCAGAGAACTTCTGCAGATGGCAGGACTCTGAGTTGTACTGGAAGTCAGTTGTGTATAAGGTGAACAGGAAGGAGGCAGAACAGTTCCCTGTGGAGCTCCAGTACCACTGACCACCGTATCAGACAGCACACTGCCCAGACGGACAAACTGTGGTCTGCCTGTCAGGTAGTCAGTGATCCAGGAGACGGTGGACGTGTCCACCCCCACCACCCGCAGCTTCTCACTCAGCAGCAGTGGTTGGATGGTGTTGAATGCCCTGGAGAAATCAAAGAAAGTGATTCTCACAGATTCACCGGTTCCATCCAGGTGAGACTGAGCTCGTTGCAGCAGGTAGATGATGGCGTCGTCCACTCCCACATGAGGCTGGTACGCAAATTGCAGAGGGTCCAGAGAAGATTTCACCAGCGGCCTGAGGTGGGCCAAGACCAGCCTCTCCAGCACCTTCATCACATGAGATGTGAGGGCAACCGGTCGGTAGTCGTTGAGGCCGGATGGAGTCGTCTTCTTGTTGTGTATCTAGTGAGCAGCTGCAGGACCAGACGCAGGACTTCAGGGACTTTCCAGTATTTTTCCCACTTTTTTTTTTTTATTGGAGATAAAGGTTCAGCTGAATTTCAGGAGTAGGACCACGGTTCAATCACTCCCCCACTTCCGGCCACACTCCTGTAAATATCCACCCACTCTAGACCTCGGCCTGTTCACGTTTTCTGCATCCGGAACCAGATGCCACGTAGAAAAAACAAAAAACGATCTTACCTTGGCCCAAGCATGGATATACTGCTCCTCAGCCCGTCCGACGACGATGACGATTGTCTTGCCTCCCCAGAGGCCACCCATACAGCTGCCCTCTCCAAAAACCCCGGGGATACCAACGAGACGCCGCCAACCGCCACCGGGAGCACCCAGGCAGCACATCGGAGCCAAACCCGCCGATCTCCAACAAGCCGACCAGCTGCATCCACCAGAATCCCTCTCTCCACTCAATCCTTCTGTACGAAGGCTCCGATCCACAGCCGTCCTCCAATAACTCACTCACCGGTGACAGAGGGAGACCTGCCACCCCCAGACGTAGTCAACGGAAACGTAAGTCTCCTCTCTCTTCCTCCGCTCGCCCCAGACCCAGCACTCGGGAACGAGTCTCCGACAACTCCGGCTCCCCAGCGCGCCGCGCTCAAAGCCGCCGCCACCGCTCCCGCGGTCCAGCCAGGTCCCCCGTCGAAGACGCACCGGCCAAGATCTCCGACCGGACCGTAGTCCGTCTGCTAAAAGCGTTAAAAGAGAAGGGGATACCTCATCACCGCTCCAACAACAAAGCAAAACTGTCCCAACTCCTCACAACTTTCCGAAGGCCACAAAACACAGACGTAACTCCACGCAAAACTCACCGGCGTAACGTCAACGACAGTTACGTCACCACGCACCTCCAAGCCCCGCCCTCCCATCCACAAAGTTCCGGGTTGCCAGGTTTTGCAGCGCGTCATCTCTCATCCCCCTCCACTTCCTCCGGCAAACTCACCTTTGCACAGCGGCACCGGGATGCCGTCTCTCTTCTCCTCTCTTCAATTTCCACAGCACTCCATCCCACCTTCTGGCTTGGATCCATCAGTCCATACTACTGCTGTTCTTCCACACACCCCTTTTTTCTGCCCTCTACTCTGGCACCAGGTTGCCAGGTCTTCTTTCCTCTTTCCCCCTCTCTCATCCATCCACAGCGCTCATCATCACCACCGAGGGGCCAACTTACAACCCTTCCGCCCCCTTTCCTCAGGCGCCTCCACTGACCTTCCCAGCACATCGAGGGCCGCAGTTTACCCTCCTACCATGCAGATTCCTGGCACCGGGATGCCAGTCCCTACTTCTTCTTTCCCTACCCTCCAACCATCACATGCTCTCTTTTCCAGCTTCACGCCACCCCCTCCCTTCCTCCCCATTCCCCCAACCCAGCAGTCCCACGGCCACACTACTGGCACCGAGATGCCAGCCCCCCTCCTCCCTTTTCCCCTGCTCCAACCACACACCCAGCACTTCTCCTTGGCGTCAATGATTCCTCCACCCAACATACCTGCCAAAAACCTTCTTCCGTCTCCGCGAACCTCCGCCAGCAGATAATCTCAGATCTTCAGAACCTTAGCTCCAGATGCGGAGGAGAATTAATCCTGACTACTTCTCCGGCCACTCCTTACGCATAGGGGCAGCCACCACCGCGTCAAGCAGAGGAGTCCCAGACCACCTCATCAAGGTCATGGGCCGCTGGTGTTCCCAAGCCTACCAACTTTACACCCGCCACAGCTTCGACGACCTGCGCAAAGGGCAAGCAGCCTTGCTTTCTTAGGATGGCTTCTTTTGGGGATCTGCAAGGCCCGGGAGCCACAGTGGATCCTCGACTAAGCCTTCCCCCAAACCGCGAAACTCTCACCCTGGCTTAATCTCCCCCAATCGATGAAGGTTCGCCCCCAGCCGAGGCGGGGTCCTAGCTAGTGAATTGGAGATAAAGGTTTAGCTGAATTTCAGGAGCAGGACCACGCCTCAACCACTCCCCCACTTCTGGCCACACTCCTATAAATATCCACCCACTCTAGACCTCGGCCTGTTCACGTTTTCTGCATCCTACCCTCCCTCCCTCTTGTTAAACCGTTTCACTTATGGTTATCATGTTTCATAGCCTTTATCCTTCCGTCCCACGTGGAGATCTCGGGGATCTGCAAGGCCCGGGAGCCGCAGTGGATCCTCGACTAAGCCTTCCCCCAAACCGCGAAACTCTCACCCTGGCTTAATCTCCCCCAATCAATGAAGGTTCGCCCCCAGCCGAGGCGGGGTCCTAGCTAGTGAATAGTAACTTTGGAAATCTGACTCAGAAACAGAAACCTTCAAACTGTTAAAAATTAAACCAAACTATTCTGTTATATAATCAGTAAAACCTGCTTTGGATGAACCTTCCAGTGTTTTTGAGCACCAACATAATATAAACTCTGCTTCAACAAACAAACCAGACGGACACTCACAGATTTATGACACGTGTATTTTCAAGGTCACAAAGACATGGTTACAAAACGCAACGTCATGTTTCATGTAGAAAATGTAGAAAAATACATGTGAAAATTCAGAATAAACAACCTCTGAAAAAATTAAGAATAAATCAGCTACTCCAACCGCTGCAGGTGGAGGTTTTGGTCGGCGAGATGGCCTGAAGGATGGTGATTTGTTTGGGATCCCAGATGCAGTTCTCCTCCAGGCCGCTTTTCACCATCCCGCAGTTGGGCGGCACCCAGGCGCTGTCGAACACCTGGCCGTACTTGGAGTCGTGCCAGGTCTTCTGGCGCGGGTGGCCCTGACGGTTGATGGCGATCACGTTCCCCACGTTGACCCTGACCTTCAGGACGACCTTGTCGGACTCGGGGTGATCCAGGGGGTAGCGGCTCGCCTTCAGCAGTTCCCTGCTGAGGTAGACCCCGCGGCCGAGCATCCCGTCTTTAGATTGGCGAAAACCCGAGGACATGATGATGTCAGCGTTCCTCCTGGTGGTGCCGTGGTACATGATGTAGGTTTTGCCGTTGACCGGTACTGGGGCGTCTAGTCGAAATACCCCCGGTGGCAGGAAGTCATCTTCAGCCCACTTGTACTGACTCATGTTAGTTTCGGGTATCCCTGAAGAAAAGAATCAGAAACACTTGACATCACCGCAAAGAAAACGATGAACATGACAGGAATGAACCCGAAAATAAAGAATTACTCGTATTTAAGGTTCATTTTAGTTGTTCTGAAGCATCGAGTTCGGATTTTGGCCGTCGCCATTTTGGTATTTTAGAGCCAGGAGTGACCATATTTGGACGAGCTGGGGGTGGAGCCAGCGGTGGATCTGACTCGATCTGATTGGAAACCTGACAATACTACGTCCTGTCCACTGATAGATGTAACCTGACTGCACCACAGGCCTGTCAATCAAACAGACACGCCCCCAAAAACAGGTCTTCTTGAATCTTCTTTTCTAATGAATGAGGGATTATTTTCAGATGGACCTCCAGAAAACTAATAAGAAGGAGTGACTTTAGCTAACAACACCGAGATAACTGATGGACACATTTTATTCACTTTGGATTTGATGAGAGAAGTTGAATGGGAGTCTATGGAGCCGGAGGCTTTTTGGAGCTGACCTCTAGTGGCACTCGCTGGTATTGCAGCATGAGGCCTCATTTAAAAGCTATGTCCACTTTTTTAATATTCAGGCTGTGCATCTGACTATTTGATTGGAATAGAAGATAGGAAACTGTGCCCCGCCCACTGAAACTATGCCCCGCCCCGCTGAAGGCAGAAGACATGCCCCCAAAAATGATTTCAGTCTTTAAGTTTCCTCCTGCTCCGTGTGCATCACTGTGCTGCGTTCAACAGGAACAGACTTTTTAATCATGCCTGATATTAAATTATTGTGTGTCATGTGAATCTTGTGCTGAAAAAAAGAAATGTTGTGTTTAATTTCCACTGCATCAGATTTGGTGGAGCTGCAGGTTGAATCATTGTTTTCGGGCTGTTATTTCCTCTCTAATGTCGAATTTTGACTAACCGGAAGTAAAAAAAACAATTTAAATTTTGGCTGTCGTTTTTCAGCCCTCACTCAGACAGGTCCATTTAGAAAAAAAGAGTTGTTGCAGACAACGTTCGATAAGTTCGGCTTTGAAGTGATGCAGCTGTTGCTGACCGAATTCATGGAGGTTGTCAGGAAAATATTTTCAAGTTAATTGTTCTGGCTTTTTTGTTTTCATTTTTGTTTCTCAGTAAATCAAATATCACACGGCAACATTTGGTTTCACTACGAGTTCAGGCTCTGATAAAGTCTCTGCTTCATTCTGCAAACAGCAACAGAAATCTGCTTTCACCAGGCAGGAAGTCACAGTTGATAATATTTCCTGTAAAAAGTCAGACTTTTAAAGAAAGATAAATGCAGTGTGTCCTGTTCACGTACCTCTCTGTCCGGGCTCCTCTACGAGTGCTGCTCTTCTTCTGTTTGGCTTCAGATGAACTCCTCCAAACTGCAACAGGAAATTCTATAAAAGGCAATAGGAAAGTAATCCTTTAAGTTTCGTTTCTTCTGTTGCGTTTTTTTCATTGTCCTTTAATAACAGGAAGGTATTTAAGAGGTGTGGTCACCAGCAGCACCAGTTTTACATGATTACAATGATTTC
This sequence comes from Embiotoca jacksoni, assembly GCF_022577435.1. Lineage (NCBI taxonomy): Eukaryota > Metazoa > Chordata > Actinopteri > Embiotocidae > Embiotoca > Embiotoca jacksoni. Next base: position 1,345,477 of record NW_027185386.1, on the reverse strand, counting down.
TGCTCAGATGTTCAGTGTTTCAGCCGAGCAGCGTAACTCATGAAAAGACATGAAACCTGTCAGACGATCACATTCCCGACATGTTTGTTAAGGTTCTCATTGAACTTTTCATTCCCACGACATAACGAAACTTAAAGGAAGATTCAGCCTCGTTTCAGCCGGGTGTGTTTACAGTAAAACGTGGTGATGGTGTCCTTGGTGTCCATGTTGTGACTCGATTTGTTGTTTAATGTCTCTTTATGGCCGTTTTATGTCTCTTTGTCTGTATTTTGTTCATCTGTGTGGCCTTTACTGTTATTTTATAATCATTTTCCAGCTCTGTGTCATCATTTTGTGTCTTTTTGTAGATATTTAGTTCTTATTTGGACTCCTATCGTCCCATTTTGTTGGCCTTAAATGTCCTTTTGTGTCTTTTTGTTGGCATTTTCTTCGTCTCTGTGGCCTTTAGTGTTATGTTATAGTCATCTTCCAGCTCTGTCATCATTTTGTAGATATTTAGTACTTATTTGGGCTCATCGTGCCATTTTGTGTGTCTTTGTTGTTATTTTGTTCATATTTGAGGCCTTGAGTGTTATTTTATTCTTATTTTGCGGCTCTTTGTCAAAATGTTTACATTTTCTGTCTTTGAATAAACACACTGATGTGTTTAATGGATGTTGTTGTGTCCAGTTGGCGCTGTGACTTCATGGTGAACTGGATGTTACTCACAGATAGGAAGGTTTCCCTTTTAAATGGTTTAATTATTGATTAATATGTTCACGTGGTGACACAGAGTCCAGACCGAAAGTATTTGGACAGCTGCAGTAATTTATTGTGTTTGCTCTGAGCTTCACCTCATTCAGTTTGAAATAAAAATAATGGGGACAACAAAATAGTGCAAAGTCTCAGCTTTAATTTGAGTGGGTTTTACGTCAACATTGAAAGATGTAGCTGTGGAAGATGTAGCTTTAAAATCACACAGCACTTAAGTGTAGGTGTGCAAAAGTATGTGGACACTACATGTTTCTTCATAATAGAAATACAACATATACAAAAGAAAAGAACAGGAAACAAACAGTCTTTTGTACCAACCATGACGTCACACGTTGGTTTGTGAGCCGCCATTCTGATGATTCAAAATCAGTATTTTGTCCGTCGTCCTCTTGGTTTTTTTTTGGTGCCAGGAAGTGACCATATTTGGACGAGTTGGGGAGGAGCAAGTGGATCTGACTCAATCTGACTGGGAACCCGAGGACATGATGCCCCGCCCACCTCTAGCGGAAACCTGACTGCACCACAGGCCTGTCAATCAAACAGACACGCCCCCAAACATACCATTTCTTCTTTTTTTTAGGCCTAATATCTAATTAATGATGAAAGTATTTTCAAGAAGTAACTTCAATTAATATAATAGTAATAATTACTTTTACTGTCTTTGCATTTCAGGAGAGAACTTGATGCTTTTTCAATGGGAGTCTATTTCAGACAGAGGTTTTTTGGAGCCAGCCCCTAGTGGCCCTCAGTGGTATTACACTTTAATGCACTTCTGCATTTTCATATGTGGAAGCTACGTCTATTTATATATACAGATAAAGATAAAGATAAACTTAAAACTTAAACTGCTGTTTTTTCATAAGCTTCGCTTGTCAGACCTGGAAAATGTGGTGGTTCCTTTTAGTTTTAACAGTATTGAATTGAGCTGCTGGGGTCCTTCAGCACACCCTGCTGGTGATACGATGTCATCGCACCCATCAAATTACTTTTTACAGCTAAAATCTAGTCTTGTTCTTAGCATTACTGTTCATGTTAGCATTATTTGATGTGACCCATATGACCACAGGGCCCCTTTAAAAAAAATACCTAGTGGATGTGAACTTTTTTGGGGCCCCCGTTGGCCCGGGGCCTCTGAGCTTTAGCCTGGTTAGCAATGCAGCTTTTTCCCTCAAAACGTCTGGAGAGAGCAACTGAGGGCAAAGGAGAAGAAATAATCTCTATTTTTAGACGTTGATTCAATTAGATCACTTCTCTGCAATATGCATGAAATCAGACTAATGCGGTGGAAAGTGTATCAGGAAGGCGAGCAGTGACGGAGCAAAGCTGCTGCATGTGAGTGTGTTTTCTGCATGGCTGGAGACACGTAACTCAGAGTTTAATGTGCATACATACATCAGTTTCATCATTTCCCCCATTAACCAGGAAATACTCTGGTTCCAACGTCTCAAATGTAATTATTTAATAGTTTGAGTCAAAAAATGTTAAGTTTAGAGATTTCGAAGAGTTACAGACATTTAAATGTGTTCATGTGGCCTTCAGGAAATAATAATAAAAAATGTTTGTGTGTTTTCTTGCATTTTGTACATTAAGGAAATATATTGATTATTAAAATAAATAATTATCTTCAGTTATGTGTGAATGAATTTAAACGTGGAAAAAAATGGAAGCAATCTGGTGAAATGAATTATCTTAATATTAACTGAAAAAACTTTCACACCTCTAAAAAATTAGATGGAGGATGAAGACTATATGTTAAATACAATAGTCAACAATTAATATTTCTATCACTTTAAGTGATCATGTAAAATTTAATGATCTGATTTAAGTCACAACACATTCCTACAAATGTTTCAGAATAAAAGCCTTTTTGAGAATTCAAAGGTTTTTGTCTGCTGAAAGGCTACAGAGAGCTTTTAATTTGAAATGGATGCAGGAAGTGTTGAGTTTGTATTGAAGCAAGAACTTTCACAGGGCAAACGGGAGCGGATCAAAACAACAGTGAACATTTTATTTATTTATATTATTTTATTCAATTATTTTATTCTATTATTTCCCAGATCGGAGTCCTGCACCGGGTTGGGTACACACCTGGTAACCCACAAAGAACATATAAATATAATACATATAAAAGAATATAAATTCACAGGTAAAATGAACTAAATGTGTTTTTTATGGCAGGCAAAAAGAAAACCATTTTTCTTTTTTATTGTAGAGAAATTGGAAATGAACATGAGTGAGCCTGTATTTAAACATTTAAATCAGCTATCAGGGGACCTTTGTTTCCCCCCCCCCCCCCCCAACAGAAGGGGGAACCCGGCCTTGCAGAGATGTGGGTCCGGCTCTGCAGGGACGTCCTTTAAATGAGAAAATAAACGCTTTCTCTGAACTGTTGACTCGTTAATGGCCACATGAGGGCCTCTGTGTCCTCCGCCGCCTTCAAATCTCTCTCCTCATTTCCAGCCTGTGCCAAATTCCCTCCTCCTCCTCCTCCTCTCTGCCTGCCAGTAGCCCCTCTCAGGCCGCGGAGGGGAGCATTCACACCCCGCTGTCGGCGTTTAGCGGATGGGGCTGCCAGGCTCAGCTTGAACCGGAGGCAGGGAGGAGGAGAACGATGAACGGTAACCCGTGTGCCCGCAGGCTGGCCCGCCGCTCCCGGTCCGCCCTGCTGGTCGCCGCTCTGGCCGTCCTGCTGGTCCAGACTCTCATCGTGTGGAATTTCAGCAGCCTGGACTCCGCCGGCGGGGACGGAGGCGCCAGGAGACGGGAGAAGAGGGAGGACCGGACCGGGGGGCTCAACAAAGCCGACAGGGAGCCCCCGCGGAGGGGGCTGCAGAGGAAGGTCGACCCACCGCCGCCGCTGTTCGGGAAGGCGGCCGTTCGACACAAGCTGCAGGCGGTGAGTTTTTAATGATATGTGCTGCTTTAATCGGTTTTTTTTTTAAACGTGTAGTTTCCTCCACCGACGGGAACGTGAGCGTCCGTCCCCGGGGGGAGCCGCATGGCAGCCGCGGAGAAGATGCTGCCGAGCGGCTGCAGCTGCTGCCTGGTTTTTTTTTTGTTTTTTTTAAGCGTCTGCATCAAACACCGTCTCCGTCGGTAGCATTCAGTCTATGGTCGGTAGGCCAAACTTCATTCCAAATCCGCCAGTTTAAGGTGTCGGTTAACGGCTACTACGCAGGTAAATCACCACAAATATCAGTTTACAGTCCGTCTGTGTCCAGCTGACCTCCAGTGTGCCAGCAGCTGTTGATAAAATGGGAACTTTATGTTGATTGTTTCAAACCGTTTTCAACACTCAGGCAGTGGATGATGAGAATTATCACAGAAATACTGACGTTTGTTTACTTGCTTATTGCCAATATCCACGCTGAATGAAAGACTGACGCAGATATTTCATTAAAATATCCCCAGTCACGTTCTCCGGTGGAAGTTTGTTTGTCAGCAGTCGAGACGATGTAAAAATGGCTAAATTGTTAATGGAGTTTGGTGTGACCCCTCTCAGCTCGGAGGTATCTGCTTTTAAAGGTCATTTTTGTTACTTTTAAGGTAAAACGTCAACATATTTTCATGAACCCCTTGAATCTAAACGCTGACATGTGTTTTTAGCATTTCTTATTTAAGTAATTTTACAAAGAATAAGTTACTTTAGGGGTTTAATGTCCTCAGGTTTGTGATGTTATTTTTTTTTCTCTCGGTGAAGTCATGGGACTGTACTGACATTTAAGGAAAAATAGGAGCAGATTAAGACATTCTTATGAAAACAAAACTGCTCCCCTGTGATATTATTTAATAAAATGACGTTGGTATTTTAATATTTACGAGGAAAAACTTCACGTCGCGCGCAAAGCTGAAGCCCGAAATTCTTCTTTCCATCCTCCCACATCCACGTCTCTTCTTACGCGATGCGATTTATTGCAGCTTCATCCCGGCGTGCATCCTCTTCATCACCTGTCAGGCTCTATACCGGTCTGATGTGTAATCACCGCGCGGTGCTCGTTTCTGATCTGGAGGAGGTTCCACCTGGTTTTGATGTGGAGGAAACCGTGAAGGGATCCAGGTGTTCTCGCATGTTGTCACGACATGGACATACTGTATATGTGCTGCTGCTGTTGTTGTTGTTGTTGCTGCTGCTGCTGTTGTTGCTGCTGTTGTGTGTGTGTGTGTGTGTGTGTGTGTGTGTGTGTGTGTGTGTGTGTGTGAGAGAGAGGGAAAAACGTGGGTTGTGTTGCAGGGATCCACTCTCACGTCCTTTCATTACAGTTAAGCGGATGCCCTGTGATCTTCCCTCTGTGTGTTCTGACAGTTATTGGCTTTTAAAACCGTGGAGATACATGCCAGAGCTTATTATAGGACGAGTTTGGGAGGAGGGGAAGCGAGAGGAAGACGAGGAGATAAAAGAGGATGAAATGAAGCAGTGAGGAAGACGTGGCTGAGCGTTATTAGTCTGTGTGTCTGGTTTTGGACAGATCAGGGCACGAAGCTGGTCACAGATCAGTTTCGGTCTCAGGTGCGAAGGAAGAGTGTTTCATGTTATTATGAGTTGTGGTTCTAGGAAATTATGGTTTGAACTGTTAATTCAAAAATCACTTCTTTGCATTTGAAATTGAATGAAAGTCAATGATGAAGACTGGCTCGTGATTTCTTCAAAGTCTGCTTAACTTCACTTGAGATTGAGATTTGAAGTTGTTCTTGCTGTTTTTCTTTATCCTCTGTCATACTACACTGAATTTCTTTGTGGTTTTTGACCGGTGGGAATTGTACATTTGCCCTTTTTTTGTACTTTCAGTGAAAGTCAATGAAGTCTAGCTCATAATTTCAGGAAAGCAAATTTCACTTTCTTGCTACTTACTTGAGTTTTAAAATTGTTCTTGCTGGTTTCCTTTGCCTTCTGTGACACTGGGTTTAATTTTTGGACCCACCAGAACTGTTCTTTAGTCCAAATTTTTTTTAAATTTGTTGTATTTGAGATTCAGTGAAAGTCAATGGCTGTTGGAGACACGCTAAAAGTTACTGCAAAGTTAGCAGATTTCATCAACTCAATCAATAATTAACTGCATCGTGAGTTATTTACAAAACAGATTGTTGAGTAATCAGATTACTCTGCACCTCCTTTGAAACCTGCTGTGTTCGGGGACGTCTGCTGTGATAAACAACATGTGTGTGGGTGTGTTTATTGACATGAAGAAGATCCTATTTCCAATAAAAGATCATTTGAAGGAGGTCAATAAAAACAGAAGCACCCCCCTCCCCCCCCCCCACACACACACTTCCCCCACTCACACACACACCTTTAACCCTGCGTGTGTGGACTCGTACGTTTATCTTTGAGACCGAAGGAGTGAGGACAGTTTGAGAGTGAAGACTTCAGCGTTGAGTTTTACTCGAGCAAACTACGATGTGTTGCTGCTTTTCTTTCTTTCTTTTTTTATGAGATGAAGTTCAATATTGGATTTTTGACTGTTGGTCCTCTTTTTATTTGTTTACATGCTCAAACACCACAACAGGACACTTTAAAGTAACTGCAGTACTCAGGTCCTCACTAGTGTAGAAAGATGAACCTCTGTGAGTGTGCCTATCTCTTTAAAGGTGTGATGAATGCGAGAGTTGTGCAACTGTGGCGCCGAGCAGGGCTGCAGCAAACACACTGAGCTGGATACCAACGTTCACCACACACACACACACACACACACACACACACACACACACCTGTAAACACTCTCCTCCTGCAGTCTGGTTCCTGGAAAGCCGAACACTGCTGCTTGTATTTTAACTTTAATGTGAGTCCTATAAACACAAACATACAAGTTCACACACACACACACACACACACACACACACAAGAGCTGAGTGCTGACCACATGTGTGTCGGAGCGGATTCACATCCTAACAGCCAGGTCAGATCAGATTAGAGGATTGGTTTGGATCAGGTTTCTCTGATGGGATTTATACTTTCTAATCTAGTTTAGATCACTCCATAATCCCTAAATACTGTGTGTTTGTGTGTGTTTGTGTGTGTGTGTGTGTGTGTGTGTGTGTGTGTGTGTGTGTGTGTGCTGTTATCTCCGTTTTTTTAGAAACTGAGTGTGAGAATGTTTCTGAATATTTCCAGACTGAACTGCTGGGTGGGTTGTAATGGAGATGAGAGGAGATGGGAATGATTTTTGTGCCTTAAAAAACAAAAAATCCTGGAAAATGAGAGAACTGGCAAAAAGTAATGACGGATCTGAGCAACAGCTGGCAGCTGAAACGATGTTCAGATGAAGTGACTGATGAATCTGGGCTGAAACCCTCCCAACGCCCCGCAGAGTTGTGGGCTTTTGAATGCACCATAAATTGTGATGTGACGGCGTGGGCTTCGAAATGACAAGAAGTTGGAAGAAATCAGTATTGAAATGAATCATCGCACCATTATGTTAAGATGAGGGCGGGTGTTAGACTGGTTTTGAACTTGGTTTGGACTAGTTGTGGACCAGGTTTCAGTCTGGTTTGGACTAGTTGTGGACCAGGTTTCAGCCTGGTTTGGACTAGTTGTGGACCAGGTTTCAGCCTGGTTTGGACCTGGTTCCTGAGATTAGGTCTCTAATTTTGGTCTTGTTTTAGGCGGGTTTTGAACTTGGTTTCTGACTTCAACATGTTGTTTTACGACTGTAATGGATGAGATTTTAAACTGGTTGCGGATTTTGTTTCTGACTCCGTGATGTTGAGATCGTGGCTCTGTTTTGTTCTTTTTTGGACTTGTTTTGGTCGGGTTGTGGATTAGATTATAGGCTGGTTGTGGACCAGATTTTTCTTTAAAAATCGGTTTCTGTTTGCGACACCACACGCTGACAATAAAACCAGAAAGCTGTTTTATGCATTTTTTCCTCTATTTTCTTAATCTGCCATAGATAGACATAAATCCCTGCTGTAATCCCGGATTGTCCAACGAGAGCCTGGACGGTTTCCGACAGGTTTCGCAGCATCCATCACTCCTGACGCTCATATGGTCCATTTCTCTTTATGTCCATCTGGCTCTGTTTTTCCTTTGTCTTCAGCACTTTGTCCAGACTGACAACTTCATTCATTTCCTGTTGGAGATGATGCTCTTCTTCTTCTGTTTTTTTCTCAGGAAACTGTTTTTTTTTTTTTATGATGATCATCACTGACAGTTAAGACACGAGTTTCCTTCGTCACACTTCAGACGAAACTGCTGATAGCCAAACACCGAATTTAGGATAAACAAACATTAGTTTAAAAAAAAAACTGCTTCCCATTTTTTTGATTATTATTATTATTATTATTATTATTATTATAACAAATTTTAAAAGTTACAAAGAAAAACTCGATATGACTAAAATTACATCACAACTTCGGGAAATCTCCGAAAAGGGACACTTCTTTTGAACACGGTAAACACGACCCCGTTTGAATGCACCATTAGAAAGAAAATAGGAAATGTAAAACAGGAAACCAGTACCTTCCAAAATAAAAGTATCTGCTTGGCCCACATAGAATTTTAATGGGATGTAAAATGTCCCGTCTGTGGGTGCGACGGTACAAATTCTTTCCCGACCTTTTTGGCTTCACGGATGGATTTATAAACACGGGTGAAACAAGGCTGTTTTTCTTTAACACGGTTTTCACTGCCCACCGGTCTGCTCGTTCCCGCAGGTATTCTGAGAGCAAACACACCTACACAAGTGTTTGATTAATGTGGAGCTGTGTACTGATGCAGTGAGCTGAAGGAGCTCTTTATTTGCTTCATACGAAGGTGTTTTTCGCTCACGTACGACACACTTTATAATTGCTGCTAAAAGACGACAGCTTTTCCCTTCCTTCACTGTATGTCAGATTCGGTCACAAACAGATTTAATGCAAAAAGTAAAGTCAGTTTTATTTACAGAGTACATTTAGAAACATCAACTGCACCTCACTGATCAACACCAAAAAGAATCATTCAAATCAAAGCATTTGAATATAAACTCAGTTGAGTCTGTAGACGGACTGAACGGTAATAAGGGTTTCAAAAGTAACAGTAACGGACAGGCAACTGAAACAAACTGACAAAGACGGAAGAGGAGCGCACAGACTAAATACAGTGGGGAGGGAAGGACAACGAGGGGCAGGTGAAACTAATCAGGGGGGCGGGGCCAACAAGTTGGAAGTGAATCAAGCAAGCGGGGGCCCTCTATAGTATCACACAGGTCTTGGGTTAGTAACCCACATAAAACTAGCATCTTCACATTCATCCTCATCAGTGTGAACAAGGCCTGTAATCAACAGCTGTCATAGCAACAAGTATCCTCCCCCTCCCCCCTCCCCTCACCTCCGTTCCTGTCTCTGGCCCCGGATGCCCGCGGGGGAGGGGGGGTGAGGTGGGGTGGGGTTAAGGAGGGGGCGGGTGGGGGGGGGGCTTTCTGGTCTCTTTTCTGTTCTGTCGCCTTTATCGCGGAGCAGCAGGCGGTCTGAAGGCAGCGAGGACGACTTCAATGAGAACCTGCTGAGGAGGAGAGGCTGAGAGCAAACTGACTCAGGAGCACAGAGCAGTGACTCAGTGTGTGTGTGTGTGTGTGTGTGTGTGTGTGTGTGTGTGTGTGTGTGTGTGTGTGTGTGTGAGAGAGAATAAAGAATGATGTCTTTGTAGGTAAGCGGTGGTATTTTAGCGGCGGTCAGTCTCCATGGAATGCACGGCCTTCTGGGAAAAAACGTGCAGCTTCTCTTTTGGTGAAGGAGAAAGAAACTCGTGTTATTCTGTCCAACAAATTACAGACGGTCGCTTGTTTTTTCAGGCGTTTTATCTAAAAAAAACAAAAAAACAACAACTTCGAAACTGTTTCCTCAAAGAGAACATTTCATTTACAAACATGTTTCTTGCTGCGAGAGACAAACATTCGTTGTTGTGAAGCTCAAGTGCTGATTGGAGCTTAATTTAGCAGATTAGTTGTGTTTTAATTGTTAAATCACCCTCTGGTTTTCTGCTGCTCCTTTGAGTCCAGGTGTGAAAATATTACGAGGCAGAAGAACCCTGAATCTCAACAAGTTAAAACAAGTTGTTGTTTTTCTCTTTGTGTTATTTTATGTCTTCCTTATTGTTGTTTTGTGTCTTTTTGTGGCTATTTGTGTCTTTTTGTGGTTACTTTGTTTTTATGGTTATTTTGTTTCTTTTTGTGGTTATTTTGTTTCTTTTTGTGGTTATTTTGTGTCTTTTTGTGGTTATTTTGTTTCTTTTTGTGGTTATTTTGTGTCTTTTTGTGGTTATTTTGTTTCTTTTTGTGGTTATTTTGTGTCTCTTCATGGTTTCTTGTTTGGAGTCCTGTTGTGTCCTCGTGGTATTTTTTTGTGTAACTTTTAGCTTCCGAATCTCAGAATTTTTAGACTCTGGTCAAGAAAAACACATTTTGCAGCTAACTGACCAGATTTCCAGAAAACCTGTCTTCAGGTCAGACGCTCAGTTTTTTGGCTCCACTATTTGATAAGTTTCAAGAAAAGAAGAATAAATCTTTGGTACATTAATTTCTACGTGTGTGTGTGAGCCGTTTATCTCTGCCTGTACACTGTAAGGGTTTATTTCTGGTTTCATACGGTTACTCTCACAATGATAGCAGGACAGCTGAAAATATTCACACACACACACACACACACACACACACATTCCTCTAAACTGATATTACAGATGAGATAATGAAAGGTTGTCTTTGGAGCAGGTGGCAAGAGCTGATATTACTGCTTGCTTCAGGCACACTGATAGAGAGAGAAAGTGTGTGTGTGTGTGTGTGTGTGTGTGTGTGTGTGTGTGTGTGTGTGTGTGTGTGTGTGTGTGTGTGCGCGCGCGTGTGTGTGTGTGTGTGTGTGCATTATGTACAAACACTCAGAAACACACTGTTTATCCCTGGAAAAGACAGATATGGTGCGATCTGTGGGATTAAGATAGCCATTGAGGTCATGTGGCTCTGCAGCTGAAACACACACACACACACACACACACACGCGCGCACACACGCGCGCGCACACACACACACACACACACACACACACACACACACACACCACTATTGGACTCTGGTGGGCACGTACGGATTGTCAATCAGAAACAAACATGGCTGCCGTACGTCTGATTGGCCATTAACGTGGTTCATCCTCAGGGGAACATGAATATTTAAATATCTAACTAGTTTATTTTGGCAGTTTGTGCTGACTCGTCTTTCCTGTCTCTCACAGGACGTCTACCACTCTCACCGCCCCAAAGAAAAACCCCGCCCAGACAGCAACAACAACGAGAACTCGGTGCCCAAAGACTTTGACACCATCGACAGCAACAGCAACCTGGGAGCGCGATCGCAGCGCCAGCGGGCGCCCGCCGCTAACGCCAAGCGCAGGCTGGAGAAGGAAAAGTCCGCCAACGACGTCCTCAAGCACCCTCCCGTCCAAACCAGAGGGGCGGGCCACAATCGTAGCCACGCCCACATCCGTAAGCCCCACCCCCAGCTGCCCACCGTCCCGGCCCCGGCGCTGGGGTCCAATCGGCACCTGCCGTTCTTCCAGACGAGGAAGCCGGCCTCTCCTTCGCTGCCCGCCGGGTCGGAGTCGAGGAAGGAGCAGCCGCAGTGCGAGATCAGCGGGAAGGAGGCCATCTCGGCTCTGTCGAGGGCCAAAACCCGCGAGTGTCGGCAGCAGATCGCCGAAGTCTACTGCAAACACAAAGAGAGAGCGCTGATGCCCGAGAAGGTGCCTCGCTACTGCCCCCTAGAAGGTGAGATCAGTAACCACAAACCTCAGTGTTACGAGTTCATCCCTGCTTATATGACTTATTGATCTGCAGACAAATAAATCCTGAAAACTCACATTTATATTGAGATCAAACTCAAATGATTTGCAACTAAACTGTTCTTTAGACAGAAATATAATTTTTTTTAAATAAAAATAAAAATTTATACTGCATTTTAATTGACTTTCTGGACATATTTCTTCTGAATCTTGGGGAAGATCCAAAATAAATTTGATTACATCTGGGGAATGTTCTTTCTTTGTTATTAATTGATCATTTTATCTTATTCATACCTGTTTTATTTCCCTTAGACGGCAAAAACGTCCATTAAATTCAATAAATTTTTATTTATTTAGCACCAAATCACAACACAAGTCACATCAGGGCACTTAACACAGTAAAGTTCTGACAACAGAACCTTAAAACATCAGAGGAAACTTTATTATTATAGCACCTTTCATACAAGAAGTGCAGCTCAAAGTGTTTTACAGCAAGAAGCGCTTCACATAAAAACAAAACTAAAAGGAACATTAAAAACGTGTTAAAAAGTAATTTAAAAATGAAATGGATAACAGATATAACACTTTAATAAAATAAAATATAGAATAAAGCATTTTAAAGGTGCAGTAGGGCAGGTTTTTATTTCCTGATGTGTTTTATTTCCTGTAGTTTTTAGCCTGCGGTGCTGTGATCATCCCTGTTGGCACGTAGCACAACGTCTGCTCCGGGAATCAATGGTCTAAATTTATACGTAGTTTAAACGTATCGAACTGTGATTTCAGGGCTGAACCATCGCTCCGTGTTCACATGGTGATTTCTGCTCTTCAGCAAATGAACGGCTGACACATCGGAAAAAAAACAAAAAAAACGGGACGAACACGCTTTGAAGTGGCAGGTTTTCTGAAAGTCCAAAAGGTTTCTTACCCTTTGAGGAACATTTTTAACTGAGCACGTGCCATCGATGTGAGGAGGCTTCCCTGTGGTCGCCGGGTTCTATTTTCAGGGATGTGAAGCATGAATGAACTCGGAGAGGATGATACTCTTCCAGCCTAATTACACCCCAATTAACCAAGCAGTTTGTAGTCTTATTTTTGGAAAGGCTGACTAATGATTCACTCACCGTCGTGCTCTCAGAACCACCCAGGGGCCCGTTTGAGGTCTGATTTATATGATTATGGGTTTCTTTCATGATACACTACTCATTACATCCAGAGACCGGAGCAGGGCGGCAGTTTGTTTGGAGCTTGACGGACGTGTGCTCGAGTTTCTGAGCACGTCGCTGGGCGTACACGACATACATCGCTCCCTCTAGGTTCGACTGAGCCGCCTGATTACAGTCATTCCCCCCTTTCGAGCTCCAATCCCAGCATGCCCCACCGCCCGGAGAGGTCAGTAATTAGGCCAAGCAGGCCTCGACTCAGCGGCATCTTTAGGGATGAGCGTGACGATGGAGGAGCATTAGGCTGTCAGGCGGGTTTGTATATACAAGAGGCGGATTTAGCTCAGCCAGCCGCACACACACACACACACACACACACACACACACACACACACACACACACACACACACACACACACACGGAGTGTTTCCAGGAAAGTCGGAAATGAAAATGGAGAGCTGGAGTGAAGAGCAAAAGGTTGTCAGGGCCAAGAAGCAAGCAAGTAGTGCTAGAAATAGTAGAACTAGAAATAGTTCATCAGGTCTATTTTCTTTAAAAATAAATACACCACAGTTGGACTACAGATTATTTCCAGTGATCAGTTAACTTAGTATGCAAATTTTTTCAAATAAAAGTCAGAAAATAGCAAATATTTGTTTTCAAATAGATTAGTTGAACCCAAAATTTTTTTCCTTTTTCTGTCATGTGACACAAAGAAAAACTATAAATATAAATGTTCATTGTCTGAAAAGTGAAGGTAATCCAGAAGTGTCCTAAAGTGTAATACCACTGAGGGCCACTAGGGGCTGGTTCCAAAAACCCTCCATTGACTCCCATTCTATTACATATTAGGCCTCAAACAGAGCAATGTTTGGGGGCGTGTCTGTTTGATTGACAGTCCCGAGGTGCAGTCAGGTTTCCTGTATATGTGGGCGGGGCATATTGTCCCGTAGCTCCTCCCCAGCTCGTCCAAATATGGTCATGTTATAGTGGGTTGCTGCTTGCCGCTAATATTAACCGTGTTTCCAACAGGACTTGAAAGCATCATTTAAACCATTTCTATCGTGTTGACTGAACTTTGACGAAGCCACTTCCTGTTGAATCAGCTGACCTCCTCTCTGTCCAGGTAAGGCCAACGTGAACGTGCAGTGGGACGAGGACACCTCGGACGCCACGCCGCCAGTACGCATCGCCTTCGTCCTGGTGGTCCACGGCCGAGCCTCGCGTCAGTTCCAGCGCCTCTTCAAGGCCATCTACCACACCTCGCACTACTACTACATCCACGTGGACCAGGTGAGACCGCCACCTGTCAATCATAACTTAGACATTAGTTTGCGGTGAATCCGGTAGTACGAGCAACGTTTCACATTACAGTTGTACAGTTCAAAATGTCCAAATATTACTAAAAGGTGGTTAGAAAGTAAAAACCCTCCTTTCCCCGTCCCCTCTCAGAGGTCCAACTACCTCCACAGAGAGGTGCTGTCTCTGGCCGGCCGGTATCCCAACGTCCGGGTGACGTCCTGGAGGATGTCCACCATCTGGGGCGGCGCCAGCCTGCTGACCATGTACCTCCGCAGCATGGAGGACCTCCTCAGCATGGCCGACTGGTCCTGGGACTTCTTCATCAACCTCAGCGCCGCCGACTACCCCATCAGGTGAGAGACTGGGTTCAAAAGAGCGGAAGCTTTTCGTTGGGTTTGCTTGCTTGAGTCGGCAGGAGGGCGGTGCCGGTTGGGGTTTCCTTCAGGAGATCTGGTGACAACGTAAGACTTTCCTAAATGTGGTCTGAATCTGGGCTGTGAAGAATGATTTGATTTACGGAGATCTAAACACACTTTTTGGTCAATAAAACGTCACAGATGTGTTTGAAGAAGGAACAGATCTCCGAGTATACCGCTTGCAAACGACTGTGGAGTGATTACCCGTTGTGCCATGGATTTGTTAAAGCACCGTGTCAGCTGAGTCCTGCAGGCCTCGTTTCGGTTTGATTAAAGTCTTAACGGATCGAGTTACCGATGAACCCCGAGTGCATCGACTCAGACCGGACTGGCACTCAAAATTTTGTCCAAGCCTCAAATTCACAAGTTGTGACGTGATTGCTGGCGTTTACAGAAAGGTCAGAGGTCATGGAAGTTCATGTTTGAACTCCCCCCACTCCCCCCCGTTAGCTTGATGAATTGTTAGCCTCTCTGTCGTCCACGTTGCCGTTGCCTTGTGTTTTTATGGTTTAGCCAATTGCACGCCAAGCATACGGCACGCACGACTTTCCATGTTGTAACCAGGAGCTCCCGAGTTCAATTTGAACGCAGCTTTGGTTTTGCTCCCTCCGTTAGCTCCGTTAGCTCCGTTAGCTCCGTTAGCTCTTCAAATAATTTACTCTGCTTGCTGTTTTTCGTTGGTGCTAAACTTAATTCTTTTGTCCATTTTCTGTTGTTTTTCTTTCCTCATCATTATCACCACCTGTAAATGATGTTATCGTATCTGACATTTTGTACATCAGTATATCAGTCTTTCAAAATAATAGCCTGCAGATACACTCATATTAGCATTTAAAGTGAGAGTTAGAGGCGACGACGGGTTGTTGAGTCTTTTTTGGTGCACAGCTGAGCAGCCTAGATTAGTTTTTATCCAAGTCGGCATTTTAAGATTCACACGCTGGCCTGAAACAGTTTCCAGTTATAATAAAGTTTATTTGCATCATTCAGATTTTATCCCTAAAAACTTGAATCTTCATGTCAGAAGTCCGAGTTTATAGAAAAACACCATCTGAGACTGACGGAACACGTCGAGCTCTTCTTCAGTCTTTCCATCCCTTTCAGTTGTTCCTCGTAAATATAGAAACACCGAGACACACACACACACACACACACACACACACACACACACACACACACCGATCTGTTCAATGTGACCGCTCAAACACGCTCGCAGCTACAATCCATAGCTCAGCCGCGGCATTAGCTCCTCTCCATCCGTCAATAGCTGCGACGTCACCGCATGAGTCAATGGAACTCCAGAGGAGGTCACTCAGGCGTTATCTACTCAGTCAGACACGGTGACATCAAAGATTTGACCATTTATTACCAACACTCGGTTAGAGAGGTGATCCCCGAACACGTACAGATGCAGCAGAAATAAAGGAGAGCAGAAATCTTCCTCCTGAATATGAGATATTTGAGGCAGCAGAGGAAAGTTGAACTCATTTTTTTATTGGATGTAAAATGCAAAACATTTGATCACTGTTTTCGTTGTCAAAATGTTACTTTTTATTTTCATTTTTGTCGCGAAAATCAGGTTGTGAGCAGATAACTTTTGTCGTAGTTTGAATTGATGAAATTAACGCTCATCGTGATGGTTAGACGAAAAAAAGAAAACGTTCGGCAGCTCAACCTCCCGAAACATCTCAACGTGCTGTTTCTACACCGCAGCTTTTGTATAAGATAAAAATGAGTTAAATACCAGATATAAATCAGCGACACATGAAACGATGGGCAGGTTTTGACGCTTTTGAGATAGTAACTAATATTTCTGCAATTTCTGATTTATAAACAAATTGTAAAGAGTCTTTTTGTTAAAAAACTTAACAGCTGGTGCGACAAATGAAACTTTTTGGTAAATAAAGGGCTGCAACAGAGTTAAATGAAGAGGTAAAGGCGCCTCTCGTCCCTCAGCATGTTGTTTGCCTGTAGATATATTCTGTGGTTATTGTTTCCTCTGACCTGTTTCTGAGCCTCAGCATCATTTCCAAACCAGCAGGACATTTTCAGTAAAAGCACAGTAGAACATTTAAAGCTTTTTTTTTTTTCTTGACACTAAAAAGCCCTTTCTTTAATGTGTCTTAGAGCTTACCGAGTCCTTTTTGAGCGTATGGTGGAGCACAACGTCGACGTACCGAGGTACCCGGTCTTATCGGCTCCCCGTGATGAACGTCGGGCGTGAGGATTTCATCTTTACTTGTTTTAGGGGCATTTAGAGAAAGTTCGACTCCTCAAACGACTTCAGGACGACTGCAGAGGATGTCAAAACTGTTCCTTTAATTCCCTAAAGATCATAATTTGCACAAAATAAATCTGAGATGAGAAACATGAGAAGTGATATACGACCAGCTGATGATAAAGTGGCTGCAAACTCGCAGCAGCAACACTAACATGCCCACATGAATGCCCGCGGCTCTACCTAACGACTGTAATCAGACGTAATGACAGCAGTCTGTCTGTCTGCCTGTCTGTCTGCTGTCCCGCCTGCCGACACTCAGGCCGACACCGGGCCGACCCAGGTGTTGCATGCTGGGAGTTGCTGTTTGGATGCTGCTTCAGGCCACACACTGATGCTGAGCTCGGAGGAGGAAGCTAAAGAAAACCAAACAGTCGCTCTGATTCCCTGAAATGGAAGTCTGTTTAAAAACATTGTTCAAGCGTGTAACTACTTCCTGTTTACACGTGGCTCCATTAAAGGACAAAACACTGATGGATTAAAGAAAAGCTCTGTGAGTCTATTTACAGGGTTGATGTGGGTTTTCCTTCTTATTTATAAAGTCGACATGTTTCAGTGAAAAGTAAAAAAGTTAAGGGGAGATGATTTCAAAAATAACAGCATGAACAGATTTAATTTATTTAAAGTGAATTAAAGAGAATAAAACTAAATCAGATAAATATTTTGTACTTCAGAACAACACCGGTTCTCGTCGGTCCACCTGGTTACAGGTTTTTAAGGCACTTTCTGTTTCAGTGTCTTCTGTCTCTTCATGTGAGCAGACTGACTCCATGGATGTGGACCTGGTTTAAGACTTGGATGTGGACCTGGTTTAAGACTTGGATGTGGACCTGGTTTAAGACTTGGATGTGGACCTGGTTTAAGACTTGGATGTGGACCTGGTTTGAGACTTGGATGTGGACCTGGTTTGAGACTAGGATGTGGACCTGGTTTGAGACTTGGATGTGGACCTGGTTTGAGACTTGGATGTGGACCTGGTTTGAGACTAGGATGTGGACCTGGTTTGAGACTAGTATGTGGACCTGGTTTAAGACTTGGATGTGGACCTGGTTTGTGCTGGTCCTGTGTTTCTGCGTTCAGTGACATTAAGGATTTAAACCAGCAGCTCCTCCCACAGATTTAAATGTTGACCTGATGATGACTCCAACTGAAAAGTGATAAGATCTGTGCTGTGTGACGATCGTGTGAGCTGATGATTGACAGCTGCCATCTCTCCTCAGGACCAACGAGCAGCTGGTGGGATTCCTGTCCAAATACCGCAACATGAACTTCATCAAGTCTCACGGCAGAGACAACGCACGGTAAGAAACGGAGTGTCTTCCTCTTTTTTTTTATCTTCAGCCATGTGTTTCTTTAACGGATGTAATGAAGGCATTATCTCTGGTTGAATAATCTCGTGTCCTCTCAGTTTCATCCGTAAACAGGGACTGGACCGTCTCTTCTACGAGTGCGACACACACATGTGGCGTCTCGGAGACCGCAAGATCCCGGAGGGCATCGCCGTGGACGGAGGCTCCGATTGGTTCCTGCTCAACCGGCCCTTCGTGGACTACGTGGTGAACTCTGGGGACGAGCTGGTCGGCGGCATGAAGCGCTTCTACACCTACACACTGCTGCCCGCCGAGGTAACACACACACACACACACACACACACACACACACACACACACACACACACGCACTTAAATAACCCCTCAGACTCGCCACACGAGTAAGGAAAGTCACTTTAGCAGGAAAATACTCAAACGTAAAGCTGCCGAATGTTTTTTATTTCAACATCTTCAAACAAAAACTTGAAAATCCTGAAAAAACAAACCCTTAGAACTCAATTTTAGACATTCGTACTCTTCCAGCTGCAGCAGATTATTCATCTTTAAAGAGCAAAAATAACATTTAATCATCCTAAATTAAGATATTCTGACTTTGCTCTTGCAAAAACACTTCAATTGATAAAAAAAAAAACGTTTTATTCCAAGACAGACATTAAATACCTCTTTATTTGTCCTCCAGTCCTTTTTCCACACCGTACTGGAGAACAGCGCCCTCTGTGGGACGATGGTAGACAACAACCTCAGGATCACCAACTGGAACCGCAAGCTGGGATGTAAGTGCCAGTACAAGCACATCGTGGACTGGTGCGGCTGCTCGCCGAACGACTTCAAGCCCTCCGACCTGCCGCGCTTCCAGGTGAGATTAAAGCTCGGCTTCAATGTGCAGAAGGATGATCAACAGTTGAAACATCCGGACGTGTCTGTCGTTCGTCAAATATCAAAATACGTTCGATTTGTTCTCTCTCTCTTTGGACTGGTTTTAAACCTGGTTTTAGACTACTTTTCATGTCCATCTTGAAACTGTGCTGATTGATTCTGTGTCAGGTTCAACATGTGTAAAACATCCACCTTCTACAATCTGTAGCTTCTTTACAGCAACGTCCAGATTTGAAGCATCATCTGTTGTCATGGCAACAACTTCGTGTCAGTTGTAGACAAGTTTAGGACAACTTGTTTTTGGACTTGGTTTAGGACTGATTTTGGACTTGGTTTGGACTAGTCTTAAACCGGTTTTAGACTTGGTTTGGACTAGTCTTAAACCGGTTTTGGACTTGGTTTTTGACTAGTTTAAGACTGGTTTCGACTGGTTTTGATCCCAGTTCTTGGCTACTCTTAGACAAACTTTGGATAATTCAGTTCCATAACTGAGTACCAGAACGGGAGACTGTGACCATACTCATCATGTGGTCAGATCTTGAATGTGTGACACTCATCTTGGGTGTCCACCTTGAAACTGTGCTGATTTTATAGATCTTCTGTATGTCGGGTTGAAGATTTACTGAGAAGTAATTTAATTTAACCACAGTGGAGGGGAAGAAATTCTCTAAACTCTCACATTCTCTTTCAGATGAGACTTTCTCAGAAAAATTACAGAAAATGTGGATTTGGACGACGTGTCCTTTTTTGGGGTATTGAATCATATGTGATAAAGCAGCCCTTTAAGGTCTCCTCCGGCTCGGCCACCTCCTCGTCGCTGAGGACCAGAATAGTTTCATATTCACAAATTAGCGGTGCTGCTTATACGTGCAGCAGGCAGCCGGCCGGCCGGCGGCTCCCCGTGAGGACAGACCTGAGGACAGCGTCTGTGGCGGGGCGGCCGACGGATTCTATAAGCAGAGCTGATCCTGGAAACAGCTGTGCACTCGGGGCAGAACGTATTTTTAGAGCTTTGTAGCTCGAGGTCTCCAAGGTTGTCATTATTATAATGTCTGGGTTCAGGAGGCGGCGCCGAGTCCTTAATGTAAAGGTCAGGAACACTCATGTACAGTACGTACAGGACAACACACACTTTGGTATTTAAAGTTCCTCTGATGTTGTCGATTAAACCTCTAAAAACTCATCTGTTTAAGTTTTATCCAAGAAAAAAAAATCCCCTAAGGCCCTAAAGTGGCTCAGATGTAACTGGACACCTTATTAAATAGTCCCCCGCCTCTAACTCCACCCACCCGTCTGCTCACCTGCAGCTCCAGGTGGCAGCTGTTTTGATAAGGAAAATGCTAATAGTTTTTGCATATTTACATTTTATAAACAACTCTATATTAACAGACAAATAATTCACACGATACAAATTATTATTTTCAATTTTTTTAATTTATTTATTTAGGCTTGGGAATAACCAAACTGAATGGGAAGAACTCCAATAACTGATTTTTTAAATTAGTTTTAAAAGTAAAGATTCAAAAACCTTTCTGGTTCCAGTTTCTTAAATGTGACTATTTCCTGGTTCTATTCAGATTCTGCTGAAATAAGCTTTAATATGCCTTTTGTTTTATTAATTTCAGCTTTGAGGTTTAAGAACATGTGATGTGAAAATCGGACATTTTAACACTGACATAATTAGCCTTTAAAAACCTTTCACATGTTTTCCTCATTTTTATCTGTTTGTAAATGTTCTAGTTTTTAGATTTGGAGGGGTGAACAGATGTATATTAGTAAAATACACATGAACTCCGAGAAGCTGTTATTGAGATTAATTAATAATAAAAATAACCATTAGTTGTTAATTAGAAATAAACCAGAATAACAACAAAGATAAAAGATGAAAACGTGTTAAATCTGAATTAAATATAGCTCCAGCCGGAGGTTTGTCAGGCTGAGTACAAACAGTAAATTTCTCTCTGATCTCCTGACGGAGGAAACAAAAGTCGTTGCCGCCTCTGCATCCGCTGGTTTCTCCTGTTGTTCTGCTGAGGACACATCGGAGGGAACACGCCCAGAGCTCGGCGGCTGGCCGCCCTCATGCTTCTCATTAGGTTTGGGGTTTCCTGGCTCGGAGCCACCGGAGAGAGGTCACACCCTCCTGATGACATCACTGGCCACGCCCCTTCCTTCCTGCAGATACTGTCCTCATGCATGAGAACACAGAGACACACAGCAGCAGTGTTTGTCCATCTATCCCAGTGGGGACCACTCTCAGTTTTACATCTGGAAGTGGTGAGGACATTATTGGACAGTGAGGACATTTGACCTTTAAGTTGCTATTTTTTATTGATTATGGGAGTTCACATATTGCATCGATGAAGGTCCTTTCAATGTAAAAATGTGAGTGTGTGTGTTTGTCCATCTAGCCTTGTGGGGACCAATGGAAGTTTTACATTCTGGAAGTGAGGACATTATTGGACAGTGAAGACATATGACCTTTAAGGTGTTGTTTAGGTTTTGGGGTTCAAGAAATGCATCAATGAAGGTCCTCTCTAAGTAAAAGTGTGAGTGTGTCTGTTTATCTATCCCTGTGGTGACATATGACCTTTAAGAGGTGTTGGTAGTTTTTTTGCAGACTTGGTTTCAGGTTCAGGGAATGCATCAGTGAAGGTCTTCACAATGTCCAAATATATGTGTGTGTGTGTGTGTGTGTGTGTGTGTGTGTGTGTGTGTGTGTGTGTGTGATGTCAGGGAGTTGTCTGTAGTTGTAAAATCACAGTATTTTCTCTACTTCAGAGACCGTTATTAAACTGCCTGCAATAACAATAATAATATTTTCACTGAAGATTAAGCCCCTCCTCTTCCTCTGTCCTCGTCCACAGCAGGCCTCCAGACCGACCTTCTTCGCCCGCAAGTTTGAGGCCAGCGTCAGTCAGGAGATCATCAGCCAGCTGGACGCCTACCTGTTCGGGGCACACGGCGCCGGGACCCTGGGCCTGCAGGCCTACTGGGAGAACACCTACGAGCAGGACACGGATGGACCCGCTGGCCTGTCGGACTCGGCGCTCAGCCACTACCACGCCTTCACTCGGATGGGACTGTCCCGCGCTGCCAGCTCGCTGCAGGGTCACCCCAACGACAACAGCTGCAGGTACGATCCAGGAAACTTTTGTCCGTCACCATCTTTGCTAGTTCGGAGCAGGAAGTGACCATATTTGGATGAGCTGGGGGAGGAGCCAGTGGTGGATCTGACTGATCTGATTGGAAACCTGACGATACTACGTCCCGCCCACCGATAGCTGTAACCTGACTGCACTTGTCAATCAAACAGACACGCCCCCAAAAACAGGTCTTTTTGAATCTTCTTTTCTAAGTGGCGGCACGGTGGTGCAGTGGTTAGCACTGTCACCTCACAGCAAAAAGGTTCCGGGTTCGAATCCGGTCCTGGGCCTTTCTGTGCGGGGTTTGCATGTTCTCCCTGTGCTTGCGTGGGTTCTCTCCGGGTTCTCCGGCTTCCTCCCATCACCCAAAACATGCACCTCAGGTTAGTTGGCGCCGCGGTCGTGGCAGCCTGCTGCAGCAGCTCCCCCTCGGGATGCTGCAGCAGCAAAAGAATTTCCCCTCGGGGATTAATAGAGTACAATAAAATTAATGAATGAGGGATTATTTTCAGATGGACCTCCAGAAAACTAATAAGAAGGAGTGACTTTAGCTAATAAAATAAAGATAACATAAAAAATATATTGACCTCTAAATTAATGGGAGAACTTGAATTGTTAAAGTTGAATGGGAGTCTATGGAGCCGGAGATTTTTGGAGCCGACCTCTAGGGGCACTCGGTGGTATTGCAGCTTAAGACACTTCTGTGTCGGCCTCATTTTTCGGACCTTTTATATCCAGTCTCTGGTTGCTATAAGGATGTGACGTCACGTGAAAACATTGAATAACGTATTTGTGCCAGAATTAAACATCAACGACAGTTAATTTTCCCTCAGTTAGAACCAAACGGACTGACTCACGTCCACGTGTCTCCTCACCTGTCCTGAGTGATTCAGTCTGAACAGAGAGACGAACCGCTCGGTCACCGTCAGATGAAACGTGTGTTTCCACTGAACTCACCAGCGCTGGTCCAAATTAAATATGAAGATAAGGCGAGCCTGTCCCACGGTACAATCAGGCTTCAGTTCCTGCACGGGCTGGACTTTTCCAGCTTCCAGCGTGTGTGTGTGTGTGTGAGTGTGAGTGTGTGTGTGTGTGTGTGTGTGTGTGTGTGTGTGTGAGTGTGAGTGAGTGTGAGTGTGTGTGTGTGTGTGTGTGTGTGGTGGAGACCCGTAGTAGGTACAAGGAGGTACTTGTTGCTGGAGTTCGGGTGGGGATTGGTGGCTAGCATGGGCGGGGGCAGCATTATGGGAAAAGTG
This sequence comes from Embiotoca jacksoni, assembly GCF_022577435.1. Classification (NCBI taxonomy): domain Eukaryota; kingdom Metazoa; phylum Chordata; class Actinopteri; family Embiotocidae; genus Embiotoca; species Embiotoca jacksoni. The sequence goes on along the minus strand of NW_027185386.1, from coordinate 1,322,218 downwards.
TGTGTGTGTGTGTGGAGGGGGTGGGGGGTTAACAGGACTCGTCTGTTCCCTCCGACCTGTGATTTCAGTCAGCAGCATGTAAAACCACGTCTACACCAACGTGCATCTGAGAATATCGTCTACAACGACAAACAGTTTAAAGTGCAGATTTCTGTCTCCGGTTAAAGGATCATTCCGCTTCATTTCCTGCTGCTGTGTTGTGCGTCTGCTGCAGGTCAGACTGACTTCAACTCTCCACCTCCGTTTGTTGAGATTCAGAGAATATCAAGCCTCCTGCAGTTTTCAACAAACCTCATTTTTTACAGGAAACACTTTGAACTTTCAGGAAACTCCGAAATGTTACAGACTGTTATTGATCTACGTTAGAAGGTACTTCCTGTCTGAGGGCAGTTTGTTTTAGGGATGGACATTGCAAGCAAAAATACGCTTGAGATTCACTCTATTTGACAAATATTCGATTATTAGATGCTTCACGCACACAAACACACAAAGAAAAATAGAGACTCAGTAATGCTCAACAAATTCCGTTAAACTTCTAAAAGTTTATCTTTATCTGTTTTTATAAATAGACGTAGCTTCCGGGTATGAAAATGCAGAAGTGCCTTAAAGTGTAACACTAATGAGGGCCACTAGGGGCTGGCTCCAAAAAGACTCTGTCTCCAATAGACTCCCATTTTTATAAGCATCAAGTTGTTTGTTTCAAATGTTTTCCATTGGAGCCTGCCCCCATTGGCCCTCGGTAGTATTACACTTTAAGTTAAGTATATTTTGTATCTATCTGTGGTTCATCCTCTGGGGATAATTAACATCTGGATCAAACACATTTTTCACTTGAATTCGGTTTATTTTAGACGTGATGTCAACGCGTGTTTGTTTCTCAGGTTTGTGGCCCTGAGCCTCCCGGTGTCTGTCCACCTCTACTTCCTGTCGGACCAGTTCCAGGGCTACCTGGTGCGTCACGTGGCCACCAACCGAGCCTCCACCCAGCTGGAGAACCTGGAGACCTGGGTGACGCACAAAGACCACTTTACCCTGACCAGCCCCCCCCACGGCACCAACCGGCTGCAGCACGTCCAGGTCAGACACGCACACACGGCACTTCAGATCCTAAATCCAATGGAGATATGGATCGTTTTACAGCTGAACTTCTCATGTGAGCGTCACAGCATCGCCGTCAGTGGCTTAAATAAAAGAAGACGCTTGTAACCTTAACTTCCAGAATCAGAAAAACGTTATTGATCACCGCAGGGAAATTGCTTAAATAGAAAAATATACGAGGTCGAGTCTGATGGAAATCATGTCTTAGGTTCAAAGTCACATCAGAGTTTTGGACATACCGAGTCTAGTTTCAGTATTCTTCAGTATTTAATCACTTCTGAAATCAACTATAAATCGGTGTTAGAAGCTGACGGTGCACCCTTTCAATCTGACCCTGAAGAGTCCCGCTGACCTTCTCCCTCCTCAGGTGGGGGCGGACTGGGACCCGAAGGAGCGTCTCTTCAGGAACTGGGGGGGTCTGCTGGGACCCGAGGAGGAGCCGGTGGCCGTGCAGCACTGGAGCCGGAGCCAGAGCAACCTGACGGCCACCGTGGTGTGGATCGACCCCACCAACGTCATCGCTGCCACCTACGACATCCTGGTGGACGCCTCCGCCGAGGTCACGCACTACCGGCCGCCGCTCACCTCCCCGCTGAGGCCCGGCGTCTGGACTCTGAGGGTCCTGCACCACTGGAGCCCGCTGGGCCAGACCAGCTTCGTCGTGGCTCCTCTGGAGTTCCACCGGCAGCAGCCGATACAACAAGGTGGGCAACCTGAAACACACACGAACACGAGAAAGCAGTACGAAGGGCACAAATTTAACATTTAAGCCTCCACGTCTTTTAAACGAAGGTCTTCGGGGCACCAGAGAAGAGGGGTTAAAGGTCAGATTCCGCCACAGAGGTCCATATTTGACCAGACAGAGGTTACACCTGCTGTCACATGACCTGAAACTCAATATCTTGGTCACATGAGAAGAACTGAACCTCCTCCTGGACAGCTGTGACGGAGGAGACCGCTAGGAAGAGTTCATAACATAAACATTTGAGTTTTTTGGCACATTAAATACCTGACAAACCATGAAATTACTTCAACGGTGTGGAAAAAGTAGGAGGTGTGATCAAAAAGAGTAGAGACAATAACCGACCTGATTTAAATCTAGCTGCCATTCCCTTTAAACTGGTCCTGTTGGGCAGCGACACGACGCTCCCCGGAAACCCCGTTATGTAAGACGCGTCAATCTCCATCTACGATCCGCCCCGGATCTTTTCCACGGCATCCAAACGACTCCTTCAGATTGAACTTTTATTTTGTGGAACAGAAAGAAGTCGCGGAGAGGGTTGTCGTGTTGGAGGAGCCTGTTGCCATGGCGCAACATTTCAGGTGGTTTTGCAGGTTGTTTTTTTTCCTTCAGACGTCTCAGAACGTCACCGTAGAACTCAGTGTTGACAGTCTGACATCTCTGAGGGGTCCCTGCAGCTCAAGTGCCAATAGCAGATAATACTTGAATTACAGGGAGCGCAGGCCCCTCCTGTCACAGCTGTCAACACCATGCAGACATATATTTATAGTTTTGGTATCCAGTCGCTCTGTCATGCACTCCCAGGGTCACCTCTGTCTGAATTAGCTGTTGGATTGTTTCCTGTGTGTGTGTGTGTGTGAGGGGGGGGGGGGGGGGACTGCAAGTAAAGACCGCTGCATGAACAGACAGGCAGGTTTTATTGGTACATGTGATGAGATCTGATCCGAGTAAGTATCTCGAACTGGTGCCTCCATGTTAAAATGCAACATGTTAAATGTTTGCATGATCTTTAAAAGACTCTTCCAACCATCCGGATGATTAATTATTCCATATTTAATACATATCCGTTATAAAGTCGCTTCAGAAAATCGTAATCTTGCAGTCGCAATAATTAACATGGCTTCGACTTTAGAAAAAAATTCCTGCAATTTCTCTGCAAAAAAAGTTAAAGTGAAAAAAGTGAGTTGTTAATGCAAAACATTTTTTTGCAGACTATTCGTGAGAGTTTTGCAAAATATGTAAAGAACTCCAAAATTTTTGGGGAAAAAAATGTCGCTAAAATCAAACATTTATCTTTGCAATCATGAAAAAAATGTATGGAGGAGCTAATTAACAATTATATTTAAGCCTTTTATAATTAAGATAACAGAATATTAAATATTTTAAAATGTATTTATTTAGACTGAATCTGAACCTGTTTGATTCAGTTAAACGAACTCAGGTCCGTTTAAAGATGGTAAAGAACCGTGGTGTGGACCTAACAACCAGACTGAGACGTCTCTGGTGTTGTTTGTTTGAAAACAACTGCAGCAATATGTGATAGATCTGTAATTTTGCCATTAAATTAAACGTGAAATTTCCCTTCCTGTTGTTAACTTCCTTTTTCCTGTTTCTCCTTTTCCTCTCTGGGATCCAGAGGACGCTCGGCGGCTGCACGGCGGCCCGGCCAGGAACTCCTACATGGAGCAGAGCTTCCACGGCCTCAACCCGGTGCTGCGGCTGCCGGTGAGCCTCGGCGCGGTGGAGGAGGCCGAGGCCAACGCCGGCCTGACGGGGGCGCCGCTGCGCAACTGGCTGGACGGGCTGCTGGAGGGCCACTGGTCCGCCTCAGACGTCTGCTCCATGGGCCCCAGCGCCTGTCCCGTCATGCAACGCTGCCGCCTCACGGCGTGGAGCTCCGGCAGCCCCGACCCCAAATCTGAACTGACTCCGCCCAGAGAGGACGGACGGATCAGGTAGCAGACGGACGGACTGAGGGAGGACGAGTGGACGGGAATAAATGAAGGAAGACATGTCTGATATTTATTTATTTAAAATTTGTGGGAGCGACAGAAGAATAAACGACGGGAGGAAGAGGAGGAAGAGATTCGGAAGAAAATATTCTCCTTCAGTCCTCATGCAGTCACTTTTATTTAGGACTACAAAGCTGTGTGTTGCAGTGAGTGAATGAATGAATGTGTGTTGAAGGCGCGTCAGAAGAACTCTTTACCTCTTGTGGTTCGAGTGTGTCCCTGAGTTCAGGTGCTTCACATGTTCACACGCTGAAAACGGACGTGGTTGCTAATTTTTAGGCCCATCGTTTAAAAAAAAAAAAAAAAAAAGTATAAAGGCTTAATTACGGCTGAAATTACACCTCTGAATCAGTAGAAGCAAAAGAAACAAATTCTTTTCATTTACTTGAGATTTTCAAATTGTGATTTTTCTCCTTGCGTTGAGGAAATAAAATAACGTCATGACTTTCTGTTTTGGCCCATCTGGTCTTCCATTTCATTATTTCTGCCTCTTTTCCTCACATTGAGGGAAACAATACAAAACAATAAGATTCTTAATAGATAATTAGCCCCAAAAAAAGTTATCAGCAACCACAGACGTTCTCATACAGAGCTGTGTCGGTTTCAATGAGTTTGTGCAAATAATATATTCAATTTTATTGCAGATGTGTCAAGACAGTGGTGGAAGACGTAATCAGATCCTTTACTAAAGTAAAATGTTGTAATATAATAACAAGAAATGCACTTTTAAAAGTAAAAGTTCTGCGTACAGAATCTCTAAGAAGCCTCTAAGCCTTTTATATGTCTATAATGTTGGGTTATTATTGGAGTTATCGGTTTATTCTGCCTGACAGAAAGAAAGAAATATTTTCTGTAAAACTGAGAAAAATCAGATTCTGTTCTCTGTTTGGACAAAAAGGGCAGCTAAGCTAGGCTAGTTAGCTTTTAACAGCACTATGAGTGGTACTTCTCCCTGTTATAATTATATTGAATTACTACTTTATTTATGCAGTAAAACATATCCAGTTTTTCAGATGTTCGAGCAACAAAAAAAATGTCAATACTTAGCTTTAGCAAAGGCTAGCTATATGCACTCAGATTAGCTTTAACTGTGAAGTGCGGTCTATCTGATTTTCTTTTTCCCTAAAAAATTATATTATACAGTTTTCCTTTTAAAAATGTATGAAAAATGACTAAATTTATAAAAATATTTAAAAGGTAAAACTGTTAAAAAGTCAGATTCTGCTCTTAACTGTGGCTGAGCATAATTCTATAAAAAAAATTTTACTTTTTACTGAATAAATTGCTGTTGTATTTATTATATCCAATATTAATCTGCAAACTAAACACTAACTCCAGCTGTCAGATAGATGTAGTGAAGTATAAAGTTCATCGTGCAGTACTTGAGTAAAGGTACTCTGTTACTTTCCACCACTGTAAATCAGCGTATCGTCAGCGTATCGACGGGCTTTTTTCTTTGACGCCGAGCGGCACTTTGTGTGATTCATGTTTTCTTTCTGTGCCGCGTCTGAAACCTTCAGACCTGAAATGACACGATGCTGGAAGAGATTCACCTCCTCTTTCCATCCTCTTTCCATTTTGTTTTTAAATCTGCTCTCTGCTGTACGACCAGGCGTGACTGTGTCAAAGACGCATTTCAGAACTTTTTATGAAACTTTTCTTTTCTTAGTCAGTGACTAATATTTGATATGCTGATATTTGGTGCAGCAGCTGAGATTTGTTTTTAAATGTCTGCCTTTGTTTCGAAAGGCTAATGGTAAATGTTTGTATCAGTTTTCGGTGGACTTCAGCGGCGTTAAACAGCCTCCTCTTCCTCAGTGATAAAATGATTGTTCATTATTTTATTATTTCTATTCCACATTTCTGAGATTGTCTGAAACAGTTAAGGTAGTTTTTTTTTTTTTATCATCCACAGGTGAGGTTAAGTTAATGTGTTACACTATTTAAAAATATAACATTCAAAATGATTTTTAAAATGAATCTGAAATTGTTTAAGTTAAAGAAGTTGGCACTATATGATTGAAGAATATTAAAAAAAATTAAACAATGACAGCAATTCAACCTTGCTGCATTAACTTTTTGAACCAGATGTCCTTCCATACCAGAGTAGCATTACTTTTTGAGGATTTTACTGGACTGTTTTTAGCGTTAGCAGCGGGGGAGGAGGCCACACAAGATGCACCTTTAAATTTTCATGCTGCTCATTCATGTGCCAAACAACTGGCTCTGCAAATATTCACATCTAATCTGGAGCGCACCAGTGAGGATAAAAAAATCTAGTCTGTGTTGTTTTTATGACCAGTTGTCAAACTAGGCAGGGTATTAATTTGACATGTTTGTTTGACCAAAAGAAGGACAGAACATAAACAAAACCACAACTCCACCGGGTACCTTTATGTCTAAACATTCATTTTAAACCTGTTGATTAACAGTTTAACATGGAGAAAATCAGTTTTAGGTTATAACTGGATTTAAGTTGAGCGTAGCTGTGTGAAATGCGACAGAAGTTTTTTGTTTGTTTTCAGCTGAACTGGCTAATAATGTGGCATTTGGTAAACCTGAAGTTATAGTTATCTTAGCTTAGCATAAAGACTGCAAATGGCAGGAAACAGTTAGCCTTCTAAAACCTTTCAATTTAAGTCAATGCATCACAAATATAGCAGCACAGTAACCTACAAATACTATAAATTATCTTTTTTTAAACTTCTGTTTTTAAGTATTAAACAGACATGATATAAATGTTCATTTGTGACCTTTAGAGTTCCTTGTTGAAGGACTTTCTCACCTTTTGAGAGAGCTAGGCTACCTGCGTTCTTTGAGCCTTTATGCTAAGCTAAGCTAACTACACTCAAAATTCAAACTCAGTGTCTCTTTAACATTAACTGTGGATTCACCTGCATCTTTAAATTCAGACTTTAAATCAAAATAGTGCAAGGTAATTTCAAAGTAACAAATCCTTGGTGTTCAGTGGAAGACAAAAAATGCCTTAAATATAAATATATAATCCAATACACAAATAAATAATAAATGAATTGGTTTTGACTTTATTTCTACATTTCCGTAGATAGAGTTTTGCATATGCTATGTCTTTATTTCGGTGTCTATATGTTAATTAGGTGGGAGGTCTTAAAGCTGATTGGTCAGCTGGGCGAACCAGAAGGAAGCAAACGATTCTGATTAAATTTACTTGATACAAGCTCGCTATGTTAACCTTCTGTTAACTACACACAGTGGCCTTGACCTGTTTGATCTTCTACTTTATTAACATAGATAAATTAAAAAGGAAAAAAATGTAATAATAATTACTTTATTTACAACCACTTTATCCTGTAAAAGATCTATGGAAATGTATAATTAAGTTCAAGACATTAATTATGTCCTTTTTAACTACCAAAATATATTATTTTTGAAATGCATTTATGTATTTAAGCATTTCATTCTGCATTTGTTTATTTATAGGTCATTTATTGTCCTCCATACAATCCATGTTCAGTTGTATTATTTTTAGATAAGTTATTCCAGTATGTGAAGATGCAATGGGAAATTATTCTTTTTGGGACCAAAACTGGAGACCGGCGGGGTTTTCTAACCACGAGGGTAAAAGCTCTAAATGAACTGTGACAGTCAGCAAGTGAACAGTATTTATTCTAGACAGGTTTGGGAGTTTTCAGTTTAATTTATTATTTCATACAGTGATGTACAGCACCAAAACATCAGCGAGTTCCGGCTGCCGATGAAACAGAAAGCAACTATTTAGATTTCAGGAAATATTTAGATTTCATGTGAAAATGTTAAACTTAAGACAATAAAAACTTTAGGAAAGTTACACCAAATAACAAATTCAGATTATTTCCTGTTGTTGCTCCAAATAAATAAACACATTTTCATAGTAATGAGTGAATTTATGTAAATCAGTATTTCGTAAAAAAAAATAAACACTTAATATATGATGTACAGATTTGAAATTAATGACTAGCAGGGTCCAGATGTTTGGGCTGTAACGGAAATGTGACTGTTTTTAAGAGGCTTTTTAAGACATTTCGATGTTGTGAAAATGTTCAGATTCTGGAGGAAAATCCCAGCTGAGAGGTTTTTTTTTTTATTTTTACACTGTGCTGCTGTTTCTTTCAAATGCGGTTGATTTTTCTGTCCATCTCTGGCTTTTGTTTTCTTGTTGTCTCTCACTGGGAGTTTGTGCCGTGCCTTAGCTGTAACTCCTGTTGTAGGAAACCCTGTCTGAAAGCATCAGAAACCGTCTCAGATGTCCAAAAACCAAAATAATAAAAAAAAAAGAGAATTGTTGTGAATGCCTTATAAATGACCTTAGTGGTTTTGAAGTAAACATTTTTGAAAATAAAACAGAATCTCCCTTTATTTTGTGTCTGTGCTGTTCATTTCGCATCACTGTATTAAAATGAGGTACATTTTGAGACTTCCTGCATCGGTTAAATTTACGGTATACTGGCACTTTATTTTCAGAATCATCAATACAGCTGATCAATAACTCACAGCTGGAAGGACAAAGCTAATTATCATGTGCCTGTGGACCACCACGAAACAACCTCATAGTTTAATAATGCTTTACAGTCAGTGAGAGATTACGTTTTGTTTGTTTTTTTATTGATAACGTTTAATTCAAAAGTTCAAATCATGAACTTCAATCCATTTAAGAATGTGGCTCTGAAAAAGGCTAAAATATGTGTGCTGGGGTTTTTTTTGTAACATTTTATTTCTTTAAATGTTTAAAAATCTTTTATGTGGTTGTTGTTGTAACTAAAATAATTGTTTTGTAGATTTTAGGGGAAAAATATGTTGATGATAAAATTGTTTTAAAAAAGCCAAAGTCAAAATATGAATCTCAAACCTCCAGTATTAAAACATTTAAAAGGAGCGCGATTCAGGGCGGCACGGTGGTGCAGTGGTTAGCACTGTCGCCTCACAGCAAAAAGGTTCTGGGTTCGAATCCGGTCCTGGGCCTTTCTGTGAGGAGTTTGCATGTTCTCCCTGTGCTTGCGTGGGTTCTCTCCGGGTTCTCCGGCTTCCTCCCATCATCCAAAAACATGCACCTCAGGTCAGGTTACCTGGCGCCGCCTAGTGGCAGCCTGCTGCAGCAGCTCCCCCCCTGAGAGCCCCCCCTGCTGTAGTGAAGACATTTCCCCTCGGGGATTAATAGAGTACTATAAAATAAAAAATTTAACATATTATTTCTCTATATAGGTAATAATTTACTCTTACATTATAAAAAGTACAAAGGGCATCATAAACTATTTTTTTTAAAGTAAGGTATTTGATGATTTTATAGGTAAAAATAACAAGCTTTTTAACAAACTAGTAGATATTTTTTTGTAATTGGGTGCCCAACCAAAGCTGCAGCAGTCAGTTGAAGCACTGCTGCCCCCTTGTGTTTAATACAATTATTACATAAGACTGCAACAGAAAGGTGTTTGAAAATCTCACAATAAATAGTTGCTGTCTTTGGAGATGATAAAGCTTTGGATAAAATAAAGACCGTAAAATGGTCGTTTAAACCTGAGCGGACACAGAAGCTTTTTAAACATTTACTGTTTAATTTCAGATATCAATTCTGAGACTTTTTGATGACAGGCTCCAGCTGCTGAGGAAGAAGCAATACAACAGATTAGATTACATTAGATTTTACTTTATTAATCCCAGAGTGGGGGGATTTAGTACTCTGGGAAAGTCCTGCACTCAAAATTTCAAGAAGAATTTTAATGTAAATTTAGTCAATTTCATAATAATATACTATGACAAAGATAAGGAATGCTGTTGTTAGTTCAATGTGATTTTTCTCACGCACAGCTGAAAATGATCAGTTTGTCCATTTGTCCAGTTTATAATTTATGTTGCTTTTTAAAAAATAGTTTCAATTCAATGTAAACTGTTGGCGGGAGTCAGTGTCAAATATTCTGAGTGATTCAATTTTGGATTGTTATACTGTACATTGCATAATAATTTATTAAAACAGTGAAATGTACGTCACTTTATAAAGGTTATTTTAACTAGCTAATTTTGCTGATTGGCGCGAAGTTCCTTTTGACATTTTTTTCACATTTCGGATGACATGCTATAGTAGGACTTTTTTATCACTAAAAAAGCATGTCGTCAGAAATAGGATAAAAAAAAGTCATACTATAACATAAAAATGTCATACCATAGCATGTCCTCTGAAATGTGATAAAAATGTCATACTATAGCATGTCGTCGGAAATATGTTAATAAAGTATTTTCGGACGACATGCTATAGTATGACTGTTTTTTTATCCTATTTCAGACGACATGCTATGTTATGACTTTTTTTTCCACATTACACTTAAAAAAAAGATTCAACCAAATTCTAAACTTTCTATTATACAGATTAAAGAGTAGCGTTTTAATTATTTTGAAATTGTACGTTAGATTTAGGATCTTAATTTTCTGCAAGTTATATCCTATTTTAATAAAATACAATTTCCCGCAACATAAACAGTTTTTTTCCCACGGCCCTCCATCCACATTCATTTTTGGCCCTTCATCGGAAATAATTTTTTCACCTCTGCTGTACACATTGCAGTTAGTGGCGTTGTAATCTTAAAGCATTACATCAACACTTTCAGCCCTGGGGTAGTTTAATATGCAGATAAAGTTGTTTAAAACTCATGTTATTTAAAAACTACAATAACATATCATTACCAAAATACAACTTGAGAACTCTTTGTTCGTGATGACAAATTCTATAAAGTGAGTCAGGATGAAGGTTGAGAAAGAGTCGTCTCGCTCTGCAGGTTCAGATGGAAATAAAACATTCAAGAAGCCAAAAACCATAAATTAGAACTTTGTTTCTGTATCTTTATTATAATTCTAACAATTTATTATCTCTTAAAACATTTGAAATTCATATATATTCATATGAATGTGTGTATATGCCTTTCACATATACATATATATTCTGTAAGTTATCTTTCTTCAGTTCATATTCTGCTTTTTTAAAAGATCTCTTAAAGGAAAAAAGAAGTGCTTTCTATAGAGTCAGACCGATTCGCTCAGACTTCTCGAGAGCCATCGCTCTCTCTGTTTACAACTACTAAATGCAAAGATAGGATTAAAAATGTGATTAACGAGAAGCTAATCACATCAGCAAGAGTTGGTTTCAAAACGTCTTGTCCGAAGTCCTTAACGTGCCTTATTTCCACTAGTTCTGGAGACCTGATGGAAAACACGCAGAGTTTTG